>NC_087348.1:134117602-134417602 GCF_030014295.1 Loxodonta africana
ATAGAGAGATAGTATTAGAGTTAGAGTTAGGGTTAGGTTTAGGGTTAGGTGCAGGGTAAGTTTTAGGTTTAAGTCCTGGTTTAGTGTTAGAGTTAGTGTTCTATTTAGGGTCAAGTTTAGAGTTCGGGTTAGGTTTAGGATTAGGTCTATTGTTGGGCTTAGGATTAGGGTTAGGTTCAGAGCTATTGTAAGGCTTAGGTTTAGGGTTACAGATGGACTAGCTTTACGGTTAGAGTTAGGTTTAAGGTTAGGGTTTGGGCTAGGTTTACGTTTACGGTTATGGTTAGGGTTAGGATTTGGTTGAAGTTTAGCATAGGCTGAGGGTTACTTTTAGGGTTCGGGCTAGAGTTTGGGTTTGTGTTCAGGTTAGTGTTATGGTTAGATTTAGGGTCCAGTTTAGGGTTAGGGGTTAGGTTTAGTGTTAGGGTTAGTTTTAGGTTTAGGGTTAGTGTGAACTTCAGGTTAAGGGTGAGAGTTAGGGTTAGGGTTAGGATTAGGGTTAGTGTTAGACGTTAGGTTTAGGGTGCTAATTTTAGGTTTATGGTTAGGGCAGGTTTAAGTTTAGGGTTAATGTTAGGGTTAGTGTTAGATTAGGGTTACTGTTCGTGTTAGGGTTACAGTTAGGGTTAGGGATAGCATTAGGTTTAGGGTTAGGAATATAGTTAGGGGTTAGGGTGAGGGTTGGGGATATGGTGAGGGTTAGGTTTAGGTTTACAGTTAAGGTGAGGGTTTAGGGTAATTGTTATGGTTAGGGTTAGAGTTAGGGTCATGGTGAAGTTTCAGTTAATAGTGGGGTTCAGGGTTAATGTTAGATTTAGGGTTAAGGTTAGTGTTAGGGTTAGGTTTAGGTTAGGGTTAAGGTAGCGGTCGGGTTAGGGTTAAGACTAGGTTTACGGTAAAGTGTAAGGCTAGGTTAGGGTTAGGTTTAGAGTTAGTGCTAGGGTTTAGGGTTAGGGTTAAGGTCAGGTTTAGAGTTATTGTTAGGTTTACGGTTAAGGTTAGGGTAGAGTTAGGTTAAGGTTAAGTTTAAGATTAGGGTAAGAGTTAGGTTAACGTCAGGTTTAGGGTTAGGATGAGGATAGGGTTAGGGTTAGAGAAAGGGTTAGGGTTAGGGTTTCGTGTGAGGATTAGTGTTATGTTTACATTAAGCTGATGTTTTGGGTGTTACAGTAAGGTTTAGGGTTAGAGTTAGGTTAGGTTTAGAGTTAGGGCTAGAGTATGGTGATAGTGCTTTAGGCTTAGGTTTAGGGTGGAATTTAGGTTAAGGATGAGGGTTAGGGTTGGGGTAGGTGTTTGGATTAATGTTAGGGTCAGGTTTAGGGTTTTGGTTTAGAGTTCAGGTTAGATTCAGGGTTAGGGTTAGATTTAGGTTTAGGGTTAGGTTTAGTGTTAGTTTAGCTTAGGGTTAGGGTTTGAATGAAGTTAGGGTAGGTTTAGGGTTATGGTTAGGTTGAAATTTTGGTTAAGTGTGAGGGTTTGGTTTCGGGTTAGGGTTAGAGTTAGGGTTAGTGGTTAAGGTTAGGTTTAGGGTTAAGGTTAGGTTTAGGCTAAGCATTAGGGTTAGAGTTAGGGTTAGCGGTTAGTGTTTCAGTTAGGTTTAGGATAGGGTTATAATTAGGGTTAAGTTTAGGGTTACGGTAAGAGTTAGATTTACGTTTACAGTTAAGGTGAGGGTTTTGCGTAACTGTTACGGTTAGGGTTAGGACTAGGTTTAGGGTGAGAGTTGGGTTAGAGGTTAGGTTTAGGTTAAGTTTATGGTAGGCTTAAAGTTAGGGTTAAGGTTAGGTTAGGGTTAGGGTCAGGGTTAGGATTAGAATTAGGTTTCGGGCGAGGGTTAGTGTTAGAGTTATTATAAGGGTTAGGTTTAGGGTTACAGATGGGCCAAGGTTAAGGTTAGGGTTAGGTTTAGGGGTAGGATTAGGGTTAAAGTTAGGGTTAGCTTTAGGTTAGGGATAGGGTGAAGTAAAGTAGGGTGAGGGTTAGGGTTATGGCTAAGGTTTGGGTTCGTTTTCAGGTTAGTGTTAAGTTTATGTTTAGGGTTAGGGTTAAGTTTATGGGTTCTGTTTAGTTTTAGGGTTAGGGTTAGATTTTAGGTTAGGGTTAAGTTAAGTGTAACAGTTAGGGTTACGATTTGTGTTAGGCATTGTGGTTGGGGTGAGTGTTAGGTTTATGGTTAGGGTTGGGTAGAGTTAGGATTATGGTTATGGTAAGGTGTTAGGGTTTAGAGGTGTAGTTTAGGGTTAGGGTTTGGGTGAGGGTTTCGGTTAGGCATTGTGGTTCTGGTCATGGTTAAGTTTGGTTCAGTGTTAGGGTTAGGTTTATGATTAGGTTTCGGGTTAGTGTTAGAGTTAGGGTGAGGGATAGTGTTAAGGTTTAGGTTAGGTTTGGTGTTATGGGTTAGGGTTTGCGTTAGGGTTAGTGTTATCTTTATGGCTTAGGGGTTTCAGGTTAGTGTTGTGGTTAGGGCTAGGGTTAGCATTAGGGTTAGGGTTGTGGGCTACGGTTAGGGGTTAGAGTGAAGGTTACGGTTAGTTTTACAGTTAAGGTGAGGGTTTAGGGTAAGTGTTCTGATTAGGGTTAGAGTTCGAGTTAGGGTTAGGTTTAGGGTTAGGGTTAGGTGTAGGGTAATATTTAGGTTTACGTCCAAGTTTAGGGTTAGAGTTAGTGTTGTATTTAGGGTCAGAGCTAGTGTTCTATTTAGGGTCAAGTTTAGAGTTAGGGTTAGGTTCAGGATTAGGATTATGTTTAGGGTTAGGGTTAGGTTCAGGGCTATCGTAAGGGTTAGGTTTAGGTTTTCAGATGGACTAGTGTTATGGTTAGAGTTAGGTTTAAGGTAAGGGTTTTGCTTAGGTTTAGGTTAGGGCTAAGGTTAGGGTTAGGGTTTGGATGATGTTTAGGCTAGGGTGAGGGTTATTTTTATGGTTAGGGCTGGAGTTTGGGTTTGTGCTCACGTTACTTTTAAGGTCAGGTTTAGGGTTTGGATTAGGGTTAGGGGTTATGTTTAGGGTTAGATTTACGAACAGGGTTAGTATTAGTGTGAAGTTCAGGTTAAGTGGGAGGGTTAGGATAAGGGTTAGGATTAGGGTTAGAATTATAATGTTAGACATTCGGTTTAGGGTGTTAGGTTTAGGTTTATGGTTAGGCTAGTCTTAAGTTTAAGGTTAATGTTAGGGTTAGGATTAGATTGGGGTTACTCTTCGTGTTAGAGTTAGGGTTAGGGATAAGTTTAGGGATAGCATTAGGTTTAGGGTTGGGGACACGGTTAAGGGTTAGGGTGTGTGTTAGTGTTAGGTTTACCATTAAGGAGAGGGTTTAGGTTAATTGTTATGGTTAGGGTTAGAGTTAGAGTTAGGGTTAGGGTTAGGGTGAAGTTTCAGTTAATAGTGAGGGTTAGGGTTAAGGTTAGAGTTAGAGTTAAGGTTAGTGTCAGGGTTAGGTTTAGGGTTAGGGTTACGGTAGGGGTAAGGTTACAGTGAAGGCTAGGTTTACAGTAAAGGGTAGTGCTGGGTTAGGGTTAGGGTTACGTTTAGAGTTATTGTTAGGCTTAAGTTTAGGGTTAGGGTAGAGTTAATGTTAGGGTTAATTTTAGGGTTAGGGTAAGGGTTAGGTTTAGTTCAGGGTTAGGGCTAGGATTAGGGATAGGGTTAGGATTGGGGGATGGGTTAGGGATTCGTGTGAGGGTTGGTGTCAGGTTTACAGTTAAGCTGATGTTTTAGGGTGTTACAGTTAGGGTTAGGGTTAGAGTTAGGGTTAGGATTAGGTTTATGCTTAGGATTAGCGTTAGGGTTAGGGTCAGGGTTAGGTGGAGATTTAGTGTCATGTTTAGGTTGTTTTTTAGTTTTAGGGTTAGGCTTAGTGTGAAGTTTATTTTAATTAGGAGGTTTAGGGTTAGGGGTTAGGGTTAGGTTATGTTTAGTTTCAGGTTTGGGGTTAGTGTTAGCGTTAGGGTTAGTTTTAGTTTTGGTTAGGGTTTGAATGAATTTAAGGTAGGTTTAGCGTTCTGGTTAGGGTGAAATTTTGGTGAAGGGTGAGGGTTTGTTTTAGGTTTAGGGTTAGGGTTAGAGTTCGGGTGAGTGTTTAGGATTAGGTTTAAGGTTAAGTTTAGGTTTAGGCTAATGATTAGGTTTAGAGTTAGGGTTAGGGGTTATTGTTTCGGTAAGGTTTAGGGTAGGGTTCTGTTTAGGGCTAAGTATAGTGTTAGGGTAAGAGTTAGAGTTCCATTTACAGTTGAGTGTTTTGGGTGTTACTGTTAGGGTTAGGGCTAGGGTTACAGTTAGAGTTAGGGTTAGAGATTAGGGTTAGGTGTAAGTTTATGGTAGCCTTAATGTTAGGTTAAGGTTAGGTTAGGGTTAGGGTCAGGGTTAGGATTAGATTTAGGGTGAGGGTTAGGGTCAGAGATATTGTAAGGGTTAGGTTTAGGGTTACAAGTGGGCCATGGTTAAGGTTAGGGTTAGGTTTAGGGTTAAAGTTAGGGTTAGCTTTAGGTTAGGGATAGGATGAAGTTTAAGATAGGGTGAGGGTTAGGGTTATGGCTAATTTTTGGGTTAGTTTTCAGGTTAGTGTTAAGGTTATGTTTAGGGTTAGGGTTAAGTTTATGGGTTGTGTTTAGTTTTAGGGTTAGGGTTAGATTTTAGGTTAGGGTTAAGTTTAGTGTAACAGTTAAGGTTACGGTTTCTGTTAGGCATTGTGGTTGGGGTGAGGTTTAGGTTTAGGGTTAGGGTTGTGTATGCTTAGGATTCTGGTTATGGTAAGGTGTTAGGGGTTAGAAGTGTAGTTTAGGGTTACGGGTGGGTGAGGGTTCTGGCAAAGCATTGTGGTTCTGACCATGGTTAGGTTTGGTTTAGGGTTACGGTTAGGTTTATGATTAGGTTTCAGGTTAGTGTTCGAGTTAGAGTTAAGGTTTGGGTTAGGCTTTGGTGTTAGGGGTTAGGGTTTGGGTTAGGGTTAGGGTTATTGTTAGGGCTCAGGGGTTCAGGTTAGTGTTAGGGTTAGGGTTACGCATAGCATTCGGGTTAGGGTTGGGGATACGGTTAGGGGTTAGGGTGAGGGTTACGGTTACTTTTACAGTTTAGGTGAGGGTTTAGGTTAAGTGTTATCATCATTAGGGTTAGAGTTAGGGTTATGGTTAGGTGTAGGGCAATATTTAGGTTTAGGCGCCGGTTTCGTGTTAGAGTCAGTGTTCAATTTAGGGTCAAGGTTAGATTTAGGGTTAGGGTTAGGTTTAGGTCTAGGGTTAGGATTAGGTTTAGGGTTAGGTTCAGGGCTATTGTAAGTGTTACGTTTAGGGTTACATTTGGACTAGCATTATGGTTAGAGTTATGTTCAAGGATAGGGTTTGGGTTAGGTTTAGGTTTAGGGTTAGGGTTTGGATGAAGTTTAGGATAGGGTGAGAGTTATTTTTATGGTTTGGGCTAAAGTTTGGTTTTGTGTTCAGCTTAGTGTTAAGGTTAGGTTTAGGGTTTGGTTTTGGGTTAGGGGTTATGTTTAGGGTTTGGGTTACGCTTTGGGTTAGGGTTAGTGTGAAGTTTAGGTTAAGGGTGAGGGTTAGGATAAAGGTTAGGATTAGGTTTATGGTAAGGTGTTAGTGGTTAGAGGTGTAGTTTAGGGTTAGGGTTTGGGTGAGGGTTCCGGTTAGGAATTGTGGTTCTGGTCATGGTTGGGTTTGGTTTAGGTTTATGATTAGGTTTCGGGTTAGTGTTAGAGTTAGGGTGAGAGGTAGGGTTAAGGTTTGGATTAGGCTTTGGTGTTAGGGGTTAGGGTTTGTGTTAGAGTTAGGGTTATCGTTAGGGCTCAGGGGTTTCAGGTTAGTTTTAGGGTTAAGGTTAGGGATTGCATTAGGCTTAGGTTTGGGGGATACGGTTAGGGGTTAGGGTGAGGGTTACGGTTAGTTTTACAGTTAAAGTGTGGGTTTAGGATAAGTGTTATGATTAGGGTTAGAGTTGGAGTTATTTTTAGGTTTAGGGTTAGGTGTAGGGGAAGATTTAGGTTTAGGTCCAGGTTTAGGGTTAGAGTTAGTGTTCTCTTTAGGGTCAAGGGTGCAGTTAGGGTTAGGTTAGGATTAGGTCTAGGGCTAGGATTAGGTTTAGGGTTAATTTCAGGGCTATTGTAAGGGTTAGGTTTAGGGTTACAGATGGACTAGCACTATGGTTAGAGGTAGGTTTAAGGTTAGGGTTTGGGTTAGGTTTAGATTTAAGGTAGTGTTAGAGTTTGGATGAAGTTTAAGATAGGGTGAGGGTTATTTTTCTGGTTAGGGCTAGAGTTAGGGTTTGTGTTCAGGTTAGCTTCAAGGCTAGGGTTCAGGTTAGAGTTAGGGGTTATGTTTAGGGTTAGGGTTATGTTTTGGTTTAGGGTTAGTGTGAAGTTTAGGTTAAGGGTGAGGGTTAGGATAAGAGTTAGAATTAGGGTTAGGATTATAGTTAGTGTTAGAGGTTAGATTTAGGATGCTAACGTTAGGTTTATGGTTAGGGTTGGGTTAATGTTAGAGTTAGGGTTAGATTAGGTTTAATGTTCGTGTTTGGGTTAGGGATAGGGTTAGGGATAGCATTAGGTTTAGGGTTGGGGATACGGTTAGGGGTTAGGGTGAGGGTTGTGGTTAGGGTGTGGGTTAGGGTTAGGTTTACAGTTAAGGTGAGGGTTTAGGGTAAGTGTTATAGTTAGGGTTCGAGTTCGAGTTTGGGTTAGGTTTAGGGTGAAGTTTCAGTTAATAGTCAGGGTCAGGGTAAGGGTTAGGGTTAAGATTACAGTTAGGGTTAAGTTTAGTGTTAGGGTTAGGGTTAGGGTAGGGGTAAGGTTAGGGTTAAGGCTAGGTTTACGGTAAAGGGTAGGGCTAGGTTAGGGTTAGGTTTAGAGTTAGAGCTAGTACTAGGGTTTAGGGTAAGAGGTAGGGTCAGGTTTAGAGTTTTTGTTAGTTTTAGGGTGGAGTTAAGGTTAAGTTTAGCGTTAGGGTAAGTGTTAGGTTTAGGTCAGGGTTAAGGTTAGGATTAGGGATAGGGTTAGGGTTAGGGAAAGGGTTAGGTGTTCGTGGGAGGGTTAGTGTTAGGTTTACACTTAAGCTGATGTTTTACAGTGTTACGGTTAGGTCAGGGTTGTAGTTAGGGTTAGGATGAGGTTTAGGTTTAGGGCTATATTTAGGGGATAGTTTAGGGTTAGGTTTAGTTTTAGGGTTAAGGTTAGGCTTAGGTTTATCTTGAAATTTATGTTAAGGATGAGGGTTAGGGTTAGCGTTAGGGTTAGGTGTTTGGGTTAAGGTTAGGGTTAGGTTTAGGGTTTGGGTTAGGGTTAGGTGTTTCGGTTAATGTTAGGGTCAGGTTTAGGGTAAGGGTTAGGGTTCGGTTTAGGATCAGGCTTAGGGTTAGGGTTAGAATTAGGGTTAGTGGTTAGGGTTAGGCTTAGGGTTAAGGTTAGGTTTAGGCTAAAGATCAGGATTTGATTTCGAGTTAGGTGTTAGTGTTTCGGTTAGGTTTAGGGTAGGGTTATATTTAGGGTTAGGTTAAGAGTTAGACTTATGTTTACAGTTAAGGTGAGGGTTTTGGGTAAGTGTTACATTTAGGGTTAGGGTTAGGTTTAGGGCTAGGGCTAGGGTTAGGTTTAGATTTCGGGTTACCGGTTAGGGTTAGGTTTAAGTTTATGGTAGGGTAAAGTTAGGGTTAGGGTTTGGTTAGGGTTAGGGTCAGAGTTAGGATTAGGATTAGGTTTAGGGTGAGGGTTAGGGTCAGAGTTATTGTAAGGGTTAGGTTTGGGGTTACAGGTGGGCCAAGGTTAAGGTTAGGGTCAGGGTTAAAGTTAGGGTGTGCTTTAGATTAGGGATAGGGTGAAGTTTAAGATAGGGTGAGGGTTAGGGTTATGGCTAAGGTTTGCTTGAGTTTACAGGTTAGTGTTAAGGTTATGTTTAGGGTTAGGAATAAGTTTACGGGTTGTGTTTACTTTTAGGGTTAGGGGTAGATTTTAGGTTAGGGTTAAGTTCAGTGTTACGGTTAGGGTTAGGTTTACGGTTTGTGTTAGGCATTGTGGTTGGTGTGAGGATTAGGTTTAGGATTAGGGTTGGGTAGGGTTAGGATTATGGTTATGGTAAGGTGTTAGGGATTAGAGGAGTAGTTTTGGGTTAGGGCTTGGGTGAGGCTTCCGGTTAGGCATTGTGGTTCTGGTCATGGTTAGGTTTGGTTTAGGGTTAGGGTTAGTTTTATGATTAGGTTTAGGGTTAGTGTTAGAGTTAGGGTTAGGCTTTGGTGCTAGGGGTTAGGTTTTGGGTTAGGGTTAGGGTTATCGTTAGGGCTTAGGTTTTCAGGTGAGTGTTAGGGTTAGGGTTAGGGATAGCATTAGGGTTAGCTTTTGGGGGTACGGTTAGGGGTTAGGTGAGGGTTACAGTTAGTATTGCAGTTAAGGTTAGGTTTTAGGGCAAGTGTTAGGATTAGGGTTAGAGTTAGAGTTAGGGTTAGGTTTAGGGTTAGGTGCAGGGTAAGTTTTAGGTTTAAGTCCTGGTTTAGTGTTAGAGTTAGTGTTCTATTTAGGGTCAAGTTTAGAGTTCGGGTTAGGTTTAGGATTAGGTCTATTGTTGGGCTTAGGATTAGGGTTAGGTTCAGAGCTATTGTAAGGCTTAGGTTTAGGGTTACAGATGGACTAGCTTTACGGTTAGAGTTAGGTTTAAGGTTAGGGTTTGGGCTAGGTTTACGTTTACGGTTATGGTTAGGGTTAGGATTTGGTTGAAGTTTAGCATAGGCTGAGGGTTACTTTTAGGGTTCGGGCTAGAGTTTGGGTTTGTGTTCAGGTTAGTGTTATGGTTAGATTTAGGGTCCAGTTTAGGGTTAGGGGTTAGGTTTAGTGTTAGGGTTAGTTTTAGGTTTAGGGTTAGTGTGAACTTCAGGTTAAGGGTGAGAGTTAGGGTTAGGGTTAGGATTAGGGTTAGTGTTAGACGTTAGGTTTAGGGTGCTAATTTTAGGTTTATGGTTAGGGCAGGTTTAAGTTTAGGGTTAATGTTAGGGTTAGTGTTAGATTAGGGTTACTGTTCGTGTTAGGGTTACAGTTAGGGTTAGGGATAGCATTAGGTTTAGGGTTAGGAATATAGTTAGGGGTTAGGGTGAGGGTTGGGGATATGGTGAGGGTTAGGTTTAGGTTTACAGTTAAGGTGAGGGTTTAGGGTAATTGTTATGGTTAGGGTTAGAGTTAGGGTCATGGTGAAGTTTCAGTTAATAGTGGGGTTCAGGGTTAATGTTAGATTTAGGGTTAAGGTTAGTGTTAGGGTTAGGTTTAGGTTAGGGTTAAGGTAGCGGTCGGGTTAGGGTTAAGACTAGGTTTACGGTAAAGTGTAAGGCTAGGTTAGGGTTAGGTTTAGAGTTAGTGCTAGGGTTTAGGGTTAGGGTTAAGGTCAGGTTTAGAGTTATTGTTAGGTTTACGGTTAAGGTTAGGGTAGAGTTAAGGTTAAGGTTAAGTTTAAGATTAGGGTAAGAGTTAGGTTAACGTCAGGTTTAGGGTTAGGATGAGGGATAGGGTTAGGGTTAGAGAAAGGGTTAGGGTTAGGGTTTCGTGTGAGGATTAGTGTTATGTTTACATTAAGCTGATGTTTTTGGGTGTTACAGTAAGGTTTAGGGTTAGAGTTAGGTTAGGTTTAGAGTTAGGGCTAGAGTATGGTGATAGTGCTTTAGGCTTAGGTTTAGGGTGGAATTTAGGTTAAGGATGAGGGTTAGGGTTGGGGTAGGTGTTTGGATTAATGTTAGGGTCAGGTTTAGGGTTTTGGTTTAGAGTTCAGGTTAGATTCAGGGTTAGGGTTAGATTTAGGTTTAGGGTTAGGTTTAGTGTTAGTTTAGCTTAGGGTTAGGGTTTGAATGAAGTTAGGGTAGGTTTAGGGTTATGGTTAGGTTGAAATTTTGGTTAAGTGTGAGGGTTTGGTTTCGGGTTAGGGTTAGAGTTAGGGTTAGTGGTTAAGGTTAGGTTTAGGGTTAAGGTTAGGTTTAGGCTAAGCATTAGGGTTAGAGTTAGGGTTAGCGGTTAGTGTTTCAGTTAGGTTTAGGATAGGGTTATAATTAGGGTTAAGTTTAGGGTTACGGTAAGAGTTAGATTTACGTTTACAGTTAAGGTGAGGGTTTTGCGTAACTGTTACGGTTAGGGTTAGGACTAGGTTTAGGGTGAGAGTTGGGTTAGGGGTTAGGTTTAGGTTAAGTTTATGGTAGGCTTAAAGTTAGGGTTAAGGTTAGGTTAGGGTTAGGGTCAGGGTTAGGATTAGAATTAGGTTTCGGGCGAGGGTTAGTGTCAGAGTTATTATAAGGGTTAGGTTTAGGGTTACAGATGGGCCAAGGTTAAGGTTAGGGTTAGGTTTAGGGGTAGGATTAGGGTTAAAGTTAGGGTTAGCTTTAGGTTAGGGATAGGGTGAAGTAAAGTAGGGTGAGGGTTAGGGTTATGGCTAAGGTTTGGGTTCGTTTTCAGGTTAGTGTTAAGTTTATGTTTAGGGTTAGGGTTAAGTTTATGGGTTCTGTTTAGTTTTAGGGTTAGGGTTAGATTTTAGGTTAGGGTTAAGTTAAGTGTAACAGTTAGGGTTACGATTTGTGTTAGGCATTGTGGTTGGGGTGAGTGTTAGGTTTATGGTTAGGGTTGGGTAGAGTTAGGATTATGGTTATGGTAAGGTGTTAGGGTTTAGAGGTGTAGTTTAGGGTTAGGGTTTGGGTGAGGGTTTCGGTTAGGCATTGTGGTTCTGGTCATGGTTAAGTTTGGTTCAGTGTTAGGGTTAGGTTTATGATTAGGTTTCGGGTTAGTGTTAGAGTTAGGGTGAGGGATAGTGTTAAGGTTTAGGTTAGGTTTTGGTGTTATGCGTTAGGGTTTGCGTTAGGGTTAGTGTTATCTTTATGGCTTAGGGGTTTCAGGTTAGTGTTGTGGTTAGGGCTAGGGTTAGCATTAGGGTTAGGCTTGTGGGCTACGGTTAGGGGTTAGAGTGAAGGCTACGGTTAGTTTTACAGTTAAGGTGAGGGTTTAGGGTAAGTGTTCTGATTAGGGTTAGAGTTCGAGTTAGGGTTAGGTTTAGGGTTAGGGTTAGGTGTAGGGTAATATTTAGGTTTACGTCCAAGTTTAGGGTTAGAGTTAGTGTTGTATTTAGGGTCAGAGCTAGTGTTCTATTTAGGGTCAAGTTTAGAGTTAGGGTTAGGTTCAGGATTAGGATTATGTTTAGGGTTAGGGTTAGGTTCAGGGCTATCGTAAGGGTTAGGTTTAGGTTTTCAGATGGACTAGTGTTATGGTTAGAGTTAGGTTTAAGGTAAGGGTTTTGCTTAGGTTTAGGTTAGGGCTAAGGTTAGGGTTAGGGTTTGGATGATGTTTAGGCTAGGGTGAGGGTTATTTTTATGGTTAGGGCTGGAGTTTGGGTTTGTGCTCACGTTACTTTTAAGGTCAGGTTTAGGGTTTGGATTAGGGTTAGGGGTTATGTTTAGGGTTAGATTTACGAACAGGGTTAGTATTAGTGTGAAGTTCAGGTTAAGTGGGAGGGTTAGGATAAGGGTTAGGATTAGGGTTAGAATTATAATGTTAGACATTCGGTTTAGGGTGTTAGGTTTAGGTTTATGGTTAGGCTAGTCTTAAGTTTAAGGTTAATGTTAGGGTTAGGATTAGATTGGGGTTACTCTTCGTGTTAGAGTTAGGGTTAGGGATAAGTTTAGGGATAGCATTAGGTTTAGGGTTGGGGACACGGTTAAGGGTTAGGGTGTGTGTTAGTGTTAGGTTTACCATTAAGGAGAGGGTTTAGGTTAATTGTTATGGTTAGGGTTGGAGTTAGAGTTAGGGTTAGGGTGAAGTTTCAGTTAATAGTGAGTGTTAGGGTTAAGGTTAGAGTTAGGGTTAAGGTTAGTGTCAGGGTTAGGTTTAGGGTTAGGGTTACGGTAGGGGTAAGGTTACAGTGAAGGCTAGGTTTACAGTAAAGGGTAGTGCTGGGTTAGAGTTAGGGTTACGTTTAGAGTTATTGTTAGGCTTAAGTTTAGGGTTAGGGTAGAGTTAATGTTAGGGTTAATTTTAGGGTTAGGGTAAGGGTTAGGTTTAGTTCAGGGTTAGGGCTAGGATTAGGGATAGGGTTAGGATTGGGGGATGGGTTAGGGATTCGTGTGAGGGTTGGTGTCAGGTTTACAGTTAAGCTGATGTTTTAGGGTGTTACAGTTAGGGTTAGGGTTAGAGTTAGGGTTAGGATTAGGTTTATGCTTAGGATTAGCGTTAGGGTTAGGGTCAGGGTTAGGTGGAGATTTAGTGTCATGTTTAGGTTGTTTTTTTAGTTTTAGGGTTAGGCTTAGTGTGAAGTTTATTTTAATTAGGAGGTTTAGGGTTAGGGGTTAGGGTTAGGTTATGTTTAGTTTCAGGTTTGGGGTTAGTGTTAGCGTTAGGGTTAGTTTTAGTTTTGGTTAGGGTTTGAATGAATTTAAGGTAGGTTTAGCGTTCTGGTTAGGGTGAAATTTTGGTGAAGGGTGAGGGTTTGTTTTAGGTTTAGGGTTAGGGTTAGAGTTCGGGTGAGTGTTTAGGATTAGGTTTAAGGTTAAGTTTAGGTTTAGGCTAATAATTAGGTTTAGAGTTAGGGTTAGGGGTTATTGTTTCGGTAAGGTTTAGGGTAGGGTTCTGTTTAGGGTTAAGTATAGTGTTAGGGTAAGAGTTAGAGTTCCATTTACAGTTGAGTGTTTTGGGTGTTACTGTTAGGGTTAGGGCTAGGGTTACAGTTAGAGTTAGGGTTAGAGATTAGGGTTAGGTGTAAGTTTATGGTAGCCTTAATGTTAGGTTAAGGTTAGGTTAGGGTTAGGGTCAGGGTTAGGATTAGGTTTAGGGTGAGGGTTAGGGTCAGAGATATTGTAAGGGTTAGGTTTAGGGTTACAAGTGGGCCATGGTTAAGGTTAGGGTTAGGTTTAGGGTTAAAGTTAGGGTTAGCTTTAGGTTAGGGATAGGATGAAGTTTAAGATAGGGTGAGGGTTAGGGTTATGGCTAATTTTTGGGTTAGTTTTCAGGTTAGTGTTAAGGTTATGTTTAGGGTTAGGGTTAAGTTTATGGGTTGTGTTTAGTTTTAGGGTTAGGGTTAGATTTTAGGTTAGGGTTAAGTTTAGTGTAACAGTTAAGGTTACGGTTTCTGTTAGGCATTGTGGTTGGGGTGAGGTTTAGGTTTAGGGTTAGGGTTGTGTATGCTTAGGATTCTGGTTATGGTAAGGTGTTAGGGGTTAGAAGTGTAGTTTAGGGTTAGGGGTGGGTGAGGGTTCTGGCAAAGCATTGTGGTTCTGACCATGGTTGGGTTTGGTTTAGGGTTACGGTTAGGTTTATGATTAGGTTTCAGGTTAGTGTTCGAGTTAGAGTTAAGGTTTGGGTTAGGCTTTGGTGTTAGGGGTTAGGGTTTGGGTTAGGGTTAGGGTTATTGTTAGGGCTCAGGGGTTCAGGTTAGTGTTAGGGTTAGGGTTACGCATAGCATTCGGGTTAGGGTTGGGGATACGGTTAGGGGTTAGGGTGAGGGTTACGGTTACTTTTACAGTTTAGGTGAGGGTTTAGGTTAAGTGTCATCATTAGGGTTAGAGTTAGGGTTATGGTTAGGTGTAGGGCAATATTTAGGTTTAGGCGCCGGTTTCGTGTTAGAGTCAGTGTTCAATTTAGGGTCAAGGTTAGATTTAGGGTTAGGGTTAGGTTTAGGTCTAGGGTTAGGATTAGGTTTAGGGTTAGGTTCAGGGCTATTGTAAGTGTTACGTTTAGGGTTACATTTGGACTAGCATTATGGTTAGAGTTATGTTCAAGGATAGGGTTTGGGTTAGGTTTAGGTTTAGGGTTAGGGTTTGGATGAAGTTTAGGATAGGGTGAGAGTTATTTTTATGGTTTGGGCTAAAGTTTGGTTTTGTGTTCAGCTTAGTGTTAAGGTTAGGTTTAGGGTTCGGTTTTGGGTTAGGGGTTATGTTTAGGGTTTGGGTTACGCTTTGGGTTAGGGTTAGTGTGAAGTTTAGGTTAAGGGTGAGGGTTAGGATAAAGGTTAGGATTAGGTTTATGGTAAGGTGTTAGTGGTTAGAGGTGTAGTTTAGGGTTAGGGTTTGGGTGAGGGTTCCGGTTAGGAATTGTGGTTCTGGTCATGGTTGGGTTTGGTTTAGGTTTATGATTAGGTTTCGGGTTAGTGTTAGAGTTAGGGTGAGAGGTAGGGTTAAGGTTTGGATTAGGCTTTGGTGTTAGGGGTTAGGGTTTGTGTTAGAGTTAGGGTTATCGTTAGGGCTCAGGGGTTTCAGGTTAGTTTTAGGGTTAAGGTTAGGGATTGCATTAGGCTTAGGTTTGGGGGATACGGTTAGGGGTTAGGGTGAGGGTTACGGTTAGTTTTACAGTTAAAGTGTGGGTTTAGGATAAGTGTTATGATTAGGGTTAGAGTTGGAGTTATTTTTAGGTTTAGGGTTAGGTGTAGGGGAAGATTTAGGTTTAGGTCCAGGTTTAGGGTTAGAGTTAGTGTTCTCTTTAGGGTCAAGGGTGCAGTTAGGGTTAGGTTAGGATTAGGTCTAGGGCTAGGATTAGGTTTAGGGTTAATTTCAGGGCTATTGTAAGGGTTAGGTTTAGGGTTACAGATGGACTAGCACTATGGTTAGAGGTAGGTTTAAGGTTAGGGTTTGGGTTAGGTTTAGATTTAAGGTAGTGTTAGAGTTTGGATGAAGTTTAAGATAGGGTGAGGGTTATTTTTCTGGTTAGGGCTAGAGTTAGGGTTTGTGTTCAGGTTAGCTTCAAGGCTAGGGTTCAGGTTAGAGTTAGGGGTTATGTTTAGGGTTAGGGTTATGTTTTGGTTTAGGGTTAGTGTGAAGTTTAGGTTAAGGGTGAGGGTTAGGATAAGAGTTAGAATTAGGGTTAGGATTATAGTTAGTGTTAGAGGTTAGATTTAGGATGCTAACGTTAGGTTTATGGTTAGGGTTGGGTTAATGTTAGAGTTAGGGTTAGATTAGGTTTAATGTTCGTGTTTGGGTTAGGGATAGGGTTAGGGATAGCATTAGGTTTAGGGTTGGGGATACGGTTAGGGGTTAGGGTGAGGGTTGTGGTTAGGGTGTGGGTTAGGGTTAGGTTTACAGTTAAGGTGAGGGTTTAGGGTAAGTGTTATAGTTAGGGTTCGAGTTCGAGTTTGGGTTAGGTTTAGGGTGAAGTTTCAGTTAATAGTCAGGGTCAGGGTAAGGGTTAGGGTTAAGATTACAGTTAGGGTTAAGTTTAGTGTTAGGGTTAGGGTTAGGGTAGGGGTAAGGTTAGGGTTAAGGCTAGGTTTACGGTAAAGGGTAGGGCTAGGTTAGGGTTAGGTTTAGAGTTAGAGCTAGTACTAGGGTTTAGGGTAAGAGGTAGGGTCAGGTTTAGAGTTTTTGTTAGTTTTAGGGTGGAGTTAAGGTTAAGTTTAGCGTTAGGGTAAGTGTTAGGTTTAGGTCAGGGTTAAGGTTAGGATTAGGGATAGGGTTAGGGTTAGGGAAAGGGTTAGGTGTTCGTGGGAGGGTTAGTGTTAGGTTTACACTTAAGCTGATGTTTTACAGTGTTACGGTTAGGTCAGGGTTGTAGTTAGGGTTAGGATGAGGTTTAGGTTTAGGGCTATATTTAGGGGATAGTTTAGGGTTAGGTTTAGTTTTAGGGTTAAGGTTAGGCTTAGGTTTATCTTGAAATTTATGTTAAGGATGAGGGTTAGGGTTAGCGTTAGGGTTAGGTGTTTGGGTTAAGGTTAGGGTTAGGTTTAGGGTTTGGGTTAGGGTTAGGTGTTTCGGTTAATGTTAGGGTCAGGTTTAGGGTAAGGGTTAGGGTTCGGTTTAGGATCAGGCTTAGGGTTAGGGTTAGAATTAGGGTTAGTGGTTAGGGTTAGGCTTAGGGTTAAGGTTAGGTTTAGGCTAAAGATCAGGATTTGATTTCGAGTTAGGTGTTAGTGTTTCGGTTAGGTTTAGGGTAGGGTTATATTTAGGGTTAGGTTAAGAGTTAGACTTATGTTTACAGTTAAGGTGAGGGTTTTGGGTAAGTGTTACATTTAGGGTTAGGGTTAGGTTTAGGGCTAGGGCTAGGGTTAGGTTTAGATTTCGGGTTACCGGTTAGGGTTAGGTTTAAGTTTATGGTAGGGTAAAGTTAGGGTTAGGGTTTGGTTAGGGTTAGGGTCAGGGTTAGGATTAGGATTAGGTTTAGGGTGAGGGTTAGGGTCAGAGTTATTGTAAGGGTTAGGTTTGGGGTTACAGGTGGGCCAAGGTTAAGGTTAGGGTCAGGGTTAAAGTTAGGGTGTGCTTTAGATTAGGGATAGGGTGAAGTTTAAGATAGGGTGAGGGTTAGGGTTATGGCTAAGGTTTGCTTGAGTTTACAGGTTAGTGTTAAGGTTATGTTTAGGGTTAGGAATAAGTTTACGGGTTGTGTTTACTTTTAGGGTTAGGGGTAGATTTTAGGTTAGGGTTAAGTTCAGTGTTACGGTTAGGGTTAGGTTTACGGTTTGTGTTAGGCATTGTGGTTGGTGTGAGGATTAGGTTTAGGATTAGGGTTGGGTAGGGTTAGGATTATGGTTATGGTAAGGTGTTAGGGATTAGAGGAGTAGTTTTGGGTTAGGGCTTGGGTGAGGCTTCCGGTTAGGCATTGTGGTTCTGGTCATGGTTAGGTTTGGTTTAGGGTTAGGGTTAGTTTTATGATTAGGTTTAGGGTTAGTGTTAGAGTTCGGGTTAGGCTTTGGTGCGAGGGGTTAGGTTTTGGGGTAGGGTTAGGGTTATCGTTAGGGCTTAGGTTTTCAGGTGAGTGTTAGGGTTAGGGTTAGGGATAGCATTAGGGTTAGCTTTTGGGGGTACGGTTAGGGGTTAGGTGAGGGTTACAGTTAGTATTGCAGTTAAGGTTAGGTTTTAGGGCAAGTGTTAGGATTAGGGTTAGAGTTAGAGTTAGGGTTAGGTTTAGGGTTAGGTGCAGGGTAAGTTTTAGGTTTAAGTCCTGGTTTAGTGTTAGAGTTAGTGTTCTATTTAGGGTCAAGTTTAGAGTTCGGGTTAGGTTTAGGATTAGGTCTATTGTTGGGCTTAGGATTAGGGTTAGGTTCAGAGCTATTGTAAGGCTTAGGTTTAGGGTTACAGATGGACTAGCTTTACGGTTAGAGTTAGGTTTAAGGTTAGGGTTTGGGCTAGGTTTACGTTTACGGTTATGGTTAGGGTTAGGATTTGGTTGAAGTTTAGCATAGGCTGAGGGTTACTTTTAGGGTTCGGGCTAGAGTTTGGGTTTGTGTTCAGGTTAGTGTTATGGTTAGATTTAGGGTCCAGTTTAGGGTTAGGGGTTAGGTTTAGTGTTAGGGTTAGTTTTAGGTTTAGGGTTAGTGTGAACTTCAGGTTAAGGGTGAGAGTTAGGGTTAGGGTTAGGATTAGGGTTAGTGTTAGACGTTAGGTTTAGGGTGCTAATTTTAGGTTTATGGTTAGGGCAGGTTTAAGTTTAGGGTTAATGTTAGGGTTAGTGTTAGATTAGGGTTACTGTTCGTGTTAGGGTTACAGTTAGGGTTAGGGATAGCATTAGGTTTAGGGTTAGGAATATAGTTAGGGGTTAGGGTGAGGGTTGGGGATATGGTGAGGGTTAGGTTTAGGTTTACAGTTAAGGTGAGGGTTTAGGGTAATTGTTATGGTTAGGGTTAGAGTTAGGGTCATGGTGAAGTTTCAGTTAATAGTGGGGTTCAGGGTTAATGTTAGATTTAGGGTTAAGGTTAGTGTTAGGGTTAGGTTTAGGTTAGGGTTAAGGTAGCGGTCGGGTTAGGGTTAAGACTAGGTTTACGGTAAAGTGTAAGGCTAGGTTAGGGTTAGGTTTAGAGTTAGTGCTAGGGTTTAGGGTTAGGGTTAAGGTCAGGTTTAGAGTTATTGTTAGGTTTACGGTTAAGGTTAGGGTAGAGTTAAGGTTAAGGTTAAGTTTAAGATTAGGGTAAGAGTTAGGTTAACGTCAGGTTTAGGGTTAGGATGAGGGATAGGGTTAGGGTTAGAGAAAGGGTTAGGGTTAGGGTTTCGTGTGAGGATTAGTGTTATGTTTACATTAAGCTGATGTTTTTGGGTGTTACAGTAAGGTTTAGGGTTAGAGTTAGGTTAGGTTTAGAGTTAGGGCTAGAGTATGGTGATAGTGCTTTAGGCTTAGGTTTAGGGTGGAATTTAGGTTAAGGATGAGGGTTAGGGTTGGGGTAGGTGTTTGGATTAATGTTAGGGTCAGGTTTAGGGTTTTGGTTTAGAGTTCAGGTTAGATTCAGGGTTAGGGTTAGATTTAGGTTTAGGGTTAGGTTTAGTGTTAGTTTAGCTTAGGGTTAGGGTTTGAATGAAGTTAGGGTAGGTTTAGGGTTATGGTTAGGTTGAAATTTTGGTTAAGTGTGAGGGTTTGGTTTCGGGTTAGGGTTAGAGTTAGGGTTAGTGGTTAAGGTTAGGTTTAGGGTTAAGGTTAGGTTTAGGCTAAGCATTAGGGTTAGAGTTAGGGTTAGCGGTTAGTGTTTCAGTTAGGTTTAGGATAGGGTTATAATTAGGGTTAAGTTTAGGGTTACGGTAAGAGTTAGATTTACGTTTACAGTTAAGGTGAGGGTTTTGCGTAACTGTTACGGTTAGGGTTAGGACTAGGTTTAGGGTGAGAGTTGGGTTAGGGGTTAGGTTTAGGTTAAGTTTATGGTAGGCTTAAAGTTAGGGTTAAGGTTAGGTTAGGGTTAGGGTCAGGGTTAGGATTAGAATTAGGTTTCGGGCGAGGGTTAGTGTCAGAGTTATTATAAGGGTTAGGTTTAGGGTTACAGATGGGCCAAGGTTAAGGTTAGGGTTAGGTTTAGGGGTAGGATTAGGGTTAAAGTTAGGGTTAGCTTTAGGTTAGGGATAGGGTGAAGTAAAGTAGGGTGAGGGTTAGGGTTATGGCTAAGGTTTGGGTTCGTTTTCAGGTTAGTGTTAAGTTTATGTTTAGGGTTAGGGTTAAGTTTATGGGTTCTGTTTAGTTTTAGGGTTAGGGTTAGATTTTAGGTTAGGGTTAAGTTAAGTGTAACAGTTAGGGTTACGATTTGTGTTAGGCATTGTGGTTGGGGTGAGTGTTAGGTTTATGGTTAGGGTTGGGTAGAGTTAGGATTATGGTTATGGTAAGGTGTTAGGGTTTAGAGGTGTAGTTTAGGGTTAGGGTTTGGGTGAGGGTTTCGGTTAGGCATTGTGGTTCTGGTCATGGTTAAGTTTGGTTCAGTGTTAGGGTTAGGTTTATGATTAGGTTTCGGGTTAGTGTTAGAGTTAGGGTGAGGGATAGTGTTAAGGTTTAGGTTAGGTTTTGGTGTTATGGGTTAGGGTTTGCGTTAGGGTTAGTGTTATCTTTATGGCTTAGGGGTTTCAGGTTAGTGTTGTGGTTAGGGCTAGGGTTAGCATTAGGGTTAGGGTTGTGGGCTACGGTTAGGGGTTAGAGTGAAGGTTACGGTTAGTTTTACAGTTAAGGTGAGGGTTTAGGGTAAGTGTTCTGATTAGGGTTAGAGTTCGAGTTAGGGTTAGGTTTAGGGTTAGGGTTAGGTGTAGGGTAATATTTAGGTTTACGTCCAAGTTTAGGGTTAGAGTTAGTGTTGTATTTAGGGTCAGAGCTAGTGTTCTATTTAGGGTCAAGTTTAGAGTTAGGGTTAGGTTCAGGATTAGGATTATGTTTAGGGTTAGGGTTAGGTTCAGGGCTATCGTAAGGGTTAGGTTTAGGTTTTCAGATGGACTAGTGTTATGGTTAGAGTTAGGTTTAAGGTAAGGGTTTTGCTTAGGTTTAGGTTAGGGCTAAGGTTAGGGTTAGGGTTTGGATGATGTTTAGGCTAGGGTGAGGGTTATTTTTATGGTTAGGGCTGGAGTTTGGGTTTGTGCTCACGTTACTTTTAAGGTCAGGTTTAGGGTTTGGATTAGGGTTAGGGGTTATGTTTAGGGTTAGATTTACGAACAGGGTTAGTATTAGTGTGAAGTTCAGGTTAAGTGGGAGGGTTAGGATAAGGGTTAGGATTAGGGTTAGAATTATAATGTTAGACATTCGGTTTAGGGTGTTAGGTTTAGGTTTATGGTTAGGCTAGTCTTAAGTTTAAGGTTAATGTTAGGGTTAGGATTAGATTGGGGTTACTCTTCGTGTTAGAGTTAGGGTTAGGGATAAGTTTAGGGATAGCATTAGGTTTAGGGTTGGGGACACGGTTAAGGGTTAGGGTGTGTGTTAGTGTTAGGTTTACCATTAAGGAGAGGGTTTAGGTTAATTGTTATGGTTAGGGTTGGAGTTAGAGTTAGGGTTAGGGTGAAGTTTCAGTTAATAGTGAGTGTTAGGGTTAAGGTTAGAGTTAGGGTTAAGGTTAGTGTCAGGGTTAGGTTTAGGGTTAGGGTTACGGTAGGGGTAAGGTTACTGTGAAGGCTAGGTTTACAGTAAAGGGTAGTGCTGGGTTAGGGTTAGGGTTACGTTTAGAGTTATTGTTAGGCTTAAGTTTAGGGTTAGGGTAGAGTTAATGTTAGGGTTAATTTTAGGGTTAATTTTAGGGTTAGGGTAAGGGTTAGGTTTAGTTCAGGGTTAGGGCTAGGATTAGGGATAGGGTTAGGATTGGGGGATGGGTTAGGGATTCGTGTGAGGGTTGGTGTCAGGTTTACAGTTAAGCTGATGTTTTAGGGTGTTACAGTTAGGGTTAGGGTTAGAGTTAGGGTTAGGATTAGGTTTATGCTTAGGATTAGCGTTAGGGTTAGGGTCAGGGTTAGGTGGAGATTTAGTGTCATGTTTAGGTTGTTTTTTTAGTTTTAGGGTTAGGCTTAGTGTGAAGTTTATTTTAATTAGGAGGTTTAGGGTTAGGGGTTAGGGTTAGGTTATGTTTAGTTTCAGGTTTGGGGTTAGTGTTAGCGTTAGGGTTAGTTTTAGTTTTGGTTAGGGTTTGAATGAATTTAAGGTAGGTTTAGCGTTCTGGTTAGGGTGAAATTTTGGTGAAGGGTGAGGGTTTGTTTTAGGTTTAGGGTTAGGGTTAGAGTTCGGGTGAGTGTTTAGGATTAGGTTTAAGGTTAAGTTTAGGTTTAGGCTAATGATTAGGTTTAGAGTTAGGGTTAGGGGTTATTGTTTCGGTAAGGTTTAGGGTAGGGTTCTGTTTAGGGCTAAGTATAGTGTTAGGGTAAGAGTTAGAGTTCCATTTACAGTTGAGTGTTTTGGGTGTTACTGTTAGGGTTAGGGCTAGGGTTACAGTTAGAGTTAGGGTTAGAGATTAGGGTTAGGTGTAAGTTTATGGTAGCCTTAATGTTAGGTTAAGGTTAGGTTAGGGTTAGGGTCAGGGTTAGGATTAGGTTTAGGGTGAGGGTTAGGGTCAGAGATATTGTAAGGGTTAGGTTTAGGGTTACAAGTGGGCCATGGTTAAGGTTAGGGTTAGGTTTAGGGTTAAAGTTAGGGTTAGCTTTAGGTTAGGGATAGGATGAAGTTTAAGATAGGGTGAGGGTTAGGGTTATGGCTAATTTTTGGGTTAGTTTTCAGGTTAGTGTTAAGGTTATGTTTAGGGTTAGGGTTAAGTTTATGGGTTGTGTTTAGTTTTAGGGTTAGGGTTAGATTTTAGGTTAGGGTTAAGTTTAGTGTAACAGTTAAGGTTACGGTTTCTGTTAGGCATTGTGGTTGGGGTGAGGTTTAGGTTTAGGGTTAGGGTTGTGTATGCTTAGGATTCTGGTTATGGTAAGGTGTTAGGGGTTAGAAGTGTAGTTTAGGGTTAGGGGTGGGTGAGGGTTCTGGCAAAGCATTGTGGTTCTGACCATGGTTGGGTTTGGTTTAGGGTTACGGTTAGGTTTATGATTAGGTTTCAGGTTAGTGTTCGAGTTAGAGTTAAGGTTTGGGTTAGGCTTTGGTGTTAGGGGTTAGGGTTTGGGTTAGGGTTAGGGTTATTGTTAGGGCTCAGGGGTTCAGGTTAGTGTTAGGGTTAGGGTTACGCATAGCATTCGGGTTAGGGTTGGGGATACGGTTAGGGGTTAGGGTGAGGGTTACGGTTACTTTTACAGTTTAGGTGAGGGTTTAGGTTAAGTGTCATCATTAGGGTTAGAGTTAGGGTTATGGTTAGGTGTAGGGCAATATTTAGGTTTAGGCGCCGGTTTCGTGTTAGAGTCAGTGTTCAATTTAGGGTCAAGGTTAGATTTAGGGTTAGGGTTAGGTTTAGGTCTAGGGTTAGGATTAGGTTTAGGGTTAGGTTCAGGGCTATTGTAAGTGTTACGTTTAGGGTTACATTTGGACTAGCATTATGGTTAGAGTTATGTTCAAGGATAGGGTTTGGGTTAGGTTTAGGTTTAGGGTTAGGGTTTGGATGAAGTTTAGGATAGGGTGAGAGTTATTTTTATGGTTTGGGCTAAAGTTTGGTTTTGTGTTCAGCTTAGTGTTAAGGTTAGGTTTAGGGTTCGGTTTTGGGTTAGGGGTTATGTTTAGGGTTTGGGTTACGCTTTGGGTTAGGGTTAGTGTGAAGTTTAGGTTAAGGGTGAGGGTTAGGATAAAGGTTAGGATTAGGTTTATGGTAAGGTGTTAGTGGTTAGAGGTGTAGTTTAGGGTTAGGGTTTGGGTGAGGGTTCCGGTTAGGAATTGTGGTTCTGGTCATGGTTGGGTTTGGTTTAGGTTTATGATTAGGTTTCGGGTTAGTGTTAGAGTTAGGGTGAGAGGTAGGGTTAAGGTTTGGATTAGGCTTTGGTGTTAGGGGTTAGGGTTTGTGTTAGAGTTAGGGTTATCGTTAGGGCTCAGGGGTTTCAGGTTAGTTTTAGGGTTAAGGTTAGGGATTGCATTAGGCTTAGGTTTGGGGGATACGGTTAGGGGTTAGGGTGAGGGTTACGGTTAGTTTTACAGTTAAAGTGTGGGTTTAGGATAAGTGTTATGATTAGGGTTAGAGTTGGAGTTATTTTTAGGTTTAGGGTTAGGTGTAGGGGAAGATTTAGGTTTAGGTCCAGGTTTAGGGTTAGAGTTAGTGTTCTCTTTAGGGTCAAGGGTGCAGTTAGGGTTAGGTTAGGATTAGGTCTAGGGCTAGGATTAGGTTTAGGGTTAATTTCAGGGCTATTGTAAGGGTTAGGTTTAGGGTTACAGATGGACTAGCACTATGGTTAGAGGTAGGTTTAAGGTTAGGGTTTGGGTTAGGTTTAGATTTAAGGTAGTGTTAGAGTTTGGATGAAGTTTAAGATAGGGTGAGGGTTATTTTTCTGGTTAGGGCTAGAGTTAGGGTTTGTGTTCAGGTTAGCTTCAAGGCTAGGGTTCAGGTTAGAGTTAGGGGTTATGTTTAGGGTTAGGGTTATGTTTTGGTTTAGGGTTAGTGTGAAGTTTAGGTTAAGGGTGAGGGTTAGGATAAGAGTTAGAATTAGGGTTAGGATTATAGTTAGTGTTAGAGGTTAGATTTAGGATGCTAACGTTAGGTTTATGGTTAGGGTTGGGTTAATGTTAGAGTTAGGGTTAGATTAGGTTTAATGTTCGTGTTTGGGTTAGGGATAGGGTTAGGGATAGCATTAGGTTTAGGGTTGGGGATACGGTTAGGGGTTAGGGTGAGGGTTGTGGTTAGGGTGTGGGTTAGGGTTAGGTTTACAGTTAAGGTGAGGGTTTAGGGTAAGTGTTATAGTTAGGGTTCGAGTTCGAGTTTGGGTTAGGTTTAGGGTGAAGTTTCAGTTAATAGTCAGGGTCAGGGTAAGGGTTAGGGTTAAGATTACAGTTAGGGTTAAGTTTAGTGTTAGGGTTAGGGTTAGGGTAGGGGTAAGGTTAGGGTTAAGGCTAGGTTTACGGTAAAGGGTAGGGCTAGGTTAGGGTTAGGTTTAGAGTTAGAGCTAGTACTAGGGTTTAGGGTAAGAGGTAGGGTCAGGTTTAGAGTTTTTGTTAGTTTTAGGGTGGAGTTAAGGTTAAGTTTAGCGTTAGGGTAAGTGTTAGGTTTAGGTCAGGGTTAAGGTTAGGATTAGGGATAGGGTTAGGGTTAGGGAAAGGGTTAGGTGTTCGTGGGAGGGTTAGTGTTAGGTTTACACTTAAGCTGATGTTTTACAGTGTTACGGTTAGGTCAGGGTTGTAGTTAGGGTTAGGATGAGGTTTAGGTTTAGGGCTATATTTAGGGGATAGTTTAGGGTTAGGTTTAGTTTTAGGGTTAAGGTTAGGCTTAGGTTTATCTTGAAATTTATGTTAAGGATGAGGGTTAGGGTTAGCGTTAGGGTTAGGTGTTTGGGTTAAGGTTAGGGTTAGGTTTAGGGTTTGGGTTAGGGTTAGGTGTTTCGGTTAATGTTAGGGTCAGGTTTAGGGTAAGGGTTAGGGTTCGGTTTAGGATCAGGCTTAGGGTTAGGGTTAGAATTAGGGTTAGTGGTTAGGGTTAGGCTTAGGGTTAAGGTTAGGTTTAGGCTAAAGATCAGGATTTGATTTCGAGTTAGGTGTTAGTGTTTCGGTTAGGTTTAGGGTAGGGTTATATTTAGGGTTAGGTTAAGAGTTAGACTTATGTTTACAGTTAAGGTGAGGGTTTTGGGTAAGTGTTACATTTAGGGTTAGGGTTAGGTTTAGGGCTAGGGCTAGGGTTAGGTTTAGATTTCGGGTTACCGGTTAGGGTTAGGTTTAAGTTTATGGTAGGGTAAAGTTAGGGTTAGGGTTTGGTTAGGGTTAGGGTCAGGGTTAGGATTAGGATTAGGTTTAGGGTGAGGGTTAGGGTCAGAGTTATTGTAAGGGTTAGGTTTGGGGTTACAGGTGGGCCAAGGTTAAGGTTAGGGTCAGGGTTAAAGTTAGGGTGTGCTTTAGATTAGGGATAGGGTGAAGTTTAAGATAGGGTGAGGGTTAGGGTTATGGCTAAGGTTTGCTTGAGTTTACAGGTTAGTGTTAAGGTTATGTTTAGGGTTAGGAATAAGTTTACGGGTTGTGTTTACTTTTAGGGTTAGGGGTAGATTTTAGGTTAGGGTTAAGTTCAGTGTTACGGTTAGGGTTAGGTTTACGGTTTGTGTTAGGCATTGTGGTTGGTGTGAGGATTAGGTTTAGGATTAGGGTTGGGTAGGGTTAGGATTATGGTTATGGTAAGGTGTTAGGGATTAGAGGAGTAGTTTTGGGTTAGGGCTTGGGTGAGGCTTCCGGTTAGGCATTGTGGTTCTGGTCATGGTTAGGTTTGGTTTAGGGTTAGGGTTAGTTTTATGATTAGGTTTAGGGTTAGTGTTAGAGTTCGGGTTAGGCTTTGGTGCGAGGGGTTAGGTTTTGGGTTAGGGTTAGGGTTATCGTTAGGGCTTAGGTTTTCAGGTGAGTGTTAGGGTTAGGGTTAGGGATAGCATTAGGGTTAGCTTTTGGGGGTACGGTTAGGGGTTAGGTGAGGGTTACAGTTAGTATTGCAGTTAAGGTTAGGTTTTAGGGCAAGTGTTAGGATTAGGGTTAGAGTTAGAGTTAGGGTTAGGTTTAGGGTTAGGTGCAGGGTAAGTTTTAGGTTTAAGTCCTGGTTTAGTGTTAGAGTTAGTGTTCTATTTAGGGTCAAGTTTAGAGTTCGGGTTAGGTTTAGGATTAGGTCTATTGTTGGGCTTAGGATTAGGGTTAGGTTCAGAGCTATTGTAAGGCTTAGGTTTAGGGTTACAGATGGACTAGCTTTACGGTTAGAGTTAGGTTTAAGGTTAGGGTTTGGGCTAGGTTTACGTTTACGGTTATGGTTAGGGTTAGGATTTGGTTGAAGTTTAGCATAGGCTGAGGGTTACTTTTAGGGTTCGGGCTAGAGTTTGGGTTTGTGTTCAGGTTAGTGTTATGGTTAGATTTAGGGTCCAGTTTAGGGTTAGGGGTTAGGTTTAGTGTTAGGGTTAGTTTTAGGTTTAGGGTTAGTGTGAACTTCAGGTTAAGGGTGAGAGTTAGGGTTAGGGTTAGGATTAGGGTTAGTGTTAGACGTTAGGTTTAGGGTGCTAATTTTAGGTTTATGGTTAGGGCAGGTTTAAGTTTAGGGTTAATGTTAGGGTTAGTGTTAGATTAGGGTTACTGTTCGTGTTAGGGTTACAGTTAGGGTTAGGGATAGCATTAGGTTTAGGGTTAGGAATATAGTTAGGGGTTAGGGTGAGGGTTGGGGATATGGTGAGGGTTAGGTTTAGGTTTACAGTTAAGGTGAGGGTTTAGGGTAATTGTTATGGTTAGGGTTAGAGTTAGGGTCATGGTGAAGTTTCAGTTAATAGTGGGGTTCAGGGTTAATGTTAGATTTAGGGTTAAGGTTAGTGTTAGGGTTAGGTTTAGGTTAGGGTTAAGGTAGCGGTCGGGTTAGGGTTAAGACTAGGTTTACGGTAAAGTGTAAGGCTAGGTTAGGGTTAGGTTTAGAGTTAGTGCTAGGGTTTAGGGTTAGGGTTAAGGTCAGGTTTAGAGTTATTGTTAGGTTTACGGTTAAGGTTAGGGTAGAGTTAAGGTTAAGGTTAAGTTTAAGATTAGGGTAAGAGTTAGGTTAACGTCAGGTTTAGGGTTAGGATGAGGGATAGGGTTAGGGTTAGAGAAAGGGTTAGGGTTAGGGTTTCGTGTGAGGATTAGTGTTATGTTTACATTAAGCTGATGTTTTTGGGTGTTACAGTAAGGTTTAGGGTTAGAGTTAGGTTAGGTTTAGAGTTAGGGCTAGAGTATGGTGATAGTGCTTTAGGCTTAGGTTTAGGGTGGAATTTAGGTTAAGGATGAGGGTTAGGGTTGGGGTAGGTGTTTGGATTAATGTTAGGGTCAGGTTTAGGGTTTTGGTTTAGAGTTCAGGTTAGATTCAGGGTTAGGGTTAGATTTAGGTTTAGGGTTAGGTTTAGTGTTAGTTTAGCTTAGGGTTAGGGTTTGAATGAAGTTAGGGTAGGTTTAGGGTTATGGTTAGGTTGAAATTTTGGTTAAGTGTGAGGGTTTGGTTTCGGGTTAGGGTTAGAGTTAGGGTTAGTGGTTAAGGTTAGGTTTAGGGTTAAGGTTAGGTTTAGGCTAAGCATTAGGGTTAGAGTTAGGGTTAGCGGTTAGTGTTTCAGTTAGGTTTAGGATAGGGTTATAATTAGGGTTAAGTTTAGGGTTACGGTAAGAGTTAGATTTACGTTTACAGTTAAGGTGAGGGTTTTGCGTAACTGTTACGGTTAGGGTTAGGACTATGTTTAGGGTGAGAGTTGGGTTAGGGGTTAGGTTTAGGTTAAGTTTATGGTAGGCTTAAAGTTAGGGTTAAGGTTAGGTTAGGGTTAGGGTCAGGGTTAGGATTAGAATTAGGTTTCGGGCGAGGGTTAGTGTCAGAGTTATTATAAGGGTTAGGTTTAGGGTTACAGATGGGCCAAGGTTAAGGTTAGGGTTAGGTTTAGGGGTAGGATTAGGGTTAAAGTTAGGGTTAGCTTTAGGTTAGGGATAGGGTGAAGTAAAGTAGGGTGAGGGTTAGGGTTATGGCTAAGGTTTGGGTTCGTTTTCAGGTTAGTGTTAAGTTTATGTTTAGGGTTAGGGTTAAGTTTATGGGTTCTGTTTAGTTTTAGGGTTAGGGTTAGATTTTAGGTTAGGGTTAAGTTAAGTGTAACAGTTAGGGTTACGATTTGTGTTAGGCATTGTGGTTGGGGTGAGTGTTAGGTTTATGGTTAGGGTTGGGTAGAGTTAGGATTATGGTTATGGTAAGGTGTTAGGGTTTAGAGGTGTAGTTTAGGGTTAGGGTTTGGGTGAGGGTTTCGGTTAGGCATTGTGGTTCTGGTCATGGTTAAGTTTGGTTCAGTGTTAGGGTTAGGTTTATGATTAGGTTTCGGGTTAGTGTTAGAGTTAGGGTGAGGGATAGTGTTAAGGTTTAGGTTAGGTTTTGGTGTTATGGGTTAGGGTTTGCGTTAGGGTTAGTGTTATCTTTATGGCTTAGGGGTTTCAGGTTAGTGTTGTGGTTAGGGCTAGGGTTAGCATTAGGGTTAGGGTTGTGGGCTACGGTTAGGGGTTAGAGTGAAGGTTACGGTTAGTTTTACAGTTAAGGTGAGGGTTTAGGGTAAGTGTTCTGATTAGGGTTAGAGTTCGAGTTAGGGTTAGGTTTAGGGTTAGGGTTAGGTGTAGGGTAATATTTAGGTTTACGTCCAAGTTTAGGGTTAGAGTTAGTGTTGTATTTAGGGTCAGAGCTAGTGTTCTATTTAGGGTCAAGTTTAGAGTTAGGGTTAGGTTCAGGATTAGGATTATGTTTAGGGTTAGGGTTAGGTTCAGGGCTATCGTAAGGGTTAGGTTTAGGTTTTCAGATGGACTAGTGTTATGGTTAGAGTTAGGTTTAAGGTAAGGGTTTTGCTTAGGTTTAGGTTAGGGCTAAGGTTAGGGTTAGGGTTTGGATGATGTTTAGGCTAGGGTGAGGGTTATTTTTATGGTTAGGGCTGGAGTTTGGGTTTGTGCTCACGTTACTTTTAAGGTCAGGTTTAGGGTTTGGATTAGGGTTAGGGGTTATGTTTAGGGTTAGATTTACGAACAGGGTTAGTATTAGTGTGAAGTTC
Organism: Loxodonta africana; assembly: GCF_030014295.1. NCBI lineage: Eukaryota > Metazoa > Chordata > Mammalia > Proboscidea > Elephantidae > Loxodonta > Loxodonta africana. The sequence goes on from NC_087348.1 coordinate 134,145,853, forward strand.
AGGTTAAGTGGGAGGGTTAGGATAAGGGTTAGGATTAGGGTTAGAATTATAATGTTAGACATTCGGTTTAGGGTGTTAGGTTTAGGTTTATGGTTAGGCTAGTCTTAAGTTTAAGGTTAATGTTAGGGTTAGGATTAGATTGGGGTTACTCTTCGTGTTAGAGTTAGGGTTAGGGATAAGTTTAGGGATAGCATTAGGTTTAGGGTTGGGGACACGGTTAAGGGTTAGGGTGTGTGTTAGTGTTAGGTTTACCATTAAGGAGAGGGTTTAGGTTAATTGTTATGGTTAGGGTTGGAGTTAGAGTTAGGGTTAGGGTGAAGTTTCAGTTAATAGTGAGTGTTAGGGTTAAGGTTAGAGTTAGGGTTAAGGTTAGTGTCAGGGTTAGGTTTAGGGTTAGGGTTACGGTAGGGGTAAGGTTACTGTGAAGGCTAGGTTTACAGTAAAGGGTAGTGCTGGGTTAGGGTTAGGGTTACGTTTAGAGTTATTGTTAGGCTTAAGTTTAGGGTTAGGGTAGAGTTAATGTTAGGGTTAATTTTAGGGTTAATTTTAGGGTTAGGGTAAGGGTTAGGTTTAGTTCAGGGTTAGGGCTAGGATTAGGGATAGGGTTAGGATTGGGGGATGGGTTAGGGATTCGTGTGAGGGTTGGTGTCAGGTTTACAGTTAAGCTGATGTTTTAGGGTGTTACAGTTAGGGTTAGGGTTAGAGTTAGGGTTAGGATTAGGTTTATGCTTAGGATTAGCGTTAGGGTTAGGGTCAGGGTTAGGTGGAGATTTAGTGTCATGTTTAGGTTGTTTTTTTAGTTTTAGGGTTAGGCTTAGTGTGAAGTTTATTTTAATTAGGAGGTTTAGGGTTAGGGGTTAGGGTTAGGTTATGTTTAGTTTCAGGTTTGGGGTTAGTGTTAGCGTTAGGGTTAGTTTTAGTTTTGGTTAGGGTTTGAATGAATTTAAGGTAGGTTTAGCGTTCTGGTTAGGGTGAAATTTTGGTGAAGGGTGAGGGTTTGTTTTAGGTTTAGGGTTAGGGTTAGAGTTCGGGTGAGTGTTTAGGATTAGGTTTAAGGTTAAGTTTAGGTTTAGGCTAATGATTAGGTTTAGAGTTAGGGTTAGGGGTTATTGTTTCGGTAAGGTTTAGGGTAGGGTTCTGTTTAGGGTTAAGTATAGTGTTAGGGTAAGAGTTAGAGTTCCATTTACAGTTGAGTGTTTTGGGTGTTACTGTTAGGGTTAGGGCTAGGGTTACAGTTAGAGTTAGGGTTAGAGATTAGGGTTAGGTGTAAGTTTATGGTAGCCTTAATGTTAGGTTAAGGTTAGGTTAGGGTTAGGGTCAGGGTTAGGATTAGGTTTAGGGTGAGGGTTAGGGTCAGAGATATTGTAAGGGTTAGGTTTAGGGTTACAAGTGGGCCATGGTTAAGGTTAGGGTTAGGTTTAGGGTTAAAGTTAGGGTTAGCTTTAGGTTAGGGATAGGATGAAGTTTAAGATAGGGTGAGGGTTAGGGTTATGGCTAATTTTTGGGTTAGTTTTCAGGTTAGTGTTAAGGTTATGTTTAGGGTTAGGGTTAAGTTTATGGGTTGTGTTTAGTTTTAGGGTTAGGGTTAGATTTTAGGTTAGGGTTAAGTTTAGTGTAACAGTTAAGGTTACGGTTTCTGTTAGGCATTGTGGTTGGGGTGAGGTTTAGGTTTAGGGTTAGGGTTGTGTATGCTTAGGATTCTGGTTATGGTAAGGTGTTAGGGGTTAGAAGTGTAGTTTAGGGTTAGGGGTGGGTGAGGGTTCTGGCAAAGCATTGTGGTTCTGACCATGGTTGGGTTTGGTTTAGGGTTACGGTTAGGTTTATGATTAGGTTTCAGGTTAGTGTTCGAGTTAGAGTTAAGGTTTGGGTTAGGCTTTGGTGTTAGGGGTTAGGGTTTGGGTTAGGGTTAGGGTTATTGTTAGGGCTCAGGGGTTCAGGTTAGTGTTAGGGTTAGGGTTACGCATAGCATTCGGGTTAGGGTTGGGGATACGGTTAGGGGTTAGGGTGAGGGTTACGGTTACTTTTACAGTTTAGGTGAGGGTTTAGGTTAAGTGTCATCATTAGGGTTAGAGTTAGGGTTATGGTTAGGTGTAGGGCAATATTTAGGTTTAGGCGCCGGTTTCGTGTTAGAGTCAGTGTTCAATTTAGGGTCAAGGTTAGATTTAGGGTTAGGGTTAGGTTTAGGTCTAGGGTTAGGATTAGGTTTAGGGTTAGGTTCAGGGCTATTGTAAGTGTTACGTTTAGGGTTACATTTGGACTAGCATTATGGTTAGAGTTATGTTCAAGGATAGGGTTTGGGTTAGGTTTAGGTTTAGGGTTAGGGTTTGGATGAAGTTTAGGATAGGGTGAGAGTTATTTTTATGGTTTGGGCTAAAGTTTGGTTTTGTGTTCAGCTTAGTGTTAAGGTTAGGTTTAGGGTTCGGTTTTGGGTTAGGGGTTATGTTTAGGGTTTGGGTTACGCTTTGGGTTAGGGTTAGTGTGAAGTTTAGGTTAAGGGTGAGGGTTAGGATAAAGGTTAGGATTAGGTTTATGGTAAGGTGTTAGTGGTTAGAGGTGTAGTTTAGGGTTAGGGTTTGGGTGAGGGTTCCGGTTAGGAATTGTGGTTCTGGTCATGGTTGGGTTTGGTTTAGGTTTATGATTAGGTTTCGGGTTAGTGTTAGAGTTAGGGTGAGAGGTAGGGTTAAGGTTTGGATTAGGCTTTGGTGTTAGGGGTTAGGGTTTGTGTTAGAGTTAGGGTTATCGTTAGGGCTCAGGGGTTTCAGGTTAGTTTTAGGGTTAAGGTTAGGGATTGCATTAGGCTTAGGTTTGGGGGATACGGTTAGGGGTTAGGGTGAGGGTTACGGTTAGTTTTACAGTTAAAGTGTGGGTTTAGGATAAGTGTTATGATTAGGGTTAGAGTTGGAGTTATTTTTAGGTTTAGGGTTAGGTGTAGGGGAAGATTTAGGTTTAGGTCCAGGTTTAGGGTTAGAGTTAGTGTTCTCTTTAGGGTCAAGGGTGCAGTTAGGGTTAGGTTAGGATTAGGTCTAGGGCTAGGATTAGGTTTAGGGTTAATTTCAGGGCTATTGTAAGGGTTAGGTTTAGGGTTACAGATGGACTAGCACTATGGTTAGAGGTAGGTTTAAGGTTAGGGTTTGGGTTAGGTTTAGATTTAAGGTAGTGTTAGAGTTTGGATGAAGTTTAAGATAGGGTGAGGGTTATTTTTCTGGTTAGGGCTAGAGTTAGGGTTTGTGTTCAGGTTAGCTTCAAGGCTAGGGTTCAGGTTAGAGTTAGGGGTTATGTTTAGGGTTAGGGTTATGTTTTGGTTTAGGGTTAGTGTGAAGTTTAGGTTAAGGGTGAGGGTTAGGATAAGAGTTAGAATTAGGGTTAGGATTATAGTTAGTGTTAGAGGTTAGATTTAGGATGCTAACGTTAGGTTTATGGTTAGGGTTGGGTTAATGTTAGAGTTAGGGTTAGATTAGGTTTAATGTTCGTGTTTGGGTTAGGGATAGGGTTAGGGATAGCATTAGGTTTAGGGTTGGGGATACGGTTAGGGGTTAGGGTGAGGGTTGTGGTTAGGGTGTGGGTTAGGGTTAGGTTTACAGTTAAGGTGAGGGTTTAGGGTAAGTGTTATAGTTAGGGTTCGAGTTCGAGTTTGGGTTAGGTTTAGGGTGAAGTTTCAGTTAATAGTCAGGGTCAGGGTAAGGGTTAGGGTTAAGATTACAGTTAGGGTTAAGTTTAGTGTTAGGGTTAGGGTTAGGGTAGGGGTAAGGTTAGGGTTAAGGCTAGGTTTACGGTAAAGGGTAGGGCTAGGTTAGGGTTAGGTTTAGAGTTAGAGCTAGTACTAGGGTTTAGGGTAAGAGGTAGGGTCAGGTTTAGAGTTTTTGTTAGTTTTAGGGTGGAGTTAAGGTTAAGTTTAGCGTTAGGGTAAGTGTTAGGTTTAGGTCAGGGTTAAGGTTAGGATTAGGGATAGGGTTAGGGTTAGGGAAAGGGTTAGGTGTTCGTGGGAGGGTTAGTGTTAGGTTTACACTTAAGCTGATGTTTTACAGTGTTACGGTTAGGTCAGGGTTGTAGTTAGGGTTAGGATGAGGTTTAGGTTTAGGGCTATATTTAGGGGATAGTTTAGGGTTAGGTTTAGTTTTAGGGTTAAGGTTAGGCTTAGGTTTATCTTGAAATTTATGTTAAGGATGAGGGTTAGGGTTAGCGTTAGGGTTAGGTGTTTGGGTTAAGGTTAGGGTTAGGTTTAGGGTTTGGGTTAGGGTTAGGTGTTTCGGTTAATGTTAGGGTCAGGTTTAGGGTAAGGGTTAGGGTTCGGTTTAGGATCAGGCTTAGGGTTAGGGTTAGAATTAGGGTTAGTGGTTAGGGTTAGGCTTAGGGTTAAGGTTAGGTTTAGGCTAAAGATCAGGATTTGATTTCGAGTTAGGTGTTAGTGTTTCGGTTAGGTTTAGGGTAGGGTTATATTTAGGGTTAGGTTAAGAGTTAGACTTATGTTTACAGTTAAGGTGAGGGTTTTGGGTAAGTGTTACATTTAGGGTTAGGGTTAGGTTTAGGGCTAGGGCTAGGGTTAGGTTTAGATTTCGGGTTACCGGTTAGGGTTAGGTTTAAGTTTATGGTAGGGTAAAGTTAGGGTTAGGGTTTGGTTAGGGTTAGGGTCAGAGTTAGGATTAGGATTAGGTTTAGGGTGAGGGTTAGGGTCAGAGTTATTGTAAGGGTTAGGTTTGGGGTTACAGGTGGGCCAAGGTTAAGGTTAGGGTCAGGGTTAAAGTTAGGGTGTGCTTTAGATTAGGGATAGGGTGAAGTTTAAGATAGGGTGAGGGTTAGGGTTATGGCTAAGGTTTGCTTGAGTTTACAGGTTAGTGTTAAGGTTATGTTTAGGGTTAGGAATAAGTTTACGGGTTGTGTTTACTTTTAGGGTTAGGGGTAGATTTTAGGTTAGGGTTAAGTTCAGTGTTACGGTTAGGGTTAGGTTTACGGTTTGTGTTAGGCATTGTGGTTGGTGTGAGGATTAGGTTTAGGATTAGGGTTGGGTAGGGTTAGGATTATGGTTATGGTAAGGTGTTAGGGATTAGAGGAGTAGTTTTGGGTTAGGGCTTGGGTGAGGCTTCCGGTTAGGCATTGTGGTTCTGGTCATGGTTAGGTTTGGTTTAGGGTTAGGGTTAGTTTTATGATTAGGTTTAGGGTTAGTGTTAGAGTTAGGGTTAGGCTTTGGTGCTAGGGGTTAGGTTTTGGGTTAGGGTTAGGGTTATCGTTAGGGCTTAGGTTTTCAGGTGAGTGTTAGGGTTAGGGTTAGGGATAGCATTAGGGTTAGCTTTTGGGGGTACGGTTAGGGGTTAGGTGAGGGTTACAGTTAGTATTGCAGTTAAGGTTAGGTTTTAGGGCAAGTGTTAGGATTAGGGTTAGAGTTAGAGTTAGGGTTAGGTTTAGGGTTAGGTGCAGGGTAAGTTTTAGGTTTAAGTCCTGGTTTAGTGTTAGAGTTAGTGTTCTATTTAGGGTCAAGTTTAGAGTTCGGGTTAGGTTTAGGATTAGGTCTATTGTTGGGCTTAGGATTAGGGTTAGGTTCAGAGCTATTGTAAGGCTTAGGTTTAGGGTTACAGATGGACTAGCTTTACGGTTAGAGTTAGGTTTAAGGTTAGGGTTTGGGCTAGGTTTACGTTTACGGTTATGGTTAGGGTTAGGATTTGGTTGAAGTTTAGCATAGGCTGAGGGTTACTTTTAGGGTTCGGGCTAGAGTTTGGGTTTGTGTTCAGGTTAGTGTTATGGTTAGATTTAGGGTCCAGTTTAGGGTTAGGGGTTAGGTTTAGTGTTAGGGTTAGTTTTAGGTTTAGGGTTAGTGTGAACTTCAGGTTAAGGGTGAGAGTTAGGGTTAGGGTTAGGATTAGGGTTAGTGTTAGACGTTAGGTTTAGGGTGCTAATTTTAGGTTTATGGTTAGGGCAGGTTTAAGTTTAGGGTTAATGTTAGGGTTAGTGTTAGATTAGGGTTACTGTTCGTGTTAGGGTTACAGTTAGGGTTAGGGATAGCATTAGGTTTAGGGTTAGGAATATAGTTAGGGGTTAGGGTGAGGGTTGGGGATATGGTGAGGGTTAGGTTTAGGTTTACAGTTAAGGTGAGGGTTTAGGGTAATTGTTATGGTTAGGGTTAGAGTTAGGGTCATGGTGAAGTTTCAGTTAATAGTGGGGTTCAGGGTTAATGTTAGATTTAGGGTTAAGGTTAGTGTTAGGGTTAGGTTTAGGTTAGGGTTAAGGTAGCGGTCGGGTTAGGGTTAAGACTAGGTTTACGGTAAAGTGTAAGGCTAGGTTAGGGTTAGGTTTAGAGTTAGTGCTAGGGTTTAGGGTTAGGGTTAAGGTCAGGTTTAGAGTTATTGTTAGGTTTACGGTTAAGGTTAGGGTAGAGTTAAGGTTAAGGTTAAGTTTAAGATTAGGGTAAGAGTTAGGTTAACGTCAGGTTTAGGGTTAGGATGAGGGATAGGGTTAGGGTTAGAGAAAGGGTTAGGGTTAGGGTTTCGTGTGAGGATTAGTGTTATGTTTACATTAAGCTGATGTTTTTGGGTGTTACAGTAAGGGTTAGAGTTAGGTTAGGTTTAGAGTTAGGGCTAGAGTATGGTGATAGTGCTTTAGGCTTAGGTTTAGGGTGGAATTTAGGTTAAGGATGAGGGTTAGGGTTGGGGTAGGTGTTTGGATTAATGTTAGGGTCAGGTTTAGGGTTTTGGTTTAGAGTTCAGGTTAGATTCAGGGTTAGGGTTAGATTTAGGTTTAGGGTTAGGTTTAGTGTTAGTTTAGCTTGGGGTTAGGGTTTGAATGAAGTTAGGGTAGGTTTAGGGTTATGGTTAGGTTGAAATTTTGGTTAAGTGTGAGGGTTTGGTTTCGGGTTAGGGTTAGAGTTAGGGTTAGTGGTTAAGGTTAGGTTTAGGGTTAAGGTTAGGTTTAGGCTAAGCATTAGGGTTAGAGTTAGGGTTAGCGGTTAGTGTTTCAGTTAGGTTTAGGATAGGGTTATAATTAGGGTTAAGTTTAGGGTTACGGTAAGAGTTAGATTTACGTTTACAGTTAAGGTGAGGGTTTTGCGTAACTGTTACGGTTAGGGTTAGGACTAGGTTTAGGGTGAGAGTTGGGTTAGGGGTTAGGTTTAGGTTAAGTTTATGGTAGGCTTAAAGTTAGGGTTAAGGTTAGGTTAGGGTTAGGGTCAGGGTTAGGATTAGAATTAGGTTTCGGGCGAGGGTTAGTGTCAGAGTTATTATAAGGGTTAGGTTTAGGGTTACAGATGGGCCAAGGTTAAGGTTAGGGTTAGGTTTAGGGGTAGGATTAGGGTTAAAGTTAGGGTTAGCTTTAGGTTAGGGATAGGGTGAAGTAAAGTAGGGTGAGGGTTAGGGTTATGGCTAAGGTTTGGGTTCGTTTTCAGGTTAGTGTTAAGTTTATGTTTAGGGTTAGGGTTAAGTTTATGGGTTCTGTTTAGTTTTAGGGTTAGGGTTAGATTTTAGGTTAGGGTTAAGTTAAGTGTAACAGTTAGGGTTACGATTTGTGTTAGGCATTGTGGTTGGGGTGAGTGTTAGGTTTATGGTTAGGGTTGGGTAGAGTTAGGATTATGGTTATGGTAAGGTGTTAGGGTTTAGAGGTGTAGTTTAGGGTTAGGGTTTGGGTGAGGGTTTCGGTTAGGCATTGTGGTTCTGGTCATGGTTAAGTTTGGTTCAGTGTTAGGGTTAGGTTTATGATTAGGTTTCGGGTTAGTGTTAGAGTTAGGGTGAGGGATAGTGTTAAGGTTTAGGTTAGGTTTTGGTGTTATGGGTTAGGGTTTGCGTTAGGGTTAGTGTTATCTTTATGGCTTAGGGGTTTCAGGTTAGTGTTGTGGTTAGGGCTAGGGTTAGCATTAGGGTTAGGGTTGTGGGCTACGGTTAGGGGTTAGAGTGAAGGTTACGGTTAGTTTTACAGTTAAGGTGAGGGTTTAGGGTAAGTGTTCTGATTAGGGTTAGAGTTCGAGTTAGGGTTAGGTTTAGGGTTAGGGTTAGGTGTAGGGTAATATTTAGGTTTACGTCCAAGTTTAGGGTTAGAGTTAGTGTTGTATTTAGGGTCAGAGCTAGTGTTCTATTTAGGGTCAAGTTTAGAGTTAGGGTTAGGTTCAGGATTAGGATTATGTTTAGGGTTAGGGTTAGGTTCAGGGCTATCGTAAGGGTTAGGTTTAGGTTTTCAGATGGACTAGTGTTATGGTTAGAGTTAGGTTTAAGGTAAGGGTTTTGCTTAGGTTTAGGTTAGGGCTAAGGTTAGGGTTAGGGTTTGGATGATGTTTAGGCTAGGGTGAGGGTTATTTTTATGGTTAGGGCTGGAGTTTGGGTTTGTGCTCACGTTACTTTTAAGGTCAGGTTTAGGGTTTGGATTAGGGTTAGGGGTTATGTTTAGGGTTAGATTTACGAACAGGGTTAGTATTAGTGTGAAGTTCAGGTTAAGTGGGAGGGTTAGGATAAGGGTTAGGATTAGGGTTAGAATTATAATGTTAGACATTCGGTTTAGGGTGTTAGGTTTAGGTTTATGGTTAGGCTAGTCTTAAGTTTAAGGTTAATGTTAGGGTTAGGATTAGATTGGGGTTACTCTTCGTGTTAGAGTTAGGGTTAGGGATAAGTTTAGGGATAGCATTAGGTTTAGGGTTGGGGACACGGTTAAGGGTTAGGGTGTGTGTTAGTGTTAGGTTTACCATTAAGGAGAGGGTTTAGGTTAATTGTTATGGTTAGGGTTGGAGTTAGAGTTAGGGTTAGGGTGAAGTTTCAGTTAATAGTGAGTGTTAGGGTTAAGGTTAGAGTTAGGGTTAAGGTTAGTGTCAGGGTTAGGTTTAGGGTTAGGGTTACGGTAGGGGTAAGGTTACTGTGAAGGCTAGGTTTACAGTAAAGGGTAGTGCTGGGTTAGGGTTAGGGTTACGTTTAGAGTTATTGTTAGGCTTAAGTTTAGGGTTAGGGTAGAGTTAATGTTAGGGTTAATTTTAGGGTTAATTTTAGGGTTAGGGTAAGGGTTAGGTTTAGTTCAGGGTTAGGGCTAGGATTAGGGATAGGGTTAGGATTGGGGGATGGGTTAGGGATTCGTGTGAGGGTTGGTGTCAGGTTTACAGTTAAGCTGATGTTTTAGGGTGTTACAGTTAGGGTTAGGGTTAGAGTTAGGGTTAGGATTAGGTTTATGCTTAGGATTAGCGTTAGGGTTAGGGTCAGGGTTAGGTGGAGATTTAGTGTCATGTTTAGGTTGTTTTTTTAGTTTTAGGGTTAGGCTTAGTGTGAAGTTTATTTTAATTAGGAGGTTTAGGGTTAGGGGTTAGGGTTAGGTTATGTTTAGTTTCAGGTTTGGGGTTAGTGTTAGCGTTAGGGTTAGTTTTAGTTTTGGTTAGGGTTTGAATGAATTTAAGGTAGGTTTAGCGTTCTGGTTAGGGTGAAATTTTGGTGAAGGGTGAGGGTTTGTTTTAGGTTTAGGGTTAGGGTTAGAGTTCGGGTGAGTGTTTAGGATTAGGTTTAAGGTTAAGTTTAGGTTTAGGCTAATGATTAGGTTTAGAGTTAAGGTTAGGGGTTATTGTTTCGGTAAGGTTTAGGGTAGGGTTCTGTTTAGGGTTAAGTATAGTGTTAGGGTAAGAGTTAGAGTTCCATTTACAGTTGAGTGTTTTGGGTGTTACTGTTAGGGTTAGGGCTAGGGTTACAGTTAGAGTTAGGGTTAGAGATTAGGGTTAGGTGTAAGTTTATGGTAGCCTTAATGTTAGGTTAAGGTTAGGTTAGGGTTAGGGTCAGGGTTAGGATTAGGTTTAGGGTGAGGGTTAGGGTCAGAGATATTGTAAGGGTTAGGTTTAGGGTTACAAGTGGGCCATGGTTAAGGTTAGGGTTAGGTTTAGGGTTAAAGTTAGGGTTAGCTTTAGGTTAGGGATAGGATGAAGTTTAAGATAGGGTGAGGGTTAGGGTTATGGCTAATTTTTGGGTTAGTTTTCAGGTTAGTGTTAAGGTTATGTTTAGGGTTAGGGTTAAGTTTATGGGTTGTGTTTAGTTTTAGGGTTAGGGTTAGATTTTAGGTTAGGGTTAAGTTTAGTGTAACAGTTAAGGTTACGGTTTCTGTTAGGCATTGTGGTTGGGGTGAGGTTTAGGTTTAGGGTTAGGGTTGTGTATGCTTAGGATTCTGGTTATGGTAAGGTGTTAGGGGTTAGAAGTGTAGTTTAGGGTTAGGGGTGGGTGAGGGTTCTGGCAAAGCATTGTGGTTCTGACCATGGTTAGGTTTGGTTTAGGGTTACGGTTAGGTTTATGATTAGGTTTCAGGTTAGTGTTCGAGTTAGAGTTAAGGTTTGGGTTAGGCTTTGGTGTTAGGGGTTAGGGTTTGGGTTAGGGTTAGGGTTATTGTTAGGGCTCAGGGGTTCAGGTTAGTGTTAGGGTTAGGGTTACGCATAGCATTCGGGTTAGGGTTGGGGATACGGTTAGGGGTTAGGGTGAGGGTTACGGTTACTTTTACAGTTTAGGTGAGGGTTTAGGTTAAGTGTCATCATTAGGGTTAGAGTTAGGGTTATGGTTAGGTGTAGGGCAATATTTAGGTTTAGGCGCCGGTTTCGTGTTAGAGTCAGTGTTCAATTTAGGGTCAAGGTTAGATTTAGGGTTAGGGTTAGGTTTAGGTCTAGGGTTAGGATTAGGTTTAGGGTTAGGTTCAGGGCTATTGTAAGTGTTACGTTTAGGGTTACATTTGGACTAGCATTATGGTTAGAGTTATGTTCAAGGATAGGGTTTGGGTTAGGTTTAGGTTTAGGGTTAGGGTTTGGATGAAGTTTAGGATAGGGTGAGAGTTATTTTTATGGTTTGGGCTAAAGTTTGGTTTTGTGTTCAGCTTAGTGTTAAGGTTAGGTTTAGGGTTCGGTTTTGGGTTAGGGGTTATGTTTAGGGTTTGGGTTACGCTTTGGGTTAGGGTTAGTGTGAAGTTTAGGTTAAGGGTGAGGGTTAGGATAAAGGTTAGGATTAGGTTTATGGTAAGGTGTTAGTGGTTAGAGGTGTAGTTTAGGGTTAGGGTTTGGGTGAGGGTTCCGGTTAGGAATTGTGGTTCTGGTCATGGTTGGGTTTGGTTTAGGTTTATGATTAGGTTTCGGGTTAGTGTTAGAGTTAGGGTGAGAGGTAGGGTTAAGGTTTGGATTAGGCTTTGGTGTTAGGGGTTAGGGTTTGTGTTAGAGTTAGGGTTATCGTTAGGGCTCAGGGGTCTCAGGTTAGTTTTAGGGTTAAGGTTAGGGATTGCATTAGGCTTAGGTTTGGGGGATACGGTTAGGGGTTAGGGTGAGGGTTACGGTTAGTTTTACAGTTAAAGTGTGGGTTTAGGATAAGTGTTATGATTAGGGTTAGAGTTGGAGTTATTTTTAGGTTTAGGGTTAGGTGTAGGGGAAGATTTAGGTTTAGGTCCAGGTTTAGGGTTAGAGTTAGTGTTCTCTTTAGGGTCAAGGGTGCAGTTAGGGTTAGGTTAGGATTAGGTCTAGGGCTAGGATTAGGTTTAGGGTTAATTTCAGGGCTATTGTAAGGGTTAGGTTTAGGGTTACAGATGGACTAGCACTATGGTTAGAGGTAGGTTTAAGGTTAGGGTTTGGGTTAGGTTTAGATTTAAGGTAGTGTTAGAGTTTGGATGAAGTTTAAGATAGGGTGAGGGTTATTTTTCTGGTTAGGGCTAGAGTTAGGGTTTGTGTTCAGGTTAGCTTCAAGGCTAGGGTTCAGGTTAGAGTTAGGGGTTATGTTTAGGGTTAGGGTTATGTTTTGGTTTAGGGTTAGTGTGAAGTTTAGGTTAAGGGTGAGGGTTAGGATAAGAGTTAGAATTAGGGTTAGGATTATAGTTAGTGTTAGAGGTTAGATTTAGGATGCTAACGTTAGGTTTATGGTTAGGGTTGGGTTAATGTTAGAGTTAGGGTTAGATTAGGTTTAATGTTCGTGTTTGGGTTAGGGATAGGGTTAGGGATAGCATTAGGTTTAGGGTTGGGGATACGGTTAGGGGTTAGGGTGAGGGTTGTGGTTAGGGTGTGGGTTAGGGTTAGGTTTACAGTTAAGGTGAGGGTTTAGGGTAAGTGTTATAGTTAGGGTTCGAGTTCGAGTTTGGGTTAGGTTTAGGGTGAAGTTTCAGTTAATAGTCAGGGTCAGGGTAAGGGTTAGGGTTAAGATTACAGTTAGGGTTAAGTTTAGTGTTAGGGTTAGGGTTAGGGTAGGGGTAAGGTTAGGGTTAAGGCTAGGTTTACGGTAAAGGGTAGGGCTAGGTTAGGGTTAGGTTTAGAGTTAGAGCTAGTACTAGGGTTTAGGGTAAGAGGTAGGGTCAGGTTTAGAGTTTTTGTTAGTTTTAGGGTGGAGTTAAGGTTAAGTTTAGCGTTAGGGTAAGTGTTAGGTTTAGGTCAGGGTTAAGGTTAGGATTAGGGATAGGGTTAGGGTTAGGGAAAGGGTTAGGTGTTCGTGGGAGGGTTAGTGTTAGGTTTACACTTAAGCTGATGTTTTACAGTGTTACGGTTAGGTCAGGGTTGTAGTTAGGGTTAGGATGAGGTTTAGGTTTAGGGCTATATTTAGGGGATAGTTTAGGGTTAGGTTTAGTTTTAGGGTTAAGGTTAGGCTTAGGTTTATCTTGAAATTTATGTTAAGGATGAGGGTTAGGGTTAGCGTTAGGGTTAGGTGTTTGGGTTAAGGTTAGGGTTAGGTTTAGGGTTTGGGTTAGGGTTAGGTGTTTCGGTTAATGTTAGGGTCAGGTTTAGGGTAAGGGTTAGGGTTCGGTTTAGGATCAGGCTTAGGGTTAGGGTTAGAATTAGGGTTAGTGGTTAGGGTTAGGCTTAGGGTTAAGGTTAGGTTTAGGCTAAAGATCAGGATTTGATTTCGAGTTAGGTGTTAGTGTTTCGGTTAGGTTTAGGGTAGGGTTATATTTAGGGTTAGGTTAAGAGTTAGACTTATGTTTACAGTTAAGGTGAGGGTTTTGGGTAAGTGTTACATTTAGGGTTAGGGTTAGGTTTAGGGCTAGGGCTAGGGTTAGGTTTAGATTTCGGGTTACCGGTTAGGGTTAGGTTTAAGTTTATGGTAGGGTAAAGTTAGGGTTAGGGTTTGGTTAGGGTTAGGGTCAGGGTTAGGATTAGGATTAGGTTTAGGGTGAGGGTTAGGGTCAGAGTTATTGTAAGGGTTAGGTTTGGGGTTACAGGTGGGCCAAGGTTAAGGTTAGGGTCAGGGTTAAAGTTAGGGTGTGCTTTAGATTAGGGATAGGGTGAAGTTTAAGATAGGGTGAGGGTTAGGGTTATGGCTAAGGTTTGCTTGAGTTTACAGGTTAGTGTTAAGGTTATGTTTAGGGTTAGGAATAAGTTTACGGGTTGTGTTTACTTTTAGGGTTGGGGTAGATTTTAGGTTAGGGTTAAGTTCAGTGTTACGGTTAGGGTTAGGTTTACGGTTTGTGTTAGGCATTGTGGTTGGTGTGAGGATTAGGTTTAGGATTAGGGTTGGGTAGGGTTAGGATTATGGTTATGGTAAGGTGTTAGGGATTAGAGGAGTAGTTTTGGGTTAGGGCTTGGGTGAGGCTTCCGGTTAGGCATTGTGGTTCTGGTCATGGTTAGGTTTGGTTTAGGGTTAGGGTTAGTTTTATGATTAGGTTTAGGGTTAGTGTTAGAGTTCGGGTTAGGCTTTGGTGCTAGGGGTTAGGTTTTGGGTTAGGGTTAGGGTTATCGTTAGGGCTTAGGTTTTCAGGTGAGTGTTAGGGTTAGGGTTAGGGATAGCATTAGGGTTAGCTTTTGGGGGTACGGTTAGGGGTTAGGTGAGGGTTACAGTTAGTATTGCAGTTAAGGTTAGGTTTTAGGGCAAGTGTTAGGATTAGGGTTAGAGTTAGAGTTAGGGTTAGGTTTAGGGTTAGGTGCAGGGTAAGTTTTAGGTTTAAGTCCTGGTTTAGTGTTAGAGTTAGTGTTCTATTTAGGGTCAAGTTTAGAGTTCGGGTTAGGTTTAGGATTAGGTCTATTGTTGGGCTTAGGATTAGGGTTAGGTTCAGAGCTATTGTAAGGCTTAGGTTTAGGGTTACAGATGGACTAGCTTTACGGTTAGAGTTAGGTTTAAGGTTAGGGTTTGGGCTAGGTTTACGTTTACGGTTATGGTTAGGGTTAGGATTTGGTTGAAGTTTAGCATAGGCTGAGGGTTACTTTTAGGGTTCGGGCTAGAGTTTGGGTTTGTGTTCAGGTTAGTGTTATGGTTAGATTTAGGGTCCAGTTTAGGGTTAGGGGTTAGGTTTAGTGTTAGGGTTAGTTTTAGGTTTAGGGTTAGTGTGAACTTCAGGTTAAGGGTGAGAGTTAGGGTTAGGGTTAGGATTAGGGTTAGTGTTAGACGTTAGGTTTAGGGTGCTAATTTTAGGTTTATGGTTAGGGCAGGTTTAAGTTTAGGGTTAATGTTAGGGTTAGTGTTAGATTAGGGTTACTGTTCGTGTTAGGGTTACAGTTAGGGTTAGGGATAGCATTAGGTTTAGGGTTAGGAATATAGTTAGGGGTTAGGGTGAGGGTTGGGGATATGGTGAGGGTTAGGTTTAGGTTTACAGTTAAGGTGAGGGTTTAGGGTAATTGTTATGGTTAGGGTTAGAGTTAGGGTCATGGTGAAGTTTCAGTTAATAGTGGGGTTCAGGGTTAATGTTAGATTTAGGGTTAAGGTTAGTGTTAGGGTTAGGTTTAGGTTAGGGTTAAGGTAGCGGTCGGGTTAGGGTTAAGACTAGGTTTACGGTAAAGTGTAAGGCTAGGTTAGGGTTAGGTTTAGAGTTAGTGCTAGGGTTTAGGGTTAGGGTTAAGGTCAGGTTTAGAGTTATTGTTAGGTTTACGGTTAAGGTTAGGGTAGAGTTAAGGTTAAGGTTAAGTTTAAGATTAGGGTAAGAGTTAGGTTAACGTCAGGTTTAGGGTTAGGATGAGGGATAGGGTTAGGGTTAGAGAAAGGGTTAGGGTTAGGGTTTCGTGTGAGGATTAGTGTTATGTTTACATTAAGCTGATGTTTTTGGGTGTTACAGTAAGGTTTAGGGTTAGAGTTAGGTTAGGTTTAGAGTTAGGGCTAGAGTATGGTGATAGTGCTTTAGGCTTAGGTTTAGGGTGGAATTTAGGTTAAGGATGAGGGTTAGGGTTGGGGTAGGTGTTTGGATTAATGTTAGGGTCAGGTTTAGGGTTTTGGTTTAGAGTTCAGGTTAGATTCAGGGTTAGGGTTAGATTTAGGTTTAGGGTTAGGTTTAGTGTTAGTTTAGCTTAGGGTTAGGGTTTGAATGAAGTTAGGGTAGGTTTAGGGTTATGGTTAGGTTGAAATTTTGGTTAAGTGTGAGGGTTTGGTTTCGGGTTAGGGTTAGAGTTAGGGTTAGTGGTTAAGGTTAGGTTTAGGGTTAAGGTTAGGTTTAGGCTAAGCATTAGGGTTAGAGTTAGGGTTAGCGGTTAGTGTTTCAGTTAGGTTTAGGATAGGGTTATAATTAGGGTTAAGTTTAGGGTTACGGTAAGAGTTAGATTTACGTTTACAGTTAAGGTGAGGGTTTTGCGTAACTGTTACGGTTAGGGTTAGGACTAGGTTTAGGGTGAGAGTTGGGTTAGGGGTTAGGTTTAGGTTAAGTTTATGGTAGGCTTAAAGTTAGGGTTAAGGTTAGGTTAGGGTTAGGGTCAGGGTTAGGATTAGAATTAGGTTTCGGGCGAGGGTTAGTGTCAGAGTTATTATAAGGGTTAGGTTTAGGGTTACAGATGGGCCAAGGTTAAGGTTAGGGTTAGGTTTAGGGGTAGGATTAGGGTTAAAGTTAGGGTTAGCTTTAGGTTAGGGATAGGGTGAAGTAAAGTAGGGTGAGGGTTAGGGTTATGGCTAAGGTTTGGGTTCGTTTTCAGGTTAGTGTTAAGTTTATGTTTAGGGTTAGGGTTAAGTTTATGGGTTCTGTTTAGTTTTAGGGTTAGGGTTAGATTTTAGGTTAGGGTTAAGTTAAGTGTAACAGTTAGGGTTACGATTTGTGTTAGGCATTGTGGTTGGGGTGAGTGTTAGGTTTATGGTTAGGGTTGGGTAGAGTTAGGATTATGGTTATGGTAAGGTGTTAGGGTTTAGAGGTGTAGTTTAGGGTTAGGGTTTGGGTGAGGGTTTCGGTTAGGCATTGTGGTTCTGGTCATGGTTAAGTTTGGTTCAGTGTTAGGGTTAGGTTTATGATTAGGTTTCGGGTTAGTGTTAGAGTTAGGGTGAGGGATAGTGTTAAGGTTTAGGTTAGGTTTTGGTGTTATGGGTTAGGGTTTGCGTTAGGGTTAGTGTTATCTTTATGGCTTAGGGGTTTCAGGTTAGTGTTGTGGTTAGGGCTAGGGTTAGCATTAGGGTTAGGGTTGTGGACTACGGTTAGGGGTTAGAGTGAAGGTTACGGTTAGTTTTACAGTTAAGGTGAGGGTTTAGGGTAAGTGTTCTGATTAGGGTTAGAGTTCGAGTTAGGGTTAGGTTTAGGGTTAGGGTTAGGTGTAGGGTAATATTTAGGTTTACGTCCAAGTTTAGGGTTAGAGTTAGTGTTGTATTTAGGGTCAGAGCTAGTGTTCTATTTAGGGTCAAGTTTAGAGTTAGGGTTAGGTTCAGGATTAGGATTATGTTTAGGGTTAGGGTTAGGTTCAGGGCTATCGTAAGGGTTAGGTTTAGGTTTTCAGATGGACTAGTGTTATAGTTAGAGTTAGGTTTAAGGTAAGGGTTTTGCTTAGGTTTAGGTTAGGGCTAAGGTTAGGGTTAGGGTTTGGATGATGTTTAGGCTAGGGTGAGGGTTATTTTTATGGTTAGGGCTGGAGTTTGGGTTTGTGCTCACGTTACTTTTAAGGTCAGGTTTAGGGTTTGGATTAGGGTTAGGGGTTATGTTTAGGGTTAGATTTACGAACAGGGTTAGTATTAGTGTGAAGTTCAGGTTAAGTGGGAGGGTTAGGATAAGGGTTAGGATTAGGGTTAGAATTATAATGTTAGACATTCGGTTTAGGGTGTTAGGTTTAGGTTTATGGTTAGGCTAGTCTTAAGTTTAAGGTTAATGTTAGGGTTAGGATTAGATTAGGGTTACTCTTCGTGTTAGAGTTAGGGTTAGGGATAAGTTTAGGGATAGCATTAGGTTTAGGGTTGGGGACACGGTTAAGGGTTAGGGTGTGTGTTAGTGTTAGGTTTACCATTAAGGAGAGGGCTTAGGTTAATTGTTATGGTTAGGGTTGGAGTTAGAGTTAGGGTTAGGGTGAAGTTTCAGTTAATAGTGAGTGTTAGGGTTAAGGTTAGAGTTAGGGTTAAGGTTAGTGTCAGGGTTAGGTTTAGGGTTAGGGTTACGGTAGGGGTAAGGTTACTGTGAAGGCTAGGTTTACAGTAAAGGGTAGTGCTGGGTTAGGGTTAGGGTTACGTTTAGAGTTATTGTTAGGCTTAAGTTTAGGGTTAGGGTAGAGTTAATGTTAGGGTTAATTTTAGGGTTAGGGTTAGGGTAAGGGTTAGGTTTAGTTCAGGGTTAGGGCTAGGATTAGGGATAGGGTTAGGATTGGGGGATGGGTTAGGGATTCGTGTGAGGGTTGGTGTCAGGTTTACAGTTAAGCTGATGTTTTAGGGTGTTACAGTTAGGGTTAGGGTTAGAGTTAGGGTTAGGATTAGGTTTATGCTTAGGATTAGCGTTAGGGTTAGGGTCAGGGTTAGGTGGAGATTTAGTGTCATGTTTAGGTTGTTTTTTTAGTTTTAGGGTTAGGCTTAGTGTGAAGTTTATTTTAATTAGGAGGTTTAGGGTTAGGGGTTACGGTTAGGTTATGTTTAGTTTTAGGTTTGGGGTTAGTGTTAACGTTAGGGTTAGTTTTAGTTTTGGTTAGGGTTTGAATGAATTTAAGGTAGGTTTAGCGTTCTGGTTAGGGTGAAATTTTGGTGAAGGGTGAGGGTTTGTTTTAGGTTTAGGGTTAGGGTTAGAGTTCGGGTGAGTGTTTAGGATTAGGTTTAAGGTTAAGTTTAGGTTTAGGCTAATGATTAGGTTTAGAGTTAGGGTTAGGGGTTATTGTTTCGGTAAGGTTTAGGGTAGGGTTCTGTTTGGGGTTAAGTATAGTGTTAGGGTAAGAGTTAGAGTTCCATTTACAGTTGAGTGTTTTGGGTGTTACTGTTAGGGTTAGGGCTAGGGTTACAGTTAGAGTTAGGGTTAGAGGTTAGGGTTAGGTGTAAGTTTATGGTAGCCTTAATGTTAGGTTAAGGTTAGGTAAGGGTTAGGGTCAGGGTTAGGATTAGGTTTAGGGTGAGGGTTAGGGTCAGAGATATTGTAAGGGTTAGGTTTAGGGTTACAAGTGGGCCATGGTTAAGGTTAGGGTTAGGTTTAGGGTTAAAGTTAGGGTTAGCTTTAGGTTAGGGATAGGATGAAGTTTAAGATAGGGTGAGGGTTAGGGTTATGGCTAATTTTTGGGTTAGTTTTCAGGTTAGTGTTAAGGTTATGTTTAGGGTTAGGGTTAAGTTTATGGGTTGTGTTTAGTTTTAGGGTTAGGGTTAGATTTTAGGTTAGGGTTAAGTTTAGTGTAACAGTTAAGGTTACGGTTTCTGTTAGGCATTGTGGTTGGGGTGAGGTTTAGGTTTAGGGTTAGGGTTGTGTATGCTTAGGATTCTGGTTATGGTAAGGTGTTAGGGGTTAGAAGTGTAGTTTAGGGTTAGGGGTGGGTGAGGGTTCTGGCAAAGCATTGTGGTTCTGACCATGGTTAGGTTTGGTTTAGGGTTACGGTTAGGTTTATGATTAGGTTTCAGGTTAGTGTTCGAGTTAGAGTTAAGGTTTGGGTTAGGCTTTGGTGTTAGGGGTTAGGGTTTGGGTTAGGGTTAGGGTTATTGTTAGGGCTCAGGGGTTCAGGTTAGTGTTAGGGTTAGGGTTACGCATAGCATTCGGGTTAGGGTTGGGGATACGGTTAGGGGTTAGGGTGAGGGTTACGGTTACTTTTACAGTTTAGGTGAGGGTTTAGGTTAAGTGTCATCATTAGGGTTAGAGTTAGGGTTATGGTTAGGTGTAGGGCAATATTTAGGTTTAGGTGCCGGTTTCGTGTTAGAGTCAGTGTTCAATTTAGGGTCAAGGTTAGATTTAGGGTTAGGGTTAGGTTTAGGTCTAGGGTTAGGATTAGGTTTAGGGTTAGGTTCAGGGCTATTGTAAGTGTTACGTTTAGGGTTACATTTGGACTAGCATTATGGTTAGAGTTATGTTCAAGGATAGGGTTTGGGTTAGGTTTAGGTTTAGGGTTAGGGTTTGGATGAAGTTTAGGATAGGGTGAGAGTTATTTTTATGGTTTGGGCTAAAGTTTGGTTTTGTGTTCAGCTTAGTGTTAAGGTTAGGTTTAGGGTTCGGTTTTGGGTTAGGGGTTATGTTTAGGGTTTGGGTTACGCTTTGGGTTAGGGTTAGTGTGAAGTTTAGGTTAAGGGTGAGGGTTAGGATAAAGGTTAGGATTAGGTTTATGGTAAGGTGTTAGTGGTTAGAGGTGTAGTTTAGGGTTAGGGTTTGGGTGAGGGTTCCGGTTAGGAATTGTGGTTCTGGTCATGGTTGGGTTTGGTTTAGGTTTATGATTAGGTTTCGGGTTAGTGTTAGAGTTAGGGTGAGAGGTAGGGTTAAGGTTTGGATTAGGCTTTGGTGTTAGGGGTTAGGGTTTGTGTTAGAGTTAGGGTTATCGTTAGGGCTCAGGGGTTTCAGGTTAGTTTTAGGGTTAAGGTTAGGGATTGCATTAGGCTTAGGTTTGGGGGATACGGTTAGGGGTTAGGGTGAGGGTTACGGTTAGTTTTACAGTTAAAGTGTGGGTTTAGGATAAGTGTTATGATTAGGGTTAGAGTTGGAGTTATTTTTAGGTTTAGGGTTAGGTGTAGGGGAAGATTTAGGTTTAGGTCCAGGTTTAGGGTTAGAGTTAGTGTTCTCTTTAGGGTCAAGGGTGCAGTTAGGGTTAGGTTAGGATTAGGTCTAGGGCTAGGATTAGGTTTAGGGTTAATTTCAGGGCTATTGTAAGGGTTAGGTTTAGGGTTACAGATGGACTAGCACTATGGTTAGAGGTAGGTTTAAGGTTAGGGTTTGGGTTAGGTTTAGATTTAAGGTAGTGTTAGAGTTTGGATGAAGTTTAAGATAGGGTGAGGGTTATTTTTCTGGTTAGGGCTAGAGTTAGGGTTTGTGTTCAGGTTAGCTTCAAGGCTAGGGTTCAGGTTAGAGTTAGGGGTTATGTTTAGGGTTAGGGTTATGTTTTGGTTTAGGGTTAGTGTGAAGTTTAGGTTAAGGGTGAGGGTTAGGATAAGAGTTAGAATTAGGGTTAGGATTATAGTTAGTGTTAGAGGTTAGATTTAGGATGCTAACGTTAGGTTTATGGTTAGGGTTGGGTTAATGTTAGAGTTAGGGTTAGATTAGGTTTAATGTTCGTGTTTGGGTTAGGGATAGGGTTAGGGATAGCATTAGGTTTAGGGTTGGGGATACGGTTAGGGGTTAGGGTGAGGGTTGTGGTTAGGGTGTGGGTTAGGGTTAGGTTTACAGTTAAGGTGAGGGTTTAGGGTAAGTGTTATAGTTAGGGTTCAAGTTCGAGTTTGGGTTAGGTTTAGGGTGAAGTTTCAGTTAATAGTCAGGGTCAGGGTAAGGGTTAGGGTTAAGATTACAGTTAGGGTTAAGTTTAGTGTTAGGGTTAGGGTTAGGGTAGGGGTAAGGTTAGGGTTAAGGCTAGGTTTACGGTAAAGGGTAGGGCTAGGTTAGGGTTAGGTTTAGAGTTAGAGCTAGTACTAGGGTTTAGGGTAAGAGGTAGGGTCAGGTTTAGAGTTTTTGTTAGTTTTAGGGTGGAGTTAAGGTTAAGTTTAGCGTTAGGGTAAGTGTTAGGTTTAGGTCAGGGTTAAGGTTAGGATTAGGGATAGGGTTAGGGTTAGGGAAAGGGTTAGGTGTTCGTGGGAGGGTTAGTGTTAGGTTTACACTTAAGCTGATGTTTTACAGTGTTACGGTTAGGTCAGGGTTGTAGTTAGGGTTAGGATGAGGTTTAGGTTTAGGGCTATATTTAGGGGATAGTTTAGGGTTAGGTTTAGTTTTAGGGTTAAGGTTAGGCTTAGGTTTATCTTGAAATTTATGTTAAGGATGAGGGTTAGGGTTAGCGTTAGGGTTAGGTGTTTGGGTTAAGGTTAGGGTTAGGTTTAGGGTTTGGGTTAGGGTTAGGTGTTTCGGTTAATGTTAGGGTCAGGTTTAGGGTAAGGGTTAGGGTTCGGTTTAGGATCAGGCTTAGGGTTAGGGTTAGAATTAGGGTTAGTGGTTAGGGTTAGGCTTAGGGTTAAGGTTAGGTTTAGGCTAAAGATCAGGATTTGATTTCGAGTTAGGTGTTAGTGTTTCGGTTAGGTTTAGGGTAGGGTTATATTTAGGGTTAGGTTAAGAGTTAGACTTATGTTTACAGTTAAGGTGAGGGTTTTGGGTAAGTGTTACATTTAGGGTTAGGGTTAGGTTTAGGGCTAGGGCTAGGGTTAGGTTTAGATTTCGGGTTACCGGTTAGGGTTAGGTTTAAGTTTATGGTAGGGTAAAGTTAGGGTTAGGGTTTGGTTAGGGTTAGGGTCAGGGTTAGGATTAGGATTAGGTTTAGGGTGAGGGTTAGGGTCAGAGTTATTGTAAGGGTTAGGTTTGGGGTTACAGGTGGGCCAAGGTTAAGGTTAGGGTCAGGGTTAAAGTTAGGGTGTGCTTTAGATTAGGGATAGGGTGAAGTTTAAGATAGGGTGAGGGTTAGGGTTATGGCTAAGGTTTGCTTGAGTTTACAGGTTAGTGTTAAGGTTATGTTTAGGGTTAGGAATAAGTTTACGGGTTGTGTTTACTTTTAGGGTTAGGGGTAGATTTTAGGTTAGGGTTAAGTTCAGTGTTACGGTTAGGGTTAGGTTTACGGTTTGTGTTAGGCATTGTGGTTGGTGTGAGGATTAGGTTTAGGATTAGGGTTGGGTAGGGTTAGGATTATGGTTATGGTAAGGTGTTAGGGATTAGAGGAGTAGTTTTGGGTTAGGGCTTGGGTGAGGCTTCCGGTTAGGCATTGTGGTTCTGGTCATGGTTAGGTTTGGTTTAGGGTTAGGGTTAGTTTTATGATTAGGTTTAGGGTTAGTGTTAGAGTTAGGGTTAGGCTTTGGTGCGAGGGGTTAGGTTTTGGGTTAGGGTTAGGGTTATCGTTAGGGCTTAGGTTTTCAGGTGAGTGTTAGGGTTAGGGTTAGGGATAGCATTAGGGTTAGCTTTTGGGGGTACGGTTAGGGGTTAGGTGAGGGTTACAGTTAGTATTGCAGTTAAGGTTAGGTTTTAGGGCAAGTGTTAGGATTAGGGTTAGAGTTAGAGTTAGGGTTAGGTTTAGGGTTAGGTGCAGGGTAAGTTTTAGGTTTAAGTCCTGGTTTAGTGTTAGAGTTAGTGTTCTATTTAGGGTCAAGTTTAGAGTTCGGGTTAGGTTTAGGATTAGGTCTATTGTTGGGCTTAGGATTAGGGTTAGGTTCAGAGCTATTGTAAGGCTTAGGTTTAGGGTTACAGATGGACTAGCTTT
The DNA here is from genome assembly GCF_030014295.1 of Loxodonta africana. Lineage (NCBI taxonomy): Eukaryota > Metazoa > Chordata > Mammalia > Proboscidea > Elephantidae > Loxodonta > Loxodonta africana. The sequence continues at coordinate 134,168,237 of NC_087348.1, forward strand.
ACGGTTAGAGTTAGGTTTAAGGTTAGGGTTTGGGCTAGGTTTACGTTTACGGTTATGGTTAGGGTTAGGATTTGGTTGAAGTTTAGCATAGGCTGAGGGTTACTTTTAGGGTTCGGGCTAGAGTTTGGGTTTGTGTTCAGGTTAGTGTTATGGTTAGATTTAGGGTCCAGTTTAGGGTTAGGGGTTAGGTTTAGTGTTAGGGTTAGTTTTAGGTTTAGGGTTAGTGTGAACTTCAGGTTAAGGGTGAGAGTTAGGGTTAGGGTTAGGATTAGGGTTAGTGTTAGACGTTAGGTTTAGGGTGCTAATTTTAGGTTTATGGTTAGGGCAGGTTTAAGTTTAGGGTTAATGTTAGGGTTAGTGTTAGATTAGGGTTACTGTTCGTGTTAGGGTTACAGTTAGGGTTAGGGATAGCATTAGGTTTAGGGTTAGGAATATAGTTAGGGGTTAGGGTGAGGGTTGGGGATATGGTGAGGGTTAGGTTTAGGTTTACAGTTAAGGTGAGGGTTTAGGGTAATTGTTATGGTTAGGGTTAGAGTTAGGGTCATGGTGAAGTTTCAGTTAATAGTGGGGTTCAGGGTTAATGTTAGATTTAGGGTTAAGGTTAGTGTTAGGGTTAGGTTTAGGTTAGGGTTAAGGTAGCGGTCGGGTTAGGGTTAAGACTAGGTTTACGGTAAAGTGTAAGGCTAGGTTAGGGTTAGGTTTAGAGTTAGTGCTAGGGTTTAGGGTTAGGGTTAAGGTCAGGTTTAGAGTTATTGTTAGGTTTACGGTTAAGGTTAGGGTAGAGTTAAGGTTAAGGTTAAGTTTAAGATTAGGGTAAGAGTTAGGTTAACGTCAGGTTTAGGGTTAGGATGAGGGATAGGGTTAGGGTTAGAGAAAGGGTTAGGGTTAGGGTTTCGTGTGAGGATTAGTGTTATGTTTACATTAAGCTGATGTTTTTGGGTGTTACAGTAAGGTTTAGGGTTAGAGTTAGGTTAGGTTTAGAGTTAGGGCTAGAGTATGGTGATAGTGCTTTAGGCTTAGGTTTAGGGTGGAATTTAGGTTAAGGATGAGGGTTAGGGTTGGGGTAGGTGTTTGGATTAATGTTAGGGTCAGGTTTAGGGTTTTGGTTTAGAGTTCAGGTTAGATTCAGGGTTAGGGTTAGATTTAGGTTTAGGGTTAGGTTTAGTGTTAGTTTAGCTTAGGGTTAGGGTTTGAATGAAGTTAGGGTAGGTTTAGGGTTATGGTTAGGTTGAAATTTTGGTTAAGTGTGAGGGTTTGGTTTCGGGTTAGGGTTAGAGTTAGGGTTAGTGGTTAAGGTTAGGTTTAGGGTTAAGGTTAGGTTTAGGCTAAGCATTAGGGTTAGAGTTAGGGTTAGCGGTTAGTGTTTCAGTTAGGTTTAGGATAGGGTTATAATTAGGGTTAAGTTTAGGGTTACGGTAAGAGTTAGATTTACGTTTACAGTTAAGGTGAGGGTTTTGCGTAACTGTTACGGTTAGGGTTAGGACTAGGTTTAGGGTGAGAGTTGGGTTAGGGGTTAGGTTTAGGTTAAGTTTATGGTAGGCTTAAAGTTAGGGTTAAGGTTAGGTTAGGGTTAGGGTCAGGGTTAGGATTAGAATTAGGTTTCGGGCGAGGGTTAGTGTCAGAGTTATTATAAGGGTTAGGTTTAGGGTTACAGATGGGCCAAGGTTAAGGTTAGGGTTAGGTTTAGGGGTAGGATTAGGGTTAAAGTTAGGGTTAGCTTTAGGTTAGGGATAGGGTGAAGTAAAGTAGGGTGAGGGTTAGGGTTATGGCTAAGGTTTGGGTTCGTTTTCAGGTTAGTGTTAAGTTTATGTTTAGGGTTAGGGTTAAGTTTATGGGTTCTGTTTAGTTTTAGGGTTAGGGTTAGATTTTAGGTTAGGGTTAAGTTAAGTGTAACAGTTAGGGTTACGATTTGTGTTAGGCATTGTGGTTGGGGTGAGTGTTAGGTTTATGGTTAGGGTTGGGTAGAGTTAGGATTATGGTTATGGTAAGGTGTTAGGGTTTAGAGGTGTAGTTTACGGTTAGGGTTTGGGTGAGGGTTTCGGTTAGGCATTGTGGTTCTGGTCATGGTTAAGTTTGGTTCAGTGTTAGGGTTAGGTTTATGATTAGGTTTCGGGTTAGTGTTAGAGTTAGGGTGAGGGATAGTGTTAAGGTTTAGGTTAGGTTTTGGTGTTATGCGTTAGGGTTTGCGTTAGGGTTAGTGTTATCTTTATGGCTTAGGGGTTTCAGGTTAGTGTTGTGGTTAGGGCTAGGGTTAGCATTAGGGTTAGGGTTGTGGACTACGGTTAGGGGTTAGAGTGAAGGTTACGGTTAGTTTTACAGTTAAGGTGAGGGTTTAGGGTAAGTGTTCTGATTAGGGTTAGAGTTCGAGTTAGGGTTAGGTTTAGGGTTAGGGTTAGGTGTAGGGTAATATTTAGGTTTACGTCCAAGTTTAGGGTTAGAGTTAGTGTTGTATTTAGGGTCAGAGCTAGTGTTCTATTTAGGGTCAAGTTTAGAGTTAGGGTTAGGTTCAGGATTAGGATTATGTTTAGGGTTAGGGTTAGGTTCAGGGCTATCGTAAGGGTTAGGTTTAGGTTTTCAGATGGACTAGTGTTATAGTTAGAGTTAGGTTTAAGGTAAGGGTTTTGCTTAGGTTTAGGTTAGGGCTAAGGTTAGGGTTAGGGTTTGGATGATGTTTAGGCTAGGGTGAGGGTTATTTTTATGGTTAGGGCTGGAGTTTGGGTTTGTGCTCACGTTACTTTTAAGGTCAGGTTTAGGGTTTGGATTAGGGTTAGGGGTTATGTTTAGGGTTAGATTTACGAACAGGGTTAGTATTAGTGTGAAGTTCAGGTTAAGTGGGAGGGTTAGGATAAGGGTTAGGATTAGGGTTAGAATTATAATGTTAGACATTCGGTTTAGGGTGTTAGGTTTAGGTTTATGGTTAGGCTAGTCTTAAGTTTAAGGTTAATGTTAGGGTTAGGATTAGATTAGGGTTACTCTTCGTGTTAGAGTTAGGGTTAGGGATAAGTTTAGGGATAGCATTAGGTTTAGGGTTGGGGACACGGTTAAGGGTTAGGGTGTGTGTTAGTGTTAGGTTTACCATTAAGGAGAGGGCTTAGGTTAATTGTTATGGTTAGGGTTGGAGTTAGAGTTAGGGTTAGGGTGAAGTTTCAGTTAATAGTGAGTGTTAGGGTTAAGGTTAGAGTTAGGGTTAAGGTTAGTGTCAGGGTTAGGTTTAGGGTTAGGGTTACGGTAGGGGTAAGGTTACTGTGAAGGCTAGGTTTACAGTAAAGGGTAGTGCTGGGTTAGGGTTAGGGTTACGTTTAGAGTTATTGTTAGGCTTAAGTTTAGGGTTAGGGTAGAGTTAATGTTAGGGTTAATTTTAGGGTTAGGGTTAGGGTAAGGGTTAGGTTTAGTTCAGGGTTAGGGCTAGGATTAGGGATAGGGTTAGGATTGGGGGATGGGTTAGGGATTCGTGTGAGGGTTGGTGTCAGGTTTACAGTTAAGCTGATGTTTTAGGGTGTTACAGTTAGGGTTAGGGTTAGAGTTAGGGTTAGGATTAGGTTTATGCTTAGGATTAGCGTTAGGGTTAGGGTCAGGGTTAGGTGGAGATTTAGTGTCATGTTTAGGTTGTTTTTTTAGTTTTAGGGTTAGGCTTAGTGTGAAGTTTATTTTAATTAGGAGGTTTAGGGTTAGGGGTTACGGTTAGGTTATGTTTAGTTTTAGGTTTGGGGTTAGTGTTAACGTTAGGGTTAGTTTTAGTTTTGGTTAGGGTTTGAATGAATTTAAGGTAGGTTTAGCGTTCTGGTTAGGGTGAAATTTTGGTTAAGGGTGAGGGTTTGTTTTAGGTTTAGGGTTAGGGTTAGAGTTCGGGTGAGTGTTTAGGTTTAGGTTTAAGGTTAAGTTTAGGTTTAGGCTAATGATTGGGTTTAGAGTTAGGGTTAGGGGTTATTGTTTCGGTAAGGTTTAGGGTAGGGTTCTGTTTAGGGTTAAGTATAGTGTTAGGGTAAGAGTTAGAGTTCCATTTACAGTTGAGTGTTTTGGGTGTTACTGTTAGGGTTAGGGCTAGGGTTACAGTTAGAGTTAGGGTTAGAGGTTAGGGTTAGGTGTAAGTTTATGGTAGCCTTAATGTTAGGTTAAGGTTAGGTTAGGGTTAGGGTCAGGGTTAGGATTAGGTTTAGGGTGAGGGTTAGGGTCAGAGATATTGTAAGGGTTAGGTTTAGGGTTACAAGTGGGCCATGGTTAAGGTTAGGGTTAGGTTTAGGGTTAAAGTTAGGGTTAGCTTTAGGTTAGGGATAGGATGAAGTTTAAGATAGGGTGAGGGTTAGGGTTATGGCTAATTTTTGGGTTAGTTTTCAGGTTAGTGTTAAGGTTATGTTTAGGGTTAGGGTTAAGTTTATGGGTTGTGTTTAGTTTTAGGGTTAGGGTTAAGTTTAGTGTAACAGTTAAGGTTAAGGTTTGTGTTAGGCATTGTGGTTGGGGTGAGGTTTAGGTTTAGGGTTAGGGTTGTGTATGCTTAGGATTCTGGTTATGGTAAGGTGTTAGGGGTTAGAAGTGTAGTTTAGGGTTAGGGGTGGGTGAGGGTTCTGGTAAAGCATTGTGGTTCTGACCATGGTTAGGTTTGGTTTAGGGTTACGGTTAGGTTTATGATTAGGTTTCAGGTTAGTGTTCGAGTTAGAGTTAAGGTTTGGGTTAGGCTTTGGTGTTAGGGGTTAGGGTTTGGGTTAGGGTTAGGGTTATTGTTAGGGCTCAGGGGTTCAGGTTAGTGTTAGGGTTAGGGTTACGGATAGCATTCGGGTTAGGGTTGGGGATACGGTTAGGGGTTAGGGTGAGGGTTACGGTTACTTTTACAGTTTAGGTGAGGGTTTAGGTTAAGTGTCATCATTAGGGTTAGAGTTAGGGTTATGGTTAGGTGTAGGGCAATATTTAGGTTTAGGTGCCGGTTTAGTGTTAGAGTCAGTGTTCAATTTAGGGTCAAGGTTAGATTTAGGGTTAGGGTTAGGTTTAGGTCTAGGGTTAGGATTAGGTTTAGGGTTAGGTTCAGGGCTATTGTGAGGGTTAGGATTAGGGTTACATTTGGACTAGCATTATGGTTAGAGTTATGTTCAAGGATAGGGTTTGGGTTAGGTTTAGGTTTAGGGTTAGGGTTTGGATGAAGTTTAGGATAGGGTGAGGGTTATTTTTATGGTTTGGGCTAAAGTTTTGTTTTGTGTTCAGCTTAGTGTTAAGGTTAGGTTTAGGGTTCGGTTTTGGGTTAAGGGTTATGTTTAGGGTTTGGGTTACGCTTTGGTTTAGGGTTAGTGTGAAGTTTAGGTTAAGGGTGAGGGTTAGGATTAAGGTTAGGATTAGGTTTATGGTAAGGTGTTAGTGGTTAGAGGTGTAGTTTAGGGTTAGGGTTTGGGTGAGGGTTCCGGTGAGGAATTGTGGTTCTGGTCATGGTTGGGTTTGGTTTAGGTTTATGATTAGGTTTCGGGTTAGTGTTAGAGTTAGGGTGAGAGTTAGGGTTAAGGTTTGGATTAGGCTTTGGTGTTAGGGGTTAGGGTTTGTGTTAGAGTTAGGGTTATCGTTAGGGCTCAGGGGTTTCAGGTTAGTTTTAGGGTTAAGGTTAGGGATTGCATTAGGCTTAGGTTTGGGGGATACGGTTAGGGGTTAGGGTGAGGGTTACGGTTAGTTTTACAGTTAAAGTGTGGGTTTAGGATAAGTGTTATGATTAGGATTAGAGTTGGAGTTATTTTTAGGTTTAGGGTTAGGTGTAGGGGAAGATTTAGGTTTAGGTCCAGGTTTAGGGTTAGAGTTAGTGTTCTCTTTAGGGTCAAGGGTGCAGTTAGGGTTAGGTTAGGATTAGGTCTAGGGCTAGGATTAGGTTTAGGGTTAATTTCAGGGCTATTGTAAGGGTTAGGTTTAGGGTTACAGATGGACTAGCGTTATGGTTAGAGGTAGGTTTAAGGTTAGGGTTTGGGTTAGGTTTAGGTTTAAGGTAGTGTTAGAGTTTGGATGAAGTTTAGGATAGAGTGAGGGTTATTTTTCTGGTTAGGGCTAGAGTTAGGGTTTGTGTTCAGGTTAGCTTCAAGGCTAGGGTTCAGGTTAGGGTTAGGGGTTATGTTTAGGGTTAGGGTTATGTTTTGGTTTAGGGTTAGTGTGAAGTTTAGGTTAAGGGTGAGGGTTAGGATAAGAGTTAGAATTAGGATTAGGATTATAGTTAGTGTTAGAGGTTAGGTTTAGGATGCTAACGTTAGGTTTATGGTTAGGGTTGGGTTAATGTTAGAGTTAGGGTTAGATTAGGTTTAATGTTCGTGTTTGGGTTAGGGATAGGGTTAGGGATAGCATTAGGTTTAGGGTTGGGGATACGGTTAGGGGTTAGGGTGAGGGTTGTGGTTAGCGTGTGGGTTAGGGTTAGGTTTACAGTTAAGGTGAGGGTTTAGGGTAAGTGTTATAGTTAGGGTTCGAGTTAGGGTTTGGGTTAGGTTTAGGGTGAAGTTTCAGTTAATAGTCAGGGTCAGGGTAAGGGTTAGGGTTAAGATTACAGTTAGGGTTAAGTTTATTGTTAGGGTTAGGGTTAGGGTAGGGGTAAGGTTAGGGTTAAGGCGAGGTTTACGGTAAAGGGTAGGGCTAGGTTAGGGTTAGGTTTAGAGTTAGAGCTAGTACTAGGGTTTAGGGTAAGAGGTAGGGTCAGGTTTAGAGTTTTTGTTAGTTTTAGGGTGGAGTTAAGGTTAAGCTTAGCGTTAGGGTAAGTGTTAGGTTTAGGTCAGGGTTAAGGTTAGGATTAGGGATAGGGTTAGGGTTAGGGAAAGGGTTAGGTGTTCGTGGGAGGGTTAGTGTTAGGTTTACACTTAAGCTGATGTTTTACAGTGTTACGGTTAGGTCAGGGTTGTAGTTAGGGTTAGGATGAGGTTTAGGTTTAGGGCTATATTTAGGGGATAGTTTAGGGTTAGGTTTAGTTTTAGGGTTAAGGTTAGGCTTAGGTTTATCTTGAAATTTATGTTAAGGATGAGGGTTAGGGTTAGCGTTAGGGTTAGGTGTTTGGGTTAAGGTTAGGGTTAGGTTTAGGGTTTGGGTTAGGGTTAGGTGTTTCGGTTAATGTTAGGGTCAGGTTTAGGGTAAGGGTTAGGGTTCGGTTTAGGATCAGGCTTAGGGTTAGGATTAGAATTAGGGTTAGTGGTTAGGGTTAGGCTTAGGGTTAAGGTTAGGTTTAGGCTAAAGATTTGATTCCAAGTTAGGTGTTAGTGTTTCGGTTAGGTTTAGGGTAGGGTTATATTTAGGGTTAGGTTAAGAGTTAGAGTTATGTTTAGAGTTAAGGTGAGGGTTTTGGGTAAGTGTTACATTTAGGGTTAGGTTTAGGGCTAGGGCTAGGGTTAGGTTTAGATTTCAGGTTACAGGTTAGGGTTAGGTTCAAGTTTATGGTAGGGTAAAGTTAGGGTTAAGTTTTGGTTAGGGTTAGGGTCAGGGATAGGATTAGGATTAGGTTTAGGGTGAGGGTTAGGGTCAGAGTTATTGTAAGGGTTAGGTTTGGGGTTACAGGTGGGTCAAGGTCAAGGTTAGGGTCAGGGTTAAAGTTAGGGTGTGCTTTAGATTAGGGATAGGGTGAAGTTTAAGATAGGGTGAGGGTTAGGGTTATGGCTAAGGTTTGCTTGAGTTTTCAGGTTAGTGTTAAGGTTATGTTTAGGGTTAGGAATAAGTTTATGGGTTCTGTTTACTTTTAGGGTTGGGGTAGATTTTCGGTTAGGGTTAAGTTCAGTGTTACGGTTAGGGTTAGGTTTACGGTTTGTGTTAGGCATTGTGGTTGGTGTGAGGATTAGGTTTCGGATTAGGGTTGCTTAGGGTTAGGATTATGGTTATGGTAAGGTGTTAGGGATTAGAGGAGTAGTTTTGGGTTAGGGCTTGGGTGAGGGTTCCGGTTAGGCATTGTGGTTCTGGTCATGGTTAGGTTTGGTTTAGGGTTAGGGTTAGTTTAATGATTAGGTTTAGGGTTAGTGTTAGAGTTAGGGTTAGGCTTTGGTGCTAGGGGTTAGGTTTTGGGTTAGGGTTAGGGTTATCATTAGGGCATAGGTTTTCAGGTGAGTGTTAGGGTTAGGGTTAGGGATAGCATTAGGGTTAGCTTTTGGGGGTACGGTTAGGGGTTAGGTGAGGGTTACAGTTAGTATTGCAGTTAAGGTTAGGTTTTAGGACAAGTGTTAGGATTAGGGTTAGAGTTAGAGTTAGGGTTAGGTTTAGGGTTAGGTGCAAGGTAAGTTTTAGGTTCAAGTCCTCGTTTAGGGTTAGAGTTAGTGTTCTATTTAGGGTCAAGTTTAGAGTTCGGGTTAGGTTTAGGATTAGGTCTATTGTTGGGCTTAGGATTAGGGTTAGGTTCAGAGCTATTGTAAGGCTTAGGTTTAGGGTTACAGATGGACTAGCTTTAGGGTTAGAGTTACGTTTAAGGTTAGGGTTTGGGCTAGGTTTACGTTTACGGTTATGGTTAGGGTTAGGATTTGGTTGAAGTTTAGCATAGGCTGAAGGTTACTTTTAGGGTTAGGGCTAGAGTTAGGGTTTGTGTTCAGGTTAATGTTATGGTTAGATTTAGGGTCCAGTTTAGGGTTAGGGGTTATGCTTAGTGTTAGGGTTAGTTTTAGGTTTAGGGTTAGTGTGAAGTTTAGGTTAAGGGTGAGAGTTAGGGTTAGGGTTAGGATTAGGGTTAGTGTTAGACGGTAGGTTTAGGGTGCTAGTTTTAGGTTTATGGTTAGGGTAGGTTTAAGTTTAGGGTTAATGTTAGGGTTAGTGTTAGATTAGGGTTACTGTTCGTGTTAGGGTTACACTTAGGGTTAGGGATAGCATTAGGTTTAGGGTTAGGAATATAGTTAGGGGTTAGGGTGAGGGTTGGGGATATGGTGAGGGTTAGGTTTAGGTTTACAGTTAAGGTGAGGGTTTAGGGTAATTGTTATGGTTAGGGTTAGAGTTAGGGTCATGGTGAAGTTTCAGTTAATAGTGGGGTTCAGGGTTAATGTTAGATTTAGGGTTAAGTTTAGTGTTAGGAATAGGTTTAGGTTAGGGTTAAGGTAGCGGTCAGGTTAGGGTTAAGACTAGGTTTACAGTAAAGTGTAAGGCTAGGTTAGGGTTAGGTTTAGAGTTAGTGCTAGGGTTTAGGGTTAGGGTTAAGGTCAGGTTTAGAGTTATTGTTAGGTTTACGGTTAAGGTTAGGGTAGAGTTAAGGTTAAGGTTAAGTTGAAGGTTAGGGTAAGAGTTAGGTTTACGTCAGGTTTAGGGTTAGGATGAGGGATAGGGTTAGGGTTAGGGAAAGGGTTAGGTTTTCGTGTGAGGATTAGTGTTATGTTTACATTAAGCTGATGTTTTTGGGTGCTACAGTAAGGTTTAGGGTTAGAGTTAGGTTAGGTTTAGAGTTAGGGCTAGAGTATGGTGATAGTGCTTTAGGCTTAGGTTTAGGGTGAAATTTAGGTTAAGGATGAGGGTTAGGGTTGGGGTAGGTGTTTGGATTAATGTTAGGGTCAGGTTTAGGGTTTTGGTTTAGAGTTCAGGTTAGATTCAGGGTTGGGGTTAGATATAGGTTTAGGGTTAGGGTTAGGTTTATTGTTAGTTTAGCTTAGGGTTAGGGTTTGAATGAAGATAGGGTAGGTTTAGGGTTATGGTTAGGTTGAAATTTTGGTTAAGTGTGAGGGTTTGGTTTCGGGTTAGGGTTAGAGTTAGGGTTAGTGGTTAAGGTTAGGTTTAGGGTTAAGGTTAGGTTTAGGCTAAGCATTAGGGTTAGAGTTAGGGTTAGTGGTTAGTGTTTCAGTTAGGTTTAGGATAGGGTTATAATTAGGGTTAAGTTTAGGGTTACGGTAAGAGTTAGATTTACGTTTACAGTTAAGGTGAGGGTTTTGCGTAACTGTTACGGTGAGGGTTAGGGCTAGGTTTAGGGTTAGAGTTGGGTTAGGGGTTAGGTTTAGGTTAAGTTTATGGTAGGCTTAAAGTTAGGGTTAAGGTTAGGTTAGGGTTAGGGTCAGGGTTAGGATTAGAATTAGGTTTCGGGCGAGGGTTAGTGTCAGAGTTATTATAAGGGTTAGGTTTAGGGTTACAGATGGGCCAAGGTTAAGGTTAGGGTTAGGTTTAGGGGTAGGATTAGGGTTAAAGTTAGGGTTAGCTTTAGGTTAGGGATAGGGTGAAGTAAAGTAGGGTGAGGGTTAGGGTTATGGCTAAGGTTTGGGTTCGTTTTCAGGTTAGTGTTAAGTTTATGTTTAGGGTTAGGGTTAAATTTATAGGTTGTGTTTAGTTTTTGGGTTAGGGTTAGATTTTAGGTTAGGGTTAAGTTAAGTGTAACAGGTAGGGTTCCGATTTGTGTTAGGCATTGTGGTTGGGGTGAGTGTTAGGTTTATGGTTAGGGTTGGGTAGAGTTAGGATTATGGTTATGGTAAGGTGTTTGGGTGTAGAGGTGTAGTTTAGGGTTAGGGTTTGGGTGAGGGTTTCGGTTAGGCATTGTGGTTCTGGTCATGGTTAAGTTTGGTTCAGTGTTAGGGTTACGTTTATGATTAGGTTTGGGGTTAGTGTTAGAGTTAGGGTGAGGGATAGTGTTAAGGTTTAGGTTAGGTTTTGGTGTTATATTTTAGGGTTTGCGTTAGGGTTTGCGTTAGAAAGAAAAGAGAATAGCAAGAGGCCTTTTCTCCCCGGCTGCTCTGCCAAGCCCTTCCAGCTAAAACTATGTCGTTGCTCCTCTGGAAGGATCCCTGCACCACGACGTAGTTTTTCAGAAGAAGCCTTGCGTTTGCAAGAGCAAATGAGGAATTCGTTGCAGGAAAGAGGAAGGAAAGAAAGTTTCTCTCCTTCTGCCTGCTTTGCTCAGAGGACTGGATGAAGCCAGGGAGTTCTCCCTTTCACTGAGAAACGTGCAGGCTGCTGTTGCCTGGGCGCTCTCTTCTTTGCAAGAGTCTGCAGTTCCACGCTTTGAACCGTGGAAAGGCGCCGGGCTCTGCTAAGATTTCCCCCGGCGCTTCGTTTGCCCTGGGCCAAAGCGAGCCTTCACAATAGCTGAACGCTAACACTGCATACTCGTTCCACTTCCAGAACAGGGCTACCGCGAGGCAGTTCTCCGGGGGAAAACGGCCCTTCGCGAAGGGCAGATCTGTGGAGCTCATTGCGGGAAAGCGAAAGCAAAGGACGCTTTTCTCCCTCTAACTGCTTTCGTCAGAGGAACGGGGGAAGGCACAGTGTTCTTTCTCTCACTGAGATACACACAATCTGACGTTGCCTCTGAGCTCCGTTGCTGGCAAAGAACTGAAACGGACATACATTCGTGTGTGGAAACACAGGGCTTTGCTAGGATTTCTCTAAGCAGTGTGTTTTAAACCTCTAACAACAAACAACACTAACGCCCTAACAACAACCAACACTAACCCCCTAACAAAAAACAACACTAACCCCCTAACAACAACCAACACTAACCCCCTAACAACAAACAACACTAAAACCCTAACCACAACCAACCCTAACACCATAACAACAAACAACACTAACACCCTAAGAACAAACAACACTACCCCCCAACAAAAAACAACAGTAACCCCCTTAGAACAACAACCCTAACCCCCTAAGAGCAAACAACCCTAAACCACTAATAACAAACAAAACTAACCCCCAAACAACAAACAACACTAACCCCCTAACAACAAACAACACTAAGCCCTTAACAAGAAACAACCCTAACCCCCAACAAGAAACAACCCTAACCCCCTAACAACAAACAACATAACCAAACAGCAAACAACTCTAACCCACTAACAACAAACAACACTAACCCCGTAACAAGAAACTACCCTAACCAGGTAACAACAAACAACGCTAACTTCCTAACAACAAACAACACTAACCACCTAACAACAAAAAACACTAACCCCCTAACAAACAATAACCCTAAATCCCTAACAACAAACAACACTAACCCCGAACAACAAAAAACCCTAACACCCTAACAACAAACAACCCTAACCCCCTAACAACCAACAACACTAACCCCCTAACCACAAACAGCACTAACCCAATAAAAACAAAAACACTAACCCCCTAACAACAACCAACACTTTTCCCGTAACAACAACCAACACTAACCCCCTAACAACAAACAACACTAACCCCCTAACAACAAACAACCCTAAACCCCTAAAAAGCAAAAACACTAACCCACTAGAAACAAACAACACTAACACCCTAACAACAAAAACCACTAAACCCCAACAAGAAACAACCCTAAACCCCTAACAACAAACACTAACCCCCTAACAACAAACAACCCTATCCCCCTAACAACAAACAATCCTAACCCCCTAACAACCAACAACACTAACCCCCTAACCACAAACAACACTAACACCCTAACAACAAACAACACTAACCAAACAACAAACAACACTAACCCACTAACAACAAACAACACTAACCTCCTAAAAAGAAACTACCCTAACCCCGTAACAACAAACACCCCTAACACCTAAAAACAAACAACCCTAAACCCCTAACAACAAACAACCCTAACCCCCTAACAACCAACAAACGTAAACCCCTAACAACAAACAACACTAACCCCCTAACAACAAACAACCCTAACCCCCTAACAACAAACAACCCTAACCCAATAAACAACCAACAACACTAACCCCCTAACTACCAACAGCACTAACCCAGTAAAAACATAAAACACTAACCCCCTAAAAACAACCAACACTTATCCCCTGAAAACAAACAACACTAACCCCCAACAAGAAACAACAAAAAATCCTCTAACAACGAAGAACTCTAACCCCATAACAACAAACAACTCTGAACCCCTAAGAACAAACAACACTAACCCACTAACAAACAACACTAACCCCCTAACAAGAAACTACCCTAACCCCGTAACAGCAAACAACCCTAACCCCTAACAAGAAACAACCCTAACGCCCTAAACAACCAGCAACACTAACCCCCTAACCACCAACAGCACTAACCCAGTAAAAACAAAAAAAACTAACCCCCTAACAACAACCAACACTTATCCCCTAAAAACAAACAACAGTAACACCCAACAAGAAAGAACCCAAATCCTCCAACAACAAACAACTCTAACCCCCTAACAACAAAAAACTCTGAACCCCTAACAACAAACACTAACCCACCAACAACAAACAACCCTAAACCCCTAATAACAAACAACTCTTACCCCCTAACAACCAACAACACTAACGCCCTAACCAAAAACACTAACACCCTAACAAAAACCACTAAACCCCAACAAGAAACAATCCTAAACACCTAACAACAAACAACACTAACCCCCTAACAACAAACAACACTAGCCCCCTAACAAGAAACAACCCTAAACCCGTAACAACAAACAACACTACCCCCTAACAACAAACAACACTAACCCCCTAACAACAAACAACACTAACACCCTAACAACAACCAAACCTAACCCCCTAACAGCAAACAACACTAACCCCAAAAGAACAAACAACACTAACCCCAAACAACGAACAATACCAACCCCCAACAACACAAAACCTTACCCCTTATCAACAAACACCCCTAACCCACTAACAAAAAACAACCCTAACACCCTAGCAACAAACAACACTAACCCCGTGACAACAAACAACCCTAACCCCCTAACAACCAACAAACGTAAACCCTTAACAACAAACAACACTAACCCCCTAAGAACAAACAACCCTAACCCCCTAACAACAAACAACCTTAACCCAATAAACAACCAACAACACTAACCCCCTAACTACCAACAGCACTAACCCAGTAAAAACATAAAACACTAACCCCCTAAAAAGAACCAACACTTATCCTCTGAAAACAAACAACACTAACCCCCAACAAGAAACAACAAAAAATCCTCTAACAACGAAGAACTCTAACCCCCTAACAACAAAGAACTCTGAACCCCTAAGAAAAAAACAACACTAACCCACTAACAACAAACAACACTAACCCCCTAACAAGAAACAACCCTAAACCCGTAACAACAAACAACACTAACTCCTAACAACAAACAACACTAACCCCCTAACAACAAACAACACTAACACCCTAACAACAACCAAACCTAACCCCCTAACAACAAACAACACTAACCCCAAAAGAACAAACAACACTAACCCCCAACAACGAACAATACTAACCCCCTAACAACACAAAACCTAACCCCTTATCAAAAAACAACCCGAACCCACTAACAAAAAACAACCCTAACACCCTAACAACAAACAACACTAAACCCCTAACAACAAACAACCCTAAACCCCTAACATCAAAGAACACTAACACCGTAACAACAAACAACACTACCCCCGAAACAACAAACAACCCTAACCCCTAAAAACCAAAAACACTAACCGACTAACAACAAACCACCCTAACCCACTAACAACAAACATCCCTAACATCCTAACAACAAACAACACTAACTCCCTAACAACAAACAACCCTAAACCATTAACATCAAAGAACACTAACCCCCTAACAACAAATAACACTAACACCCTAACAACAAATAACACTAACACCCTAACAACAAAAACCACTGAACCCCAACAAGAAACAACCCTAAACCCCTAACAACAAACACTAACCCCCTAACAGAAAACAACACTAAACCCCTAACAAGAAAAGACCCTAACCCCGTAACAACAAACAACAATAACCCCCAAACAACAAACAAACCTAACCCCCTAACAACAAACACTCCTAACCACCTAAGAACCAACAACACTAACCCCCTAACCACAAACAACACTAACACCCTAACAACAAAAACCACAAAACCCCAACAAGAAACAACCCTAAATCCCTAACAACAAACACCACTAACCCCCTAACAACAAACAACACTAACCAAACAACAAACAAACCTAACCCACTAACAACAAACAACACTAACCCCCTAACAAAAAACTACCCTAACCCCGTAACAACAAAAAAACCCTAACCCCTAAAAACAAAGAACCCTAACCCCCTAACAACAAAGAACCCTAACCAAACAACAAACAACCCTAACCGACTAACAACAAACAACACTAAACCCTTCACAAGAAACTACCCTAAACCTGTAACAACAAACAACCCTAACCCCCTAGCAACCAACAACCGTAAATCCCTAACAACAAACAACACTAACCCCCTAACAACAAACAACCCTAACCCCCTAAACAACCAACAACACTAACCCCCTAACTACCAACAGCACTAACCCAGTAAAAACATAAAACACAAACCCCCTAACAACAACCAACACTTATCCCCTGAAAACAAACAACACTAACCCCCTAACAAGAAAGAACCCAAATCCTCAAACAACAAACAACTCTAACCCCTAACAACAAACAACTCTGAACCCCTAGCAACAAACACTAACCCACTAACAAGAAACAACACTAACCCCCTAATAAGAAACTACCCTAACCCCGTAACAACAAACAACCCTAACCCCCAACAACGAACAACACTAACCCCCTAACCAAAAACACTAACACCCTAACAACAAAAACCACTAAACCCCAACAAGAAACAACCCTAAACACCTAACAACAAACAACACTAACCCCCTAACAACAAACACTACTAAACCGCAAGTAGAAACAACCCTAACCCCCTAACAACAAACAACACTAACTCTCTAACAACAAACAACACTAACCCCCTAACAACAGTCCTAACCACCTAACAACAAACAACACTAACCCCCTAAAAAGAAACAACAATAAACCCCTAAAAACAAACAACACTCATCCCCTGAGAACAAACAACACTAACCCTCTAACAACAAACAACACTAACTCCTAAGAACAAAAACACAAACACCCTAACAACAAACAAACCTAACCCACTAACAACAAACAACCCTAACACCCTAACAACAAACAACACTAACCCCCAACAACGAAGACCCCTAAACCCCTAACATCAAACACTAATCCCCTAACAACAAACAACACTAAAACCCTAACAACAAACAACACTAACACCCTAACAACAAAAACCACTAAACCCCAACAAGAAACAACCCTAAACCCCTAACAACAAACACTAACCCCCTAACAACAAACAACACTAAACCCCTAACAAGAACTAACCTAACCCCGTAACAACAAACAACCCTAACCTCCTAACAACAAACAACCTTAACCCCCTAACAACAAACAACCCTAAACCCCTAACAACAAACAATCCTAACCCCCTAACAACCAACAACACAAACCCCCTAACCACAAACAACACTAACCCCGTAAGAACAAACAACACTAACCCACTAACAACAAACAACACTAACACCCTAACAACAAAAACCACTAAACCCCAACAAGAAACAACCCGAAACCCCTAAATACAAACAACACTAACCTCCTAAAAACAAACAACACTAACACCCTAACAACAAAAACCACTAAACCCCAACAAGAAACAACTCGAAACCCCTAAATACAAACAACACTAACCCCCTAACAAGAACCCTAACCCTCTAACAACAAACAACCCTTACCCCCAACAACAAACAACCTTAACCCACTAAGAACAAACAACCCTAATCCCCTAACAACAAAGAAACCTAACTCTCTAACAATAAACAACACTAACCCCCTATCAACAAAAAACACTAACCCCCTAACAACAAACACCACTTACCCCCTAACAACAATCCTAACAACCTAACAACAAACAACACTAACCCCCTAAAAATAAACTACCCTGAAGCCCTAAGAACAAACAACCCTAACCCCCTAACAACAAACAACACTAAGCCCCAATAACAAACACTAAGCCTCTAACAACAACCCTCATCCCCTAACTACAAACAACACTAACCCACTAACAACAAACAAAATTAACCCCCTAAAAAACAACACAAACCCCCAACAACAAACAACTCTCACACCCTAAGAACAAACAACACTAACCCCCAACAACGAACAATACTAACCCCCTAACAACACAAAACCTAACCCCTTATCAACAAACAACCCTAACACACTAACAAAAAACAACCCTAACACCCTAACAACAAACAACACTAACCCCCTAACAACAAACAACCCTAAACGCCTAAAAACCAAAAACACTAACCCACTAGCAACAAACAACCCTAACCCACTAACAACAAACATCCCTAACACCCTAACAACAAACAACACTAACTCCCTAACAACAAACAACCCTAAACCCCTAACATCAAACAACACTAACCCCCTAACAACAAACAACACTAACACCCTAACAACAAAGAACACTAACACCTTAACAACAAAAACCACTAAACGCCAACAAGAAACAACCCTAAACCCCTAACAACAAACACTAACCCCCAATAACAAACAACACTAAACCCCTAACAAGAAACTACCCTAACCCCGTAACAACAAACAACACTAACCACCAAACAACAAACAACCCTAACCCCCAACAACAAACAATCCTAACCCCCTAACAACCAACAACACTAACCCCCTAACCACAAACAACACTAACACCCTAACAACATACAACACTAACCAAACAACAAACAACCCTAACCCACTAACAACAAACAACACTAACCCCCTAACTTGAAACTACCCTAACCCCATAACAACAAACACCCCTAACACCTAAAAACAAACAACCCTAACCCCCTAACAACAAACAACCCTAACCCCCTAACAACCAACAAACGTAAACCCCTAACAACAACACTAACCCCCAACAACAAACAACCCTAACCCCCTAAACAACCAACAACACTAACCCCCTAACTACCAGCAGCACTAACCCAGTAAAAACATAAAACACTAACCCCCTAAAAACAACCAACACTTATCCCCTGAAAGCAAACAACACTAACCCCCTAACAAGAAAGAACCCAAATCCTCTAACAACAAACAACTCTAACCCCCTAACAACAAACAACTCTGAACCCCTAACAACAAACAACACTAACCCACTAACAACAAACAACACTAACCCCCAACAAGAAACTACCCTAACCCCGTAACAACAAACAACCCTAACCCCAAACAACAAACAACCCTAACCCCCTAACAACAAACAACCCTAACCCCCAACAACCAACAACCTTAAACCCCTAACAACAAACAACACTAACCCCTAAAAACAAACAACCCTAACCCCCTAAACAACCAACAACACTAACCCCCTAACCACCAACAGCAGTAACCCAGTAAAAACAAAAAAACTAACCCCCTAACAACCAACACTTACCCCCTAAAAACAAACAACACTAACACCCAACAAGAAAGAACCCAAATCCTCTAACAACAAACAACTCTAACCCCCTAACAACAATAAACTGAACCCCTAGCAACAAACAACACTAACCCACTAACAACAATCAACCCTAAACTCCTAATAACAAACAACCCTTACCCCCTAACAACCAACAACACTAACCCCCTAACCAAAAACACTAACACCCTAAAAACAAAAACCACTAAACCCCAACAAGAAACAGTCCTAAAGACCTAACAACAACCATCCCTAACCCCTTAACAACAAACACTAACCCCCTAACAAGAAACAACCCTAAACCCATAACAACAAAGAACACTACCCCCAACCACAAACAATACTAACCCCCTAACAAAAAACAACACTAACACCCTAACAACAACCAACCCTAACCCCCTAACAACAAACAACACTAACCCCAAAACAACAAACAACACTAACCCCCAACAACGAACAATACTAACCCCCTAACAACACAAAACCTAACCCCTTATCAACAAACAACCCTAACCCACTAACAAAAAACAACACTAACCCCTTAACAACAAACAACCCTAAAACCCGAACATCAAAGAACACTAACACCCTAACAACAAACAACACTAACCCCCAAACAGCAAACAACCCTAACCCCTAAAAACCAAAAACACTAACCCACTAACAACAAACAACCCTAACCGACTAACAACAAACATCCCTAACCCCCTAACAACAAACAACACTAACCCCCTAAAAAGAAAAAACACTAAACCCCTGAAAAAAAATCCCTAACCCACTAACAACAAATAATACCAACTCCCTAACAACAAACAAAACTAACCCCCTAACAACAAACAAACCTAACCCCCTAAAAACAAACAACACTAACCAACTAAAAACAAACAACCCTAAAACCCTAGAAAGGAACAACACTGAACCCCTAAATACAAACAACACGAAGCTCCTAACAACAAACAGCACTAACCCAGTAACAACAAAAAACACTAACCCCCTAACAACAACCAACACTAACCCCTAATAACAAACAACACTAACACCCTAACAACAAGCAACCCTAATACCCTAACAACAAACAACCCTAACCCCCTAGCAACAAACAACTCTAACACCCAAACAAAAAACAACCCTAAACCCCTAATAACAAACAACACTAACACCCTAACAACAAACAACACTAACACCCTAACAACAACCAACCCTAACCCCAAAACAACAAACAACCCTAACCCCTTACGAAAACATCCCTAACCCCCTAATAAATAACCATAAGCCCCTAACAAACACAACTCGAAACCCCGAAAAATACAATCGTAACCCCGTAACAAACACAACCCTAACCCCCTAACAAAGCCTAACAATAACTTTAAACCTGACCATAAGCATAACCCCAACCCCTAGCACTAACTCTAACTCTAAACCTAACACTAACCTAGCCCTGCCCTTTACCGTAAACCTAGCCTTAACCCTAACCTCACCCCACCCGAACCCTAACTCTATACCTAACCCAAACACTAACCTTGACCCTACTCTAACTTTGACTCTAACGTGACTATTAACTGAAACATCACCCTAACCCTAAGCCTAAATCTAACTCGAGCCCTAACCATAACAATTACCCTAAACCCTCGCCTTAACTGTAAACCTAACCCTAACCCTCACCCTAATCCTTAACCGTATCCCCAACCCTAAACCTAACGCTATCCCCAAACTTATCCCTAACCCTAACCCTAATACGAACAGTAACCCAAATCTAACCCTAACCCTAATATTAAACCTAAACTGAAATCTACCCTAACCATAAACCTAACCCTAACACCCTAAACCTAACGTCTAACACCGTCTATAATCCTAACCCTTACCATAACCCTCACCCTTAACCTAAACTTCACACTAACCCTAAACCTAACCTAACGCTGACCCTAGACATAACGCCTAACCCTCACCGAACCCTAAACCTATCCTTAACACTAACCTGAACACAAACCCAAACCCTAGCCCTCACCATAAAAATAACCCTCACCCTATCCTGAACTTCATCCAAACACTAACCATAACCTTAACCCTAAACCTAGACCTAACCCAAACCCTAACCTTAAACCTAACTCTAAGAATAACGCTAGTCCATCTGTAACCCTAAACCGAACACTTACAATAGCCCTGAACCTAACCCTAAAATAATCCTAATCCTAACCCTAGACCTAATCCTAACCCTACCCCTAACCTTTACCCTAAATAGAACACTAAGTCTAACCCTCAACATGGACCTAAACCTAATTCTTACCCTACACCTAACCCTAATCCTAAACCAAACCCTAACTCTGACTATAACCCTAATCATAACAACTACCCTAAACCCTCACCTTAACTGGAAAACTAACCGTAACCCGCACCCTAAATCCTAACCGTATCCCACAACCCTAACCCTAATGCTATCCCTAACCCTAACCCTAACATTAACCTGAAACCCCTGAGCCCTAATGATAAACCTAACCCTAACACAAACCCTAACCCTAACACCAAAGCCTAGCAAAAACCTTAACCCTAACTCTCACCCTAACTCTAACACTAACCCGAAACCGAATCATGAACCTAACCCTAAGCCTAAACCAAACCTAACCATGACCAGAACCGCAAGGCCTAACCGGAACCCTCACCCAAACCCTAACCCTAAACTACACCTCTAACCCCTAACGCCTTATCATAACGATAATCCTAACCCTAACCAACCCTAGTCCTAAAACTAACCCTCACCCCAACCACAAAGCCTAACACAACCATGACCCTAACCCTAAACGTAACACTAAACTTAACCCTAACCTTAAATCTAACCCTAACCCTAAAACTGAACACAACCCCTGAACGTAACCCTAACCCTGAACATAACCTTAACACTAACCTGAAAACAAGCCCAAACCTTAGCCATAACCCTAACCCTCACCCTATCTTAAACTTCACCCTATCCCTAACCTAAAACTCACCCTGACTTTAACCCTAACCCTCCCCATAAACCTAACCCTCACCTTAACCTTGGCCCACCTGTAACCCTAAACCTAACCCTTACAATAACTCTGACCCTAATCCTCGCCCTAAACCTAATTCTAATTCTAACCCTGACCCTAACCCTAACCTAACCTTAACCGTATCTTTAAGCCTACCATAAACCTAACCCTAACCCTAACCCTTAACCTTAACTCTAACCCTAACCCTAGCCCTAACCCTAACCTTAACGGTAACACTTACCCAAAACCCTCACCTTAACTGTAAATGTAACTCTAACTCTTACCCTAACCCTAAACTTAACCCTAATTATAACCTTAACCTAAACCTAACTGAAACAGTAACCCTTAACCCTAACTCTAATCCTAATCCTTAGCCTAAAACTAACCTTAACCCTAAACCTAACCCTAACCACTGACCGTAACTCTAACCCTAACCCTAAGCCGAACCCTCACCCTTAACCAGAATTTCACCCTAAGCATAACGCTAAGCGTACCCTAACTTCATTCAAACCCGAACCCTAAGCAAAACTAACACTAACACTACACGTAACCCTAACCCTAAACCTAACCCTAACCCTGACTCTGACCTGAACCCAAACCCCTAACCCCAACTCTCTCGCTTAACATAAACTTCTCTGTGTCCTTAACCCTAACACTAAACGTAACACTAAATCTCCCCTAACCCTGACCGTACCATAAACGTAACCCTAACTCTAAACTCAAAACTAACCCTGACCCTAACTCTAACTCTAACCCTAATCCTAACCCTAAAACTTACCCTACACACTCAGCTTCAATGGAAACCTAGCACTAACCCTCATCTTACCATCTAAACCTAACCTCAACCCTTAACCTAACCCTATCTATAACCTTCACCTAGCCCTAAACCTAAACATGACTTAACCCTAACACTAACCCTAACCCTAAATCTAAACCTAACCTTAACCCTAAACTGAATCCTAACCTAAGCTCTAACCCTAACCCCTAACGCTAACCCTAAGCTCAACCCTCACCCTTCAATTAAACTTTACCCCAGCTGTAGCCCTAACCCTAAGCCGAACCCTAAACCTGACCCTAACATTAACCCAAACACCTAACCCTAACCCTAAGCCTAATCCTAAACCTAACCCTAACCTTAACCCAAATGCCTAAGCCTAACCCTAACCCTCATCCTTAACCTAAACTTCACCCTAAACCTAAGGCTAACCCTAACCCTGAAAGTAAAGCTAATCCTTAACTATCCCCTAACTCTAGCCCTGACCCTAAACCTAATGCTAACCCTAGCCCTAACAGTAACACCCTAAAACATCAGCTTAATGTAAACTTAACACTAACCCTCCCATGAACCCCTAACCCTAATCCTACCCCGCATCCTACACCTAACCCAGACCTAAACCTAACCCTTTCTCTAACCCTAAATTAACCCTAACCTTAACTCTACCCTAACCCTAACAATAACTCTAAACCTGACCATAACCATAATCCTAAACCCTAGCACTAACTCTAACTCTAAATCTAACCCTAAGCTAGCCCTACCCTTTACCGTAAAGCTAGCCTTAACCCTAACCTTACCCCTACCCAAACCCTAACGCTATACCTAACCCGAACACTAACCTTAACCCTACTCTAACCTTAAGTCTAACCCTGACTATTAACTGAAACTTCACCCTAACCCTAAGCCTAACTCTAACTCTAACCCTAACCATAACAATCACCCTAAACCCTCGCCTTAACTGTAAACCTAACCCTAACCCTCACCCTAATCCTTAACCGTATCCCCAACCCTAAACCTAACGCTATCCCCAAACTTATCCCTAACCCTAACCCTAATACGAACAGTAACCCAAATCTAACCCTAACCCTAATATTAAACCTAAACTGAAATCTACCCTAACCATAAACCTAACCCTAACACCCTAAACCTAACGTCTAACACCGTCTATAATCCTAACCCTTACCATAACCCTCACCCTTAACCTAAACTTCACACTAACCCTAAACCTAACCTAACGCTGACCCTAGACATAACGCCTAACCCTCACCGAACCCTAAACCTATCCTTAACACTAACCTGAACACAAACCCAAACCCTAGCCCTCACCATAAAAATAACCCTCACCCTATCCTGAACTTCATCCAAACACTAACCATAACCTTAACCCTAAACCTAGACCTAACCCAAACCCTAACCTTAAACCTAACTCTAAGAATAACGCTAGTCCATCTGTAACCCTAAACCGAACACTTACAATAGCCCTGAACCTAACCCTAAAATAATCCTAATCCTAACCCTAGACCTAATCCTAACCCTACCCCTAACCTTTACCCTAAATAGAACACTAAGTCTAACCCTCAACATGGACCTAAACCTAATTCTTACCCTACACCTAACCCTAATCCTAAACCAAACCCTAACTCTGACTATAACCCTAATCATAACAACTACCCTAAACCCTCACCTTAACTGGAAAACTAACCGTAACCCGCACCCTAAATCCTAACCGTATCCCACAACCCTAACCCTAATGCTATCCCTAACCCTAACCCTAACATTAACCTGAAACCCCTGAGCCCTAATGATAAACCTAACCCTAACACAAACCCTAACCCTAACACCAAAGCCTAGCAAAAACCTTAACACTAACTCTCACCCTAACTCTAACACTAACCCGAAACCGAATCATGAACCTAACCCTAAGCCTAAACCAAACCTAACCATGACCAGAACCGCAAGGCCTAACCGGAACCCTCACCCAAACCCTAACCCTAAACTACACCTCTAACCCCTAACGCCTTATCATAACGATAATCCTAACCCTAACCAACCCTAGTCCTAAAACTAACCCTCACCCCAACCACAAAGCCTAACACAACCATGACCCTAACCCTAAACGTAACACTAAACTTAACCCTAACCTTAAATCTAACCCTAACCCTAAAACTGAACACAACCCCTGAACGTAACCCTAACCCTGAACATAACCTTAACACTAACCTGAAAACAAGCCCAAACCTTAGCCATAACCCTAACCCTCACCCTATCTTAAACTTCACCCTATCCCTAACCTAAAACTCACCCTGACTTTAACCCTAACCCTCCCCATAAACCTAACCCTCACCTTAACCTTGGCCCACCTGTAACCCTAAACCTAACCCTTACAATAACTCTGACCCTAATCCTCGCCCTAAACCTAATTCTAATTCTAACCCTGACCCTAACCCTAACCTAACCTTAACCGTATCTTTAAGCCTACCATAAACCTAACCCTAACCCTAACCCTTAACCTTAACTCTAACCCTAACCCTAGCCCTAACCCTAACCTTAACGGTAACACTTACCCAAAACCCTCACCTTAACTGTAAATGTAACTCTAACTCTTACCCTAACCCTAAACTTAACCCTAATTATAACCTTAACCTAAACCTAACTGAAACAGTAACCCTTAACCCTAACTCTAATCCTAATCCTTAGCCTAAAACTAACCTTAACCCTAAACCTAACCCTAACCACTGACCCTAACTCTAACCCTAACCCTAAGCCGAACCCTCACCCTTAACCAGAATTTCACCCTAAGCATAACGCTAAGCGTACCCTAACTTCATTCAAACCCGAACCCTAAGCAAAACTAACACTAACACTACACGTAACCCTAACCCTAAACCTAACCCTAACCCTGACTCTGACCTGAACCCAAACCCCTAACCCCAACTCTCTCGCTTAACATAAACTTCTCTGTGTCCTTAACCCTAACACTAAACGTAACACTAAATCTCCCCTAACCCTGACCGTACCATAAACGTAACCCTAACTCTAAACTCAAAACTAACCCTGACCCTAACTCTAACTCTAACCCTAATCCTAACCCTAAAACTTACCCTACACACTCAGCTTCAATGGAAACCTAGCACTAACCCTCATCTTACCATCTAAACCTAACCTCAACCCTTAACCTAACCCTATCTATAACCTTCACCTAGCCCTAAACCTAAACATGACTTAACCCTAACACTAACCCTAACCCTAAATCTAAACCTAACCTTAACCCTAAACTGAATCCTAACCTAAGCTCTAACCCTAACCCCTAACGCTAACCCTAAGCTCAATCCTCACCCTTCAATTAAACTTTACCCCAGCTGTAGCCCTAACCCTAAGCCGAACCCTAAACCTGACCCTAACATTAACCCAAACACCTAACCCTGACCCTAAGCCTAATCCTAAACCTAACCCTAACCTTAACCCAAATGCCTAAGCCTAACCCTAACCCTCATCCTTAACCTAAACTTCACCCTAAACCTAAGGCTAACCCTAACCCTGAAAGTAAAGCTAATCCTTAACTATCCCCTAACTCTAGCCCTGACCCTAAACCTAATGCTAACCCTAGCCCTAACAGTAACACCCTAAAACATCAGCTTAATGTAAACTTAACACTAACCCTCCCATGAACCCCTAACCCTAATCCTACCCCGCATCCTACACCTAACCCAGACCTAAACCTAACCCTTTCTCTAACCCTAAATTAACCCTAACCTTAACTCTACCCTAACCCTAACAATAACTCTAAACCTGACCATAACCATAATCCTAAACCCTAGCACTAACTCTAACTCTAAATCTAACCCTAAGCTAGCCCTACCCTTTACCGTAAAGCTAGCCTTAACCCTAACCTTACCCCTACCCAAACCCTAACGCTATACCTAACCCGAACACTAACCTTAACCCTACTCTAACCTTAAGTCTAACCCTGACTATTAACTGAAACTTCACCCTAACCCTAAGCCTAACTCTAACTCTAACCCTAACCATAACAATCACCCTAAACCCTCGCCTTAACTGTAAACCTAACCCTAACCCTCACCCTAATCCTTAACCGTATCCCCAACCCTAAACCTAACGCTATCCCCAAACTTATCCCTAACCCTAACCCTAATACGAACAGTAACCCAAATCTAACCCTAACCCTAATATTAAACCTAAACTGAAATCTACCCTAACCATAAACCTAACCCTAACACCCTAAACCTAACGTCTAACACCGTCTATAATCCTAACCCTTACCATAACCCTCACCCTTAACCTAAACTTCACACTAACCCTAAACCTAACCTAACGCTGACCCTAGACATAACGCCTAACCCTCACCGAACCCTAAACCTATCCTTAACACTAACCTGAACACAAACCCAAACCCTAGCCCTCACCATAAAAATAACCCTCACCCTATCCTGAACTTCATCCAAACACTAACCATAACCTTAACCCTAAACCTAAAGCTAACACAAACCCTAACCTTGAACCTAACTCTAACAGTAACGCTAGTCCATCTGTAACCCTAAACCAAACACTTACAATAGCCCTGAACCTAACCCTAAACTTAATCCTAATCCTAAACCTAGACCTACTCCTAACCCTAACCATAACTCTAACCTTGACCCTAAATAGAACACTAAGTCTAACCCTCAACATGGACCTAAACCTAAATCTTACCCTACACCTAACCCTAACCCTAAACCTAACCCTCACTCTAACTCTAACCCTAATCATAACACTTACCCTAAACCCTCACCTTAACTGTAAAACTAACCGTAACCCTCACCCTAACCCCTAACCGTATCCCACAACGCTAACCCTAATGCTATCCCTAACCCTAACCCTAACACTAACCTGAAACCCCTGAGCCCTAATGATAACCCTAACCCTAACCCAAACCCTAACACCAAAGCGAAAGCCTAGCAAAAACCTTAACCCTAACTCTCACCCTAACTCTAACACTAACCCGACACCTAATCATGAACCTAACCCTAACCCTAATCCAAACCTGCACATGACCAGAACCACAAGGTCTAACCGGAACCCTCACCCAAAACCTAATCCTAAACTACACCTCTAACTCTAACACTTTACCATAACCATAATCCACACCCTACCCAACCCTAACCCTAAACCTAACCCTCACCCCAACCACAAAGCCTAACACAACCATAACCCTTACCCTAACCGTAACACTAAACTTAACCCTAACCTTAAATCTAACCCTAACCCTAAAACTAAACACAACCCATGAACTTAACCCTAACCCTGAACATAACCTTAACACTAACCTGAAAACAAGCCCAAACCTTAGCCATAACCCTAACCCTCACCCTGTCTTAAACTTCACCCTGTCCCTAACCTAAAACTCACCCTGACTTTAACCCTAAACCTACCCCTAAACCTAACCCTCACCTTAACCTTGGCCCACCTGTAACCCTAAACCTAACCCTTACAATAACTCTGACCCTAATCCTCACCCTAAACCTAATTCTAATCCTAACCCTGACCCTAACCCTAACCTAACCTTAACCCTATCTTTAAGCCTACCATAATCTTAAACCTAACCCTAACCCTTAACCCTAACTCTAACCATAACCCTAGCCCTAACCCTAATCTTAACTGTAACACTTACCCAAAACCCTCATCTTAACTGTAAATGTAACTCTAACTCTTACCCTAACCCTAAACTTAACCCTAATTATAACCCTAACCTAAACCTAACTGAAATGCTAACCCTTCACCGTAACTTTAACCCTAATCCTTAGCCTAAACCTAACCTTAACCCTAAACCTAACCCTAACCACTGACCCTAACTCTAACCCTAAGCCTAAACCGAACCCTCACCCTTAACCAAAATTTCACCCTAAGCATAACGCTAAGCCTACCCTAACTTCATTCAAACCCTAACCCTAAGCAAAACTAACACTAACACTAAACCTAACCCTAACCCTAAACCTAACCCTAACCCTGACTCTAACCTGAACCCAAACCCTTAACCCTAACCCTCTCGCAGAACATAAATTCACTGTAACCCTAAACACTAAATCTCCCCAACCCTGACCCTAACCATAAACATAAACCTAACACTAAACTTAAACCTAACCCTGACTCTAACTCTAACTTTAACCCTAAAACTTACCCTACACACTCAGTTTCAATGGAAACCTAGCACTATCCCTCACCCTAACATCTAAACCTAACCCCAACGCTGAACCCAACCCTATCTCTAACTAAAAAGTAGTCCTAAACCTAACTATGACTTAACCCTAACACTTACCCTAACTCTAAACCTGACCTTAACCCTAAACTTAATCCTAACCTTAACCCTAACCCTAACCCCTAACACTAACCCTAAGCTCAACACTCACCCTTAACTTAAACTTCACCCTAACCCTACCCTAAACCAAACACTAACCCTAACCCTAAACCTAACCTTAAACCTGACCCTAACATTAACCCAAACACTTAACGCTAAACCTAACACTAAGCCTAACCCTAAACATAACCCTAACCTTAACCTAAACACCAAAGCCTAATCCTAACCCTCACCCTTAACCTAAACTTCACCCTAAACCTAAGCCTAACCCTAACCCTAAAATTACACCTAACCCTAAACTATCCTCTAACTCTCGCCCTAACCCTAACCCTAACTCTAACCCTAACCCTGGCAGTAACACCCTAAAACATCAGCTTAACTGTAAATGTAACACTAACCGTCACACGAACCCCTAACCCTTTCCCTAACCCTATCACTCATCCTAACCCTAACCCTGACCTAAACTTAATCCTTACCCTAACCCTAAACTTAACCCTTACCTTAACTCTACCCTAACCCTAACCCTAAACCTAACAATAACTCTAAACCGGACCCTAACCCTAACCCTAAACCCTAGATCTAACTCGAACTCTAAACCTAACCCTAACCCTAACCTGGCCCCACCCTTTACAGTAAAGCTAGCCTTAAGCCTAACCTTACCCCTACCCTAACCCTAAACCTAACCCTTACAATATCAATAACCCCTAGCAGGGTCCTGCCTAGTCTCTCCCACCTCATCACTCCTTACAAAGAGCCCTGCTTTGTCTCTCCCACATCCTCACTCCCTAAGCAGGGCTCTGCCTGTCCTCTCCCACCTCCTCACTCTCTATGCAGGACTCTGCCTTGTTCTCCCACCTCTTCACTCCCTACACAGGGCCCTGGCTAGTGTCTCCCATCTTCTCACTCCATACACAGCTTTCTGCCTGTTCTTTCCCACTTCCTCACTTCCTACACGGGGCCCTGCCTGGTCTCTCCCACCTCCTCACTCCCTACACCAGTCCCTGCCTGATCTCTCCTACCTCCTCACTCCCTGCACAGGGCCCTGCCTGGTCTCTCCCACATCCTTACTCCATACAAAGGGACTTGCCTGATCTCTGGCCTCCTCACTCCCTGCACAGAGCCCTGCCTGGTCTCTCCCAACTCCTCACTCCCTATTCAGGTCTCTGAATGTTTCTCCCACCTCTTCACTCCCTACACAGGGCCCTGCCTGCTGTCTTCCATCTTCTCACTCCCTACACAAGTTTCTGCCTATTCTCTCTCACCCCCTCACTTGCTAAACACAGTCCTGCCTGTTCTTTCCCACCTCCTGACTCAGTACACAGGTCTCTGCCTGGTCTCTTCCAACTCCTCACTCCCTAGACAGGGCCCTGCCTGGTCTCTGCCACCTCCTCACTCCCTACACAGGGCCCTGCCTGGTATCTCCCACCTCCTCACTCCCTACACAGGGCTCTGTCTTTTCTCTCCCACCTCCTCAGTCCCTACACAGATATCTGGGTGGTCTCTCCCACCTCCTCACTCCCTTTACAGGGCCCTGATGATCTCTCCCACCTCCTCACTCCCTAAACAGGACCCTGCCTGGTCTCTCCACCTCCTTACTCCCTACACAGGGCTCTGGCTAGTCTCTCCTACATCCTCACTCTTTATACAGCATCGTACCTGGTCTCTCTCACCTCCTCTCTCCCTATGCAGGTCTCTGCCTGGTCTCTCCCACCTCCTCACTCCCTACACAGGGCCCTGCCTGGTCTCTCCTAACGCCTAACTCCCTACACAGGTCCCTGACTGGCCTCTCTCACCTCCTCACTCCCTATACAGGGCCCTGCCTGGCCTCTCCCACATCCTCAATTCACACAGGGCCCTGCCTCCTCTCTCTCACATCATGACTGCACACACAGGGCCCTAACTGGTCCCTCCCACCTTCTCCATCCCTACACAGGTCTCTGCATGGTTCTCCCACCTCCCCATTCCCTACAAGGGTCTCTGCCTGTTCTCTCCCACCTCTTCAATCCCTAGACAGGGCCCTGCCTCTTCTCTCCCACTTCCTCACTCCCTACTCAGGGCTCTGCCTGGTATTTCTAACCTCCTCAGGCCATACACAGGGCCCTGCCTGGTCTCTCCCAAATCCTCACTCCCTACACAGGACTCTGCCTGGTCTCTCCCAACACCTCACTCCCTACAAAGGGCCCTGCCTGGAATCTCCCACCTCCTCACACCCTACCCAGGGTCCTGCCTAGTCAATCCCACCTCCTCACTCCCTACACAGGGCTCTGCCTGTCCTCTCCCACCTTCTCACTCCCTATGCAGGACTCTGCCTGGTTCTCCACCTCTTCGCTCCCTACACAGGGCCTTGCCTGGTCTCTCCTACCTCCTCACTCCCTACACAGTTCTCTGCCTGTTCCCTCCCATTCCTCAATCCCTACACAGGTCTCTGGGTGGTCTTTCCCACCTCCTTACTACATACACAGGTGTTAGCCTGTTTCCTCCCTCCTCCTCACTCCCTACACAGGGCCCTGATGTTCTCTCGCACCTGCTCACTCCCTAAACAAGCCACTGCCTGGTCTCTCCACCTCCTTACTCCCTCCACAGGGCCCTGCCTGGTCTATCCCACCTCCTCACTCCCTACACAGGGCCATGCCTGGCCTCTCCCACCTCCTCACTCCCTACGCAGGAACTTGCCTGGTATTTCCAACCTCCTCCCTCCCTACACAGGGCTGTGCCTGGTCTCTCTCACCTCCTCACTCCCTACACAGGACCTGCCTGGTCTCTCCCAACACCACACTCCCTACACAGGGCCCTGCCTGGTCTCTTCCACCTCCTCACTCCCTACACATGGCTGTGCCTGTTCTCTCCCTTCTCCTCACTCCATGCACAGGTCCCTGCCTGGTCTCTCCCACCTCCTCACTCCCTACACAGGGCTCTCTTCCTGTTCTCTCCCACCTCCTCAGTTCCTACACAGGTATCTGCGTGGTCTCTCCCACCTCCTCACTCCCTTTACAGGGCCCTGATGATCTCTCCCACCTCCTCACTCCCTAAACAGGACTCTGCCTGGTCTCTCCACCTCCTTACTCCCTACACAGGGCCCTGCCTAGTCTCTCCAACATCCTCACTCTTTACACAGCATTCTACCTGGTGTCTCTCACTTCCTCACTCCCTACACAGGTCCCTGCCTGGCCTCTCCCACCTCGTCACTCCCGAGACAGAGCCCTGCCTTGTCCCTCCCACATCCTCAATGCACACAGGGCCCTGCCTCCTCTCTCTCACATCCTGACTACACACACAGGGCCCTAACTGGTCCCTCCCACCTTCTCCATCCCTACACAGGTCTCTGCATGGTTTCTCCCACCTCCTCATTCCCTACAAGGGTCTCTGCCTGTTCTTTCCCACCTCTTCAGTCCCTAGACAGTACCCTGCCTCTTCTCTCCCACTTCCTCACTCCCTACTCAGGGCCCTGCCTGGTATTTCTAATCTCCTCAGGCCCTACACAGGGCCCTGCCTGGTCTCTCCCACCTGCTCCCTCCCTATACAGCTCCCTGCATGGTCTCTCCCACCTAATCACTTCCTACACAGGGCTCTGCCTGATCTCTCCCACATCCTGACTCCCTACTCAGGTATCTGGGTGGTCTCTCCCAACTCCTCACTGTGTATGCAGGGCCTTACCTGTTCTCTATCACCTCCTCACTCCCTACACAGGGCCCTGATGGTCTCTCCCACCTCCTCACTCCCTACACAGGGTCCTGCCTGGTCTCTCCCACTTCCTCAATCCCTACACAGGTCCCTGACTTGTATCTCCACCACCTTACTTCCTACACACAGCCTTGCCTGTTCTCTTCCACATCCTCACTCTGTACACAGGGTCCTACCTGCTCTCTCTCACCTCATCACTCCCTACACAGGGCCCTGCCTGGTCTCTCCTAACACCTCACTCCCTACACAGGGCTCTGCCTGGCCTCTCCCACCTCCTCACTCCCTACACAGGGCCCGGCCTGGTCTCTCCTTCTTCTCAATCCCTACACAGGTCTCTGCCTCTTCTCTCCAAGATACTCACTCCCTACACTGGGCCCTGCCAGGTCTCTCCCACCTCCTCAGTCCCTTCACAGGTCTTTGCCTGGTCTCTCCCACATCTCTGCCTCTTCTCTCCTGCATCCTCACTCCCAACATAGGGCCCTGCCTGGTCTCTCCCACCTTCTCACTCCCTACACAGGACGCTGCCTGGCCTCTCCCACCTCCTCAGGACCTACACAGGTCCCTGCCTGGTCTCTTCCAGCTCCTCACTCCCTACACAGGTGTCTGCCTGGATTCTCCCACCTCCTCACTCCTTACACAGGGCCCTGCCTGGTATGTCCCTCCTCCTCACTCCCTACAGAGGGCCCTGCCTGGTGTCTCCCTTCTGCTTACTCCCTACATATGTCTCTGTCTGTTCTCTCCCACCTCCTCACTCTCTACACAGGGCCCTGCCTGATCTCTGGCACATTCTCACTCCCTACACAGGACCTGTGTGGTCTCTCCCAACACCTCACTCCCTCCACAGGGCCCTGCCTGGATGCTCCCTCCCCCTCACACCCTGCACAGGGTTCTGCTTGGTCTCTCCCACCTCATCACTCCTTACACAGGGCCTGCCTGGTCTCTCCCATATCCTCACTCCCTATACTTGGCTCTGCCTGGTCTCTCCCATCTCCTCACTCCCTAAGCAGGACTCTGCCTGGGTCTCCCTCTTCTTCACTCCCTACACAGGGCCCTGTCTGGTGTCTCCCATCTTCTCTATGCACAGAGCCCTGCCTGGTCTGTCCCACCTCCTCACTCCCTACACTCTTCTCTGCCTCTTCTCTCCCACCTCCTAATTCCCTGCACAGGGTCCTGCCTGGTCTCTCCCATATCCTTACTCCATACAGGGACATGCCTGATCTCTGGCCAACTCACTCCCTACAGAGGGCCCTTCCTGGTCTCTCCCATCTCCTCACTCCCTATGCAGGTCTCTGAATGGTTCTCCCACCTCTTCACTCCCTACACAGGGCCCTGCCTGCTCTCTACCATCTTCTCAATCCCTACACAGGTTTCTGCCTATTCTCTCCCACCTCCTCACTCCCTACACAGGTCTCTGCCTGGCCTCTCCCACTTCCTCACTCCCTACACAGGTCCCTGCTTCATCTCTCCCACCTCATCACTCCTTACACAGGGCCCTGCCTGGTCTCTCCTACATCCTCACTCTTTACACAGCATCCTACCTGGTCTCTCTCACCTCCTCACTCCCTATGCAGGTCTCTGCCTGGTCTCTCCTAAGGCCTAACTCCCTACACAGGTCCCTGCCTGACCTCTCCCACCTCCTCACTCCCTAGACATGGCCGTGCCTGGTTGCTCCCAGCTCCTCACTCCCTACTCAGGGCCCCGCCTTTTCTCTCCCACCTCCTCCATCCCTGTAAAGGTCTCTGCCTGGTCTGTCCCACCTCCTTACTCCCTACAGAGTTCTCTGCCTGTTCTCTTCCACATCCTCACTCCTTACACAGGGCCCTTCCTGGTCCCTCCCACCTCCTCACTTCCTACACCTGTCCCTGCCTGGTCTCTTCCATCTCCTCTCTCCCTACTCAGGGCCCTGCCTGGTCTCACCCACCTCCTCACTCCCTACAAAGGTCTCTGTCTGGTCTCTCAGCTCTTCACTCCCTACACAGGTTTCTGTCTCTTTTGTCCCACCATCTTACTCCCTATACAGTGCCCTGCCTGGTCTCTCACTCTCTATACAGGGCCCTGCATGGTCTCTCCCACCTCCTGACTCCCTTCACAGCGCCCAGCCTAGTCCCTCCCACCTCCTCACTCCCTACACAGGTTAGGGTTTAGGGTTTAGTTTAGTGTTAGGGTTATGGTTCGGGATGGGGTTTAGGGGTTAAGGTTAGGTTTTAGGGTTTAGTGTTCGAGTTTAGGGTCAGGGTCAGTTTTTAGTGTCAGGGTCAGGGTTTACGGTCAGGGTTTACGGTCAGGGTCAGGGTCAGGGTTAGGGGTTAGGGTCAGGGTTAGGTTTAGGGTTTGTTTTTATGGTTAGGGTTTAGGGTTTAGGATTAGGGTTGGGGTAAGGTTAGGGCTATGTGTTAGGGCTAGGGGTTAGGGTTTAGTGTTTAGTGATCGAGTTTAGGGTAAGGGTCAGAGTCAGTGTTTAGTGTCAGGGTCAGAGTTTAGGGTCAGGGTTAGGGTCATGGTCAGGGTTTAGGGTCATTGTCACGGTTTAGGGTCAGGGTCTGGGTCAGGGTTAGGGGTTAGAGTCAGGGTTAGGTTTAGGGTTTGGGTTTAGGGTTAGGATTTAGGGTTTAGGTTTAGGGCTAGGGTTAGTTTTAGAGGTTAGGGTTAGGGTTAGGGTTAGGGCTAGGGCTAGGGCTTGGTGTTAGGGCTAGGTCTAGGGCTAGGGTTTTAGGGCTAGAGTTTAGGGTTAGGGTTAGGGTTTTGGGTTAGGCTGATGGTTAGAGTTTAGGGTTAGGGTTTATGGTTAGTGTTAGGGTTTAGGGTTAGGGTTAGGGTTTAGGGTTAGCAGTTAGTGCTAGGGTTAGTGTTCAGGGTTAGGGTTAGTTTTTAGGGTTTGGGTTTAGGGTTAGCGGTTAGTGTTAGGGTTAGTGTTCAGGGTTAGGGTTAATGTTTAGGGTTAGGTTTTAGGGTTCGAGTTAGTGTTAGGGCTAGGGCTAGGACTTGGGCTAGGGCCTAGGGCTAGCTCTAGTGATATGGTTTGGGTTTAGGGTTCGGGTTTGGGTTCACGTTAGGCTTCGGTTTAGGCTTCGGGTTAGGATTTGGGTTAGGGTTTTGGGTAAGGGTTATTGTTAGGTTCAGGGCTATTGTAAGGGTTAGGTTTAGGGTTACAGATGGACTAGCGTTATGATTAGAGTTAAGTTTAAGTTTAGGGTTTGGGTTAGGTTTAGATTTAGGGTTAGGGTTTGGATGAAGTTTACGATATGGTGAGTGTTATTTTTAAGGTTAGGGCTAGAGTTTGGGTTCGTGTTCAGGTTAGTGTTAAGGTTAGGTTTAGCGTTTGGATTAGGGTTAGGGGTTATGTTTGGGGGTAGGGTTATGTTTAGATTTAGGGTTAGTGTGAAGCTTAGGTTAAGGGTGAGGGTTACGGTTAGGGTTAGGGTAAGGGTGAGGGTTAGGGTCAGAGTTATTGTAAGGGTTAGGTTTAGGGTACTACAGGTGGGCCAAGGTTAAGTTTAGGGTTTGATTTAGGGGTAGGGTTAGGGTTAAAGTTAGGGTGAGCTTTAGCTTAGGGATAGGGTGAAGTTTAAGATAGGCTGAGGGTTAGTGTTAGGGTTATGGCTAAGGTTTGAGTTTGGTTTCAGGTTAGTGTTAAGGTTATGTTTAGGGTTAGGGTTAAGTTTACGGGTTCTTTTTAGTTTTAGGGTTAGGGTTAAATTTTAGGTTAGGGTTAAGTTTAGTGTTATGGTTAGGATTAGGGTCACGGTTTGTGTTAGGCTTTGTCGTTTGGGTGAGGGTTAGGTTTAGGGTTCGGGTTGGGTAGGGTTAGGATTATGGTTCTGGTAAGGTGTTAAGGGTTAGAGTTTTAGTTTAGGGTTAGGGTTTGGGTGAGGGTTCCGGTAAGTCATTGTGGTTCTGGTCATGGTTAGATTTGGTTTAGGGTTAGGGTTAGGTTTATTATTAGGTTTCGGGTTAATGTTAGAGTTAGAGTTAGGGTGAGACTTAGGTTTAAGGTTTGGGTTAGGCTTTGGTGTTAGGGGTTAGGGGTTAGGGTTTGGGTTAGGGGTTAGGGGTTAGGGTTATCGTTAGGGCTTAGGGGTTCAGGTTAGTGTTAGGGTTAGGAATAGCATTAGGGTTAGGGTTGGGGGATACGGTTAGGGTTTAGGGTGAGGGTTGCGGTTAGTTTTACAGTTAAGGTGAGGGTTTAGGGTAAGTGTTATTTTTAGGGTTAGAGTTAGGGTTAGGTTCAGGGTTAGGGTTAGGTGTAGGGTAAGATTTCGGTTTAGGTTCAGGTTTAGAATTAGAGTTAGTGTTCTATTTAGGATCAAGCTTCGAGTTAGGGTTAGGGTTAGGATTAGGGTTAGGTCTAGGGTTAGGTTCAGGGCTAATGTAAGGCTTAGTTTTAGGGTTGCAGGTGGAGTAGTGTTATGGTTAGAGTTTGGTTTAAGGTTAGGGTTTGGGTTAGGTTTAGGTTTAGGGTGAAGGTTAGGGTTAGTGTTGGATGAACCTTAGGACGGGGTGAGGGTTATTCTTATGATTAGGGCTGAAGTTTCATTTTGTGTTCAGGTTAGTGTTAAGGTTAGTTTTAGGGTTCGGGTTAGTGTTAGGAGTTACTTTTAGGGTTAGTGTTAGGTTTAGGTTCAGGGTTAGAGTGATGTTTAGGTTCATAGTGAGGGTCAAGGTAAGGGTTAGGATTACGGTGAGGATTATACTTAGTGTTAGAGTTTACGTTTAGGGTGTTAGGGTTAGGTTTATGGTTAGGGTAGGGTTAAGTTTAGGGTTAATGTAAGGGTTAGTATTAGATTAGTGTTACTGTTCGTGTTTGGGTTAGGGTTAGGGATAAGTTTAGGGATAGCGGCAGGTTTAGGGTTGGGGATTCGGTTAGGGGTTCAGGTGAGCTTTAGTGTTAGGTTTACAGTTAAGGTGAGGGTTTAGGGTAAGTGTTATGGTTAGGGTTAGAGTCAGAGTTAGGGTTAGGGTTAGGGTGAATTTCAAGTTAATAGTGAGGGTTAGGGTAAGGGTTAGGGTTAAGGTTAGAGTTAGGATTAAGATTGGTGTTAGGGTTAGGTTTAGGGTTAGGGTTAGGATAGGGGTAAGGTTAGGGTTAAGGCTAGGTTTACGGTCAAGGGTACGTCTAGGTTAGGGTTAGGATTAGGTGTAGAGTTAGAGTTAGTGCTAGGGTTTAGGGGTAGGGTTCGGGTCAGGTTTAGAGTTATTGTTAGTGTTAGGGTTAGGGTAGAGTTAAGGTTAGGGTTAAGTTTAGGGTTAGGGTAAGGGTTATGTTTAGGTCAGGGTTAAGGTTAGGGATAGGGTTAGGTTTAGGGAAAGGGTTAGGGTTCGTGTGAGGGTTAGTGTTAGATTTACAGTTAAGCTGATGTTTTACAGTGTTACAGTTAGGGTCAGGGTTAGAGTTAGAGTTAGGGTTAGGGCTAGACTGAGGGGATAGTTTAGGGTTAGGTTTAATTTTAGGGTTCTGCTTATGTATAGGGTGAAAGTTAAGTTAAGATTAGCGTTAGGGTAAATATTAGAGTTAGGTGTTTGGGTTAAGGTTAGGATCAGGTTAGGGTTAGGTTTAGGGTTAGTGTTAGTGTCAGGGTTAGGTTTTGGTGTTTGGGTTAATGTTAGGGTTAGCTTTAGGGTTAGGGTTTAGTTTAAGGTTAGGGTCAGGGTGAAGTTTAAGTTAAGGGTGAGGGTTGAGCTTCGGGTTAGTGTTAGGGGATAGGGTTAGGGTTAGGGTTAAGGTTAGGATTAGGATTAGGGTTAAGATTAGTTTTAGGGTTAGGGTAAGTGTTACGGTTAAGTCATGGTTAGGTTTAGGGCTAGGTAAAGGTTAGAGATAAGATTAGGTTAAGGGTAGGGTTTAGGTTTAGATGTTAGTGTGAGGGTTAGTGCTAGGTTTCCATTTAAGCTGAGTGTGTAGGGTAAGTTTTAGGGTTAGGATTAGGGTTAGAAATAGATTTAGGGTCAGGGTTAGGATTATGTTTAAGGTTAGGGTTAGGTATATGGTTAGGATTAGGGTTAGAGTCAGGGTTGGGGAGATTTAGTATTATGTTTAGTTTTAGGGCTAGGGTTAGGGTGAAGTTTATGTTAAGCGTGAGGGTTAGGGTTAGGGTTAGGGGTAAGGGTTCAGGTTAGGGTCAGGGTTAGGGTTTGCGTTAGGTTTAGGGTTAGCTTTAGTTTTGGTTAGGGTTAGGATTTGAATGAAGTTAGGGTAGGTTTAGGGTTATGGGTAGGGTGAAATTTTGGTTAGAGTTATTGTTCGGGGTTAGGGTTAGGTTTGAGTTTATCGTAGGGTTAAAGTTAGGGTTAAGGTTAGGTTAGGGTTATGGTCAGGGTTAGGATTAGGATTAAGTTTAGGGTGAGGGTTAGGGTCCGAGTTATTGTAAGGGTTAGTTTTAGGGTTACAGGTGGGCCAAGGTTAAGGTTAGGGTTAGGTTTAGGGGTAGGGATACGTTTAGAATTAGGTTAACATAAACTTCACCCTAACCCTAGCCCTAAAACTAAACAGAATTAGGGTGAGCTTTAGGTTTTATTTTTATTTATTTATTTATTTTTAGGTTAGGGATAGGGTGAAGTTTAAGTTAGGGTGAGGGTTAGGGTTAGGGTTATGGCTAAGGTTTGGGTTAGTTTTCAGGTTCGTGTTAAGGTTGTGTTTCGTGTTAGGGTTAAGTTTACGGGTTCTGTTTAGTTTTAGGGTTAGGGTTATGTTTAAGGTTAGGGTTAAGTTTAGTGTTACAGTTAGGGTTAGGGTTACGTTTTGTGTTAGGCGTTGTGGTTGGGGTGAGGTTTAGGTTTAGGGTTAGGGTTGGGTAGGGTTAGGATTATGGTTACGGTAAGGTGTTAGGTGTTAGAGGTGTAGTTTAGGGTTAGGGTTTGGGTGAGGGTTCCGGTTAGGCATTGTGGTTCTGGTCATGGTTAGGATTGGTTTAGGGTTAGGGTTAGGTTTATGATTAGGTTTCGGGTTAGTGTTAGAGTTAGAGTTAGAGTTAGGGTGAGAGCTACCTTTAAGGTTAGGGTTAGGTTTTGGTGTTATGGGTTAGGTTTGGGGTTAGGGTTAGGGTTATCATTAAGGCTTAGGTGTTCAGGTTAGTGTTAGGGTTAGGGATAGCATTAGGGTAAGGGTTGTGGGATACCGTTAGGGGTTAGAGTGAGTGTTACGGTTAGTTTTACATTTAAGGCGAGGGTTTAGGATAAGTGTCCCGATTATCGTTAGACATAGAGTTAGGGGTAGGTTTACGTTTAGGGTTAGGTGTAGGGTAAGATTTAGCTTTAGTTTCAGGTTTAGGGGTAGAGTTAGTGTTCTATTTAGGGTCAATGTTAGAGTTCGGGTTAGGGTTAGGATTAGGTCTAGGGTTAGGTTGAGGGGTATTTTAAGGGTTAGGTTTAGGGTTACAGGTGGACTAGCATTATGGTTAGAGTTAGATTTAATGTTAGGGGGTGGGTTAGGTTTAGGTTTAGGTTTAGGACTAAGGTTAGCGTTAGGGTTTGGATGAAGTTTAGGATAGGGTGAGGGTTATTTTTAGGGTTAGGGCTAGACTTTGGGTTTGTGTTCATGTTAGTGCTAAGGTTAGGTTTAGGGTTCAGGTTAGGGTTAGTGGTTATGTTCAGATTAGGTTTAGGTTTAGGGTTAGTGTGAAGTTTAGGTTAAGGGTGAGGGTTAGGATAAGGGTTTGCATTAGGGTTTGGATTCTAGTTAGTGTTAGAGTTTAGGTTTAGGGTGTTAGGGTTAGGTTTATGGTTAGGGAAGGGTTAAGTTTAGGGTTAATGTTAGGGTTAGCGTTAGATTAGGGTTACTGTTCGTCTTCGGGTTAGGGTTAGGGATAATGTGAGGGATAGATAGCATTAGGTTTAGGGTTGGGGATACGGTAAAGGGTTAGGTTTAGGTTTACATTTAAGGTGAAGGTTTAGGGTAATTGTTATGGTTAGGGTTAGAGTTAGAGTTAGGCTTATGGTTAGGGTGAAGTTTCAGTTAATAGTCAGGGTTAGGGTTAAGGTTAGAGTAGGGTTAAGGTTAGTGTCAGGGTTAGGTTGAAGGTAGGGGTAATGTTAGGGTTTAGGCTAGGTTTACGGTAAAGGGTAGGGCTAGGTTAGGGTTAGGGTTAGGTTTAGAGTTAGAGTTAGTGCTAGGGTTTAGGCTTAGGGTTAGGGTCAGGTTTAGAGTTATTGTTAGGGTTAGGGTTAAGTTCGAGTTAAGGTTAGTGTTAAGTTTAGGGTTAGGGTAAGGGTTAGGATTAGGTCAAGGTTAAGGTTAGGATTAGGGATAGGGGTAGGATTAGGGAAAGGGTTAGCGATTCATGTGATGGTTAGTGTTAGGTTTACAGTTTAGCTGATGTTTTAGAGTGTTATGGTTAGGGGTATGGTTAGAGTTAGGGTTAGGGTTAGGTTTAGGGTTAGGGCTAGACTGAGGGGATAGTTTAGGGTTAGGTTTAGTTTCAGGTTAGGCTTAGGCTTACGTTTAGGGTGAAGCATACTTTAAGGATGAGGGTTAGGACTAGTGTTAGCGTTACGTGTTTGCGTTAAGGTTAGGGTTAGATTTAGGTTTAGTATTAGGGTCAGGTTTACGTGTTTGGGTTAATGCTAGGGTCAGGTTTAGGCTTAGGTTTAGGGTTAGGGTTAGGGTTCAGTTTAGGGTTAGTGTTAGGTTGCATTTAAAGTTAAGGGTGAGTGTTGAGCTCAGGTTAGCGTTAGGTGTTAGGGTTAGGGTTAAGGTTAGGATTAGGTTTAGGGTTAAGTTTAGGTTTATGCTTAGGTTTAGAGTACATGTTAGGGTTAAGTCATTTTTAGGTTTAGGGCTAGGTTAAGGTTAGAGATAGGGTTAGGTTAAGGGTTGGGGTTAGGTTTAGATGTTAGGGTGAGGGTTAGTTCTAGGTTTCCATTTTAGCTGAGTGTGTAGGGTAAGTTTTAGGGTTAGGATTAGGGTTAGGGTTAGAGTTAGGTTCAGGTTTGGGTTAGGTTTATGGTTAGGATTAGGGTTAGGGTCAGGGTTAGGCGGAGATTTAGTGTTATATTTAGTTTTAGGGTTAGAGTTAGGGTGAAGTTTATGTTAAGCGTGAGGGTTAGGGTTAGGGGTTAGGGTTCAGGTTATGGTCCGGGTTAGGGTTAGGTTTACATTTAGGGTTAGGTTTAAGTTTAGTTTTATTTTTGGTTAAGGTTAGGGTTTGAATGAAGTTAGGGGAGGTTTAGGGTCATGGTTAGGGTGAATTTTGGTTAAGAGTGAGGGTTCGGTTTAGGGTTAGGGTTAGGTTTACGTTTAAGGGTAGGCTTAGGCTAAGGATTAGGGTTAGAGTTAGGGTTAGGGGTTAGTGTTTCAGTTTGGTTTACGGTAGAGTTATATTTAGGGTTAAGTTTAGGGTTAGGGTAAGAGTTAGAGTTACGTTTACAGTTAAGATGAGGGTTTTGGGTAAGTGTTAGTGTTAGGGTTAGGCTTAGTGCTAGGTTTAGGGTTAGAGTTAGGGTTTGGTTTAAGATTATGGTAGGGTTAAGGTTAGGTTAGGGTTAGGATTAGCATTAGGTTTAGGGCGAAGGATAGGGTCAGAGTTATTGTAAGGGTTTGGATGAGGGTTACAGGTTGGCCAAGGTTAAGGTTAGGGTTAGGTTTAGGGTTAAAGTTAGGGTTAGCTTTAGGATAGAGATAGGGTGAAGTTTAAGATAGGGTGCGGGTTAGGTTTAGGGTTATGGCTAAGGTTTGCGTTAGTTTTCAGGTTATTGTTAAGGTTATGTTTAGGGTTAGGGTTAAGTTTACGGGTTCTGTTTAGTTTTAGGGTCAGGTTTAGATTTTAGGTTAGGGTTATTTACAGTGTTACTGTTAGGGTTAGGGTTATGGTTTGTGTCAGGCGTTGTGGTTGGGATGAGGGTTAGGTTTAGGGTTAGGTTTGGTTAGGGTTAGGATTATGGTTATGGTAATGTGTTAGGAGTTAGAGGTGTAGTTTAGGGTTAGGGTTTGGGTGAGGGTTTTGGTTAGGCATTGTGGTTCTGGTCATGGTTAGGTTTGGTTTAGGCTTAGGGTTAGATTTATGATT
Source organism: Loxodonta africana (assembly GCF_030014295.1). NCBI lineage: Eukaryota > Metazoa > Chordata > Mammalia > Proboscidea > Elephantidae > Loxodonta > Loxodonta africana. The sequence continues at coordinate 134,210,246 of NC_087348.1, forward strand.
AGGTTTCGGGTTAGTGTTAGAGTTAGGGTGAGAGTTAGGGTTAAGGTTTGGGTTATGCTTTGGTGTTATGCGTTAGGGTTTGATTTCAGGTTCGGGTTATCCTTAGGGCTTAAAGGTTCAGGTGAGTGTTAGGGTTAGGCTTAGGGATAGCTTTAGGGTTTGGGTTCGGGATACAGTTAGGGGTTAGGTTGAGGGTTATGGTTAGTTTTACAGTTAAGGTGAGTGTTCAGGGTAAGTGTTATGGTTATGGTTAGAGTTAGGGTTAGGGTTCGGGTGAAGTTTCAGTTAATAGTGAGCGTTACGCTAAAAGTTAGGGTTAATGTTAGAGTTAGGGTTAAGGTTAGCGTTAGTGTTAGGTTTAGGGTAGGTAAGGTTAGGGTTAAGACTAGGTTTACGGTAAAGGGTTGGGCTGGGTTAGGGTTAGGGTTAGGTTTAGAATTATACTTAGTGCTGAGTTTAGGGTTAGGGTTAGGGTCAGGATTCGAGTTATTGTTTGGTTTAGGTATAGGTAGAGTTAAGGTTAGGTTTAATTTAGGTTTAGGGGAAGGGTTAGGTTTACGTCAGCGTTAGGTTTAGGATTAGGGATCGGGTTAGGGTTTGTGAAAGGGTTAGGGGTTCGTCTGAGGGTAAGTGTTAGGTTTACAGTTAAGCTGATGTTTTAGGGTGTTATGGTTAGGGTCATTGTTAGGTTTAGCGTTCGGGCTAGAGTTAGGTGATAGTTTAGGGTTAGGTTTAGTTTTAGGGTTAGGCTTAGGCTCAGGTTTAGGGTGAAGTTTAGGTTAAGGATGAGAGTTATGTTTAGGGTTAGTGTTAGGGTTAGGTGTTTGGGTTAAGGTTAGGGTCAGTTTAGGGTTCGGTTTAGAGTACGGGTTAGCGTTAGGGTTCGGGTTAGGTGTTTGGGTTAACGTTAGGGTCAGGTTTATGTTTGCGTTTAGGGTTAGTGTTGGGTTCGTTTTAGGGTTAGTGTTTGGGTGAAATTTAAGTTAAGAGTGAGGGTTGAGCTTAGGGTTAGGGGTTAGGGTTAGGGTTAAGGTTAGTTTTAGGTTTAGGTTTAAGATTAGGTTTAGGGTTAGGTTTAGGGTAAGTGTTAGGGTTAAATCATGGTTAGGCTAGGGCGTGGTTAAGGTTAGAGATAGGGTCAGGTTAAGGGTTGGGGTTAGGTTTAGATGTTAGGGTGAGGGTTAGTGCTAGGTTTCCATTTAAGTTGAGTTTGTAGGGTAAGTTTTAGGGTTGGATTAGGGTTAGAGTTAGAGTTAGGGTCAGGGTTAGGGTTAAGGTTCGGGTTAGGGTTAGGTTTATGGTTAGGATTTGGGTTATGGTCAGGGTTAGGGGGAGATTTAGTGTTATGTTTAGTTTCAGGGTCAGGGTTAGGGTGCAGTTTAGGTTAAGGATGAGGGTTAGGGTTAGGTTTAGTGTTAGGGTTAGGTGTTTGGGTTAAGGTTAGGGTCAGGTTAGGGTTAGGGTTAGGCTTACTGTTAGGGTTAGGGTTAGGTGTTTGGGTTAATGTTAGAGTCAGGTTTAGGGTTAGGTTTAGAGTTAGGATTAGGATTCGGTTTAAAGTTAGAGTTCGGGATAGGGTGAAGTTTAATTTAAGGGTGAGGGTTGAGCTTAGGGTTTGGGGTAGGGGTTAGGGTTCAGTTTAGGATTAGGTTTAAGGTTAAGGTTAGGTTTAGGGTCAGGTTTAGGGTAAGTGTTAGGATTAAGTCATGTTTAGGTGTAGGGCTAGGATAAGGTTCGAGATAGGGTTAGGTTAAGGGTTGGGTTTAGGTTTAGATGTTAGGGTGTGGGTTAGTGGTAGGTTTCCATTTAAGCTGAGTGTGTAGGGTAATTTTTATGGTTAGGATTAAGGTTAGAGTTAGGGTCAGGGTCAGGGTTAGGGTTAAGTTTAGGGTTAGTTTTATGCTTAGGATTGGGTTAGGTTCATGGTTGGGGAGATTTAGTGTTATGTTTAGTTTTAGGATAGGGTTAGGGTGAAGTTGATGTTAAGCGTGCGGGTTAGGGTTAGGGCTAGGGGTTATTGTTCAGATTAGTGTCAGGGGTAGGGTTAGGGATAGGTTTAGGGTTTGTTTTAGTTTTGTTTAAGGTTAGGGTTTGAATAAAGTTAGGGTAGGTTTAGGGTTATGGTTAGGTCTGGGCTAAGGATTAGGGTTAGAGTTAGGGTTAGGGGTGTTTTGGTTAGGTTTAGGGTAGGGTTTTATTTAGGGTTAGGGTAAGAATTAGAGTTACGTTTACAGTTAAGGTGAAGGTTTTGGGTATGTGTTACGGTTAGGGTTAGGGTTAGAGTTAGGATTAGGGTTTAGGGTTAGGTTTAATTTTGTGGTAGGGTTAAAGTTAAGGTTAAGGTTAGGTTAGAGTTAGGGTAGGGTTAGGATTAGGATTAGGTTTAGGGTGAGGTTTAGGGTCAGAGTTATCGTAAGGGTTAGGTGTAGGGTGACTGGTGGGCCAAGGTTAAGGTTAGTGTTAGGTTTAGGGGTAGGGTTAGGGTTAAAGTTAGGGTTAGCTTTAGGTTAGGGATAGGGTGAAGTTTAAGATAGGGTGTGGGTTAGGGTGAGGGTTATGGCTAAAGGTTTGGGTAAGTTTTCAGGTTATTGTTAAGGTTACGTTTAGGGTTAGGGTTAAGTTTATGGGTTATGTTTAGTTCTGGGTTAGGGTTAGATTTTAGGTTAGGGTTAAGTTTAGTGTTACGGTTAGGGTTAGGGTTACGGTTTGTTTTAGGCGTTGTGGTTGGGTTGAGGGTTAGTTTTAGCGTCAGGGTTGAGTAGGCTTAGGATTATGGTTATGATAAGGTGTTAGGGGTTAGAGGTGTAGTTTATGGTTAGGGTTTCGGTGAGGGTTCTGGTTAGGCATTTTGGTTCTGGTCATGGTTAGGTTTGGTTTAGGGTTAGGGTTAGGTTTATGATTAGGTTTCGGGTTAGTGTTAGATTTAGGGTGAGTGTTTGGTTTAAGGTTTGGGTTAGGCTTTGGTGTTAGGGGTTTGGTTTGGGTTAGGGTTATCGTTAGGGCTTAGGGTTTCAGGTTAGTGTTAGGGCTAGCATTAGGGTTAGTGTTGGGGGATACGTTTAGGGGTTCTGGTGAGGGTTACGGTTAGTTTTACAGTTAAGGTGAGGGTTTAGGGCAAGTCTTATGATTAGGGTTAGAGTTAGAGTTACGGTTAGGTTTAGGGTTAGGTTTAGATGTAGGGTAAGATTTAGGTTTACTTTCAGGTTCAGGGTGAGAGGTAGTGTTCTATTTAGGGTCAAGGTTATAGTTAGGTTTAGGATTCGGTCTACGGTTAGGATTAGGATTAGTTTTAGGGTTAAGTTCAGGGCTATTGAAATGCTCAGGTTTAGGGTTACAGGTGGACTAGCATTATACTTAGAGTTAGGTTTAAGGTTAGGGTTTGGGTTAGGGTTAGGTTTAGAGTTAAGAATAGGATTAGGGTTTGGATGAAGTTTAGGATAGGGTGAGGGTTATTTTTATGGTTTGGGCTAAAGTTTGGTTTTGTGTTCAGCTTAGTGTTAAGGTTAGGTTTAGGGTTCGGTTTTGGGTTAGGGGTTATGTTTAGGGTTTGGGTTACGCTTTGGTTTAGGGTTAGTGTGAAGTTTAGGTTAAGGGTGAGGGTTAGGATAAAGGATAGGATTAGGTTTATGGTAAGGTGTTAGTGGTTAGAGGTGTAGTTTAGAGTTAGGGTTTGGGTGAGGGTTCCGGTTAGGAATTGTGGTTCTGGTCATGGTTGGGTTTGGTTTAGGTTTATGATTAGGTTTCGGGTTAGTGTTAGAGTTAGGGTGAGAGTTAGGGTTAAGGTTTGGATTAGGCTTTGGTGTTAGGGGTTAGGGTTTGTGTTAGAGTTAGGGTTATCGTTAGGGCTCAGGGGTTTCAGGTTAGTTTTAGGGTTAAGGTTAGGGATTGCATTAGGGTTAGGTTTGGGGGATACGGTTAGGGGTTAGGGTGAGGGTTACGGTTAGTTTTACAGTTAAAGTGTGGGTTTAGGATAAGTGTTATGATTAGGGTTAGAGTTGGAGTTATTTTTAGGTTTAGGGTTAGGTGTAGGGGAAGATTTAGGTTTAGGTCCAGGTTTAGGGTTAGAGTTAGTGTTCTCTTTAGGGTCAAGGGTGCAGTTAGGGTTAGGTTAGGATTAGGCCTAGGGCTAGGATTAGGTTTAGGGTTAATTTCAGGGCTATTGTAAGGGTTAGGTTTAGGGTTACAGATGGACTAGCGCTATGGTTAGAGGTAGGTTTAAGGTTAGGGCTTGGGTTAGGTTTAGGTTTAAGGTAGTGTTAGAGTTTGGATGAAGTTTAGGATAGAGTGAGGGTTATTTTTATGGTTAGAGCTAGAGTTTGGGTTTGTGTTCAGGTTAGCTTTAAGGCTAGGGTTCAGGTTAGGGTTAGGGGTTATGTTCAGGGTTAGGGTTATGTTTTGGTTTAGGGTTAGTGTGAAGTTTAGGTTAAGGGTGAGGGTTAGGATAAGCGTTAGAATTAGGGTTAGGATTCTAGTTAGTGTTAGAGGTTAGATTTAGGATGCTAACGTTAGGTTTATGGTTAGGGTTGGGTTAATGTTAGAGTTAGGGTTAGATTAGGTTTAATGTTCGTGTTTGGGTTAGGGATAGGGTTAGGGATAGCATTAGGTTTAGGGTTGGGGATACGGTTAGGGGTTAGGGAGAGGGTTGTGGTTAGGGTATGGGTTAGGGTTAGGTTTACAGTTAAGGTGAGGGTTTAGGGTAAGTGTTATAGTTAGGGTTCGAGTTCGAGTTTGGGTTAGGTTTAGGGTGAAGTTTCAGTTAATAGTCAGGGTCAGGGTAAGCGTTAGGGTTAAGATTACAGTTAGGGTTAAGTTTAGTGTTAGGGTTAGGGTTAGGGGAGGGGTAAGGTTAGGGTTAAGGCTAGGTTTACGGTAAAGGGTAGGGCTAGGTTAGGGTTAGGTTTAGAGTTAGAGCTAATACTAGGGTTTAGGGTAAGAGGTAGGGTCAGGTTTAGAGTTTTTGTTAGTTTTAGGGTGGAGTTAAGGTTAAGTTTAGCGTTAGGGTAAGTGTTAGGTTTAGGTCAGGGTTAAGGTTAGGATTAGGGATAGGGTTAGGGTTAGGGAAAGGGTTAGGTGTTCGTGGGAGGGTTAGTGTTAGGTTTACACTTAAGCTGATGTTTTGCAGTGTTACGGTTAGGTCAGGGTTGTAGTTAGGGTTAGGATGAGGTTTAGGTTTAGGGCTATATTTAGGGGATAGTTTAGGGTTAGGTTTAGTTTTAGGGTTAAGGTTAGGCTTAGGTTTATCTTGAAATTTATGTTAAGGATGAGGGTTAGGGTTAGCGTTAGGGTTAGGTGTTTGGGTTAAGGTTAGGGTTAGGTTTAGGGTTTGGGTTAGGGTTAGGTGTTTCGGTTAACGTTAGGGTCAGGTTTAGGGTAAGGGTTAGGGTTCGGTTTAGGGTCAGGCTTAGGGTTCGGATTAGAATTAGGGTTAGTGGTTAGGGTTAGGCTTAGGGTTAAGGTTAAGTTTAGGCTAAGGTCAGGATTTGATTTCGAGTTAGGTGTTAGTGTTTTGGTTAGGTTTAGGGTAGGGTTATATTTAAGGTTAGGTTAAGAGTTAGATTTATGTTTACACTTAAGGTGAGGGTTTTGGGTAAGTGTTACATTTAGGGTTAGGGTTAGGTTTAGGGCTAGGGCTAGGGTTAGGTTTAGATTTCGGGTTACAGGTTAGGGTTAGGTTTAAGTTTATGGTAGGGTAAAGTTAGGGTTAGGGTTTGGTTAGGGTTAGGGTCAGGGTTAGGATTAGGATTAGGTTTAGGGTGAGGGTTAGGGTCAGAGTTATTGTAAGGGTTAGGTTTGGGGTTACAGGTGGGTCAAGGTTAAGGTTAGGGTCAGGGTTAATGTTAGGGTGTGCTTTAGATTAAGGATAGGGTGAAGTTTAAGATAGGGTGAGGGTTAGGGTTATGGCTAAGGTTTGCTTGAGTTTTCAGGTTAGTGTTAAGGTTATGTTTAGGGTTAGGAATAAGTTTATGGGTTCTGTTTACTTTTAGGGTTGGGTAGATTTTAGGTTAGGGTTAAGTTCAGTGTTACGGTTAGGGTTAGGTTTACGGTTTGTGTTAGGCATTGTGGTTGGTGTGAGGATTAGGTTTAGGATTAGGGTTGGGTAGGGTTAGGATTCTGGTTATGGTAAGGTTTTAGGGATTAGAGGAGTAGTTTTGGGTTAGGGCTTGGATGAGGCTTCCGGTTAGGCATTGTGGTTCTGGTCATGGTTAGGTTTGGTTTAGGGTTAGGGTTAGTTTTATGATTAGGTTTAGGGTTAGTGTTAGAGTTAGGGTTAGGCTTTGGTGCTAGGGGTTAGGTTTTGGGTTAGGGTTAGGGTTATTGTTAGGGCTTAGGTTTTCAGGTGAGTGTTAGGGTTAGGGTTAGGGATAGCATTAGGGTTAGCTTTTGGGGGTACGGGTAGGGGTTAGGTGAGGGTTACAGTTAGTATTGCAGTTAAGGTTAAGTTTTAGGACAAGTGTTAGGATTAGGGTTAGAGTTAGAGATAGGGTTAGGTTTAGGGTTAGGTGCAGGGTAAGTTTTAGGTTTAAGTCCGGGTTTAGGGTTAGAGTTAGTGTTCTATTTAGGGTCAAGTTTAGAGTTCGGGTTAGGTTTAGGATTAGGTCTATTGTTGGGCTTAGGATTAGGGTTAGGTTCAGAGCTATTGTAAGGCTTAGGTTTAGGGTTACAGATGGACTAGCTTTACGGTTAGAGTTAGGTTTAAGGTTAGGGTTTGGGCTAGGTTTACGTTTACGGTTATGGTTAGGGTTAGGATTTGGTTGAAGTTTAGCATAGGCTGAGGGTTACTTTTAGGGTTCGGGCTAGAGTTTGGGTTTGTGTTCAGGTTAGTGTTATGGTTAGATTTAGGGTCCAGTTTAGGGTTAGGGGTTAGGTTTAGTGTTAGGGTTAGTTTTAGGTTTAGGGTTAGTGTGAAGTTTAGGTTAAGAGTGAGAGTTAGGGTTAGGGTTAGGATTAGGGTTAGTGTTAGACGTTAGGTTTAGGGTGCTAGTTTTAGGTTTATGGTTAGGGTAGGTTTAAGTTTAGGGTTAATGTTAGGGTTAGTGTTAGATTAGGGTTACTGTTCGTGTGAGGGTTACAGTTAGGGTTAGGGATAGCATTAGGTTTAGGGTTAGGAATATAGTTAGGGGTTAGGGTGAGGGTTGGGGATATGGTGAGGGTTAGGTTTAGGTTTACAGTTACAGTGAGGGTTTAGGGTAATTGTTATGGTTAGGGTTAGAGTTAGGGTCATGGTGAAGTTTCAGTTAATAGTGGGGTTCAAGGTTAATGTTAGATTTAGGTTTAAGGTTAGTGTTAGGGTTAGGTTTAGGTCAGGGTTAAGGTAGCGGTCAGGTTAGGGTTAAGACTAGGTTTACGGTAAAGTGTAAGGCTAGGTTAGGGTTAGGTTTAGTGTTAGTGCTAGGGTTTAGGGTTAAGGTTAAGGTCAGGTTTAGAGTTATTGTTAGGTTTACGGTTAAGGTTAGGGTAGAGTTAAGGTTAAGGTTAAGTTTAAGGTTAGGGTAAGAGTTAGGTTTACGTCAGGTTTATGGTTAGGATGAGGGATAGTGTTAGGGAAAGAGTTAGGGTTTCGTGTGAGGATTAGTGTTATGTTTACATGAAGCTGATGTTTTTGGGTGTTACTGTAAGGTTTAGGGTTAGATTTAGGTTAGGTTTAGAGTTAGGGCTAGAGTATGGTGATAGTGTTTTAGGCTTAGGTTTAGGGTGAAATTTAGGTTAAGGATGAGGGTTAGGGTTGGGGTAGGTGTTTGGATTAATGTTAGGGTCAGGTTTAGGGTTTTGGTTTAGAGTTCAGGTTAGATTCAGGGTTAGGGTTAGATTTAGGTTTAGGGTTAGGGTTAGGTTTAGTGTTAGTTTAGCTTAGGGTTAGGGTTTGAATGAAGTCAGGGTAGGTTTAGGGTTATGGTTAGGTTGAAATTTTGGTTAAGTGTGAGGGTTTGGTTTCGGGTTAGGGTTAGAGTTAGGGTTAGTGGTTAAGGTTAGGTTTAGGGTTAAGGTTAGGTTTAGGCTAAGCATTAGGGTTAGAGTTAGGGTTAGTGGTTAGTGTTTCAGTTAGGTTTAGGATAGGGTTATAATTAGGGTTAAGTTTAGGGTTACGGTAAGAGTTAGATTTACGTTTACAGTTAAGGTGAGGGTTTTGCGTAACTGTTACGGTTAGGGTTAGGGCTAGGTTTAGGGTGAGAGTTGGGTTAGGGGTTAGGTTTCGGTTAAGTTTATGGTAGGCTTAAAGTTAGGGTTAAGGTTAGGTTAGGGTTAGGGTCAGGGTTAGGATTAGAATTAGGTTTCGGTCGAGGGTTAGTGTCAGAGTTATTACAAGGGTTAGGTTTAGGGTTACAGATGAACCAAGGTTAAGGTTAGGGTTAGGTTTAGGGGTAGGATTAGGGTTAAAGTTAGGGTTAGCTTTAGGTTAGGGATAGGGTGAAGTAAAGTAGGGTGAGGGTTAGGGTTATGGCTAAGGTTTGGGTTCGTTTTCAGGTTAGTGTTAAGTTTATGTTTAGGGTTAGGGTTAAGTTTATGGGTTCTGTTTAGTTTTAGGGTTAGGGTTAGATTTTAGGCTAGGGTTAAGTTAAGTGTAACAGTTAGGGTTACGATTTGTGTTAGGCATCATGGTTGGGGTTAGTGTTAGGTTTATGGTTAGGGTTGGGTAGAGTTAGGATTATGGTTATGGTAAGGTGTTAGGGTTTAGAGGTGTAGTTTAGGGTTAGGGTTTGGGTGAGGGTTTCGGTTAGGCATTGTGGTTCTGGTCATGGTTAAGTTTGGTTCAGTGTTAGGGTTAGGTTTATGATTAGGTTTCGGGTTAGTGTTAGAGTTAGGGTGAGGGATAGTGTTAAGGTTTAGGTTAGGTTTTGGTGTTACGGGTTAGGGTTTGCGTTAGGGTTAGTGTTATCTTTATGGCTTAGGGGTTTCAGGTTAGTGTTGTGGTTAGGGCTAGGGTTAGCATTAGGGTTAGGCTTGTGGGCTACGGTTAGGGGTTAGAGTGAAGGCTACGGTTAGTTTTACAGTTAAGGTGAGGGTTTAGGGTAAGTGTTATGATTAGGGTTAGAGTTCGAGTAAGGGTTAGGTTTAGGGTTAGGGTTAGGTGTAGGGTAATATTTAGGTTTACGTCCAAGTTTAGGGTTAGAGTTAGTGCTGTATTTAGGGTCAGAGCTAGTGTTCTATTTAGGGTCAAGTTTAGAGTTAGGGTTAGGTTTAGGATTAGGATTATGTTTAGGGTTAGGGTTAGGTTCAGGGCTATCGTAAGGGTTAGGTTTAGGGTTTCGGATGGACTAGTGTTATGGTTAGAGTTAGGTTTAAGGTAAGGGTTTTGCTTAGGTTTAGGTTAGGGCTAAGGTTAGGGTTAGGGTTTGGATGATGTTTAGGCTAGGGTGAGGGTTATTTTTATGGTTAGGGCTGGAGTTTGGGTTTGTGCTCACGTTACTTTTAAGGTTAGGTTTAGGGTTTGGATTAGGGTTAGGGGTTATGTTTAGGGTTAGATTTACGAACAGGGTTAGTATTAGTGTGAAGTTCAGGTTAAGTGGGAGGGTTAGGATAAGGGTAGGATTAGGGTTAGAATTATAATGTTAGACATTCGGTTTAGGGTGTTAGGTTTAGGTTTATGGTTAGGCTAGTCTTAAGTTTAAGGTTAATGTTAGGGTTAGGATTAGATTAGGGTTACTCTTCGTGTTAGAGTTAGGGTTAGGGATAAGTTTAGGGATAGCATTAGGTTTAGGGTTGGGGACACGGTTAAGGGTTAGGGTGTGTGTTAGTGTTAGGTTTACCGTTAAGGAGAGGGTTTAGGTTAATTGTTATGGTTAGGGTTAGAGTTAGAGTTAGGGTTAGGGTTAGGGTGAAGTTTCAGTTAATAGTGAGGGTTAGGGTTAAGGTTAGAGTTAGGGTTAAGGTTAGTGTCAGGGTTAGGTTTAGGGTTAGGGTTACGGTAGGGGTAAGGTTACTGTGAAGGTTAGGTTTACAGTAAAGGGTAGTGCTGGGTTAGGGTTAGGGTTACGTTTAGAGTTATTGTTAGGCTTAAGATTAGGGTTAGGGTAGAGTTCATGTTAGGGTTAATTTTAGGGTTAGGGTAAGGGTTAGGTTTAGTTCAGGGTTAGGGCTAGGATTAGGGATAGGGTTAGGATTGGGGGATGGGTTAGGGATTCGTGTGAGGGTTAGTGTCAGGTTTACAGTTAAGCTGATGTTTTAGGGTGTTACAGTTAGCGTTAGGGTTAGGGTTAGAGTTAGGGTTAGGATTAGGTTTATGCTTAGGTTTAGGGTTAGGGTTAGGGTCAGGGTTAGGTGGAGATTTAGTGTCATGTTTAGGTTGTTTTTTTAGTTTTAGGGTTAGGCTTAGTGTGAAGTTTATTTTAATTATGAGGTTTAGGGTTAGGGGTTAGGGTTAGGTCATGTTTAGTTTTAGGTTTGGGGTTAGTGTTAGCGTTAGGGTTAGTTTTAGTTTTGGTTAGGGTTTGAATGAATTTAAGGTAGGTTTAGCGTTCTGGTTAGGGTGAAATTTTGGTTAAGGGTGAGGGTTTGTTTTAGGTTTAGGGTTAGGGTTAGAGTTAGGGTGAGTGTTTAGGTTTAGGTTTAAGGTTAAGTTTAGGTTTAGGCTAATGATTAGGTTTAGAGTTAGGGTTAGGGGTTATTGTTTCGGTAAGGTTTAGGGTAGGGTTCTGTTTAGGGTTAAGTATAGTGTTAGGGTAAGAGTTAGAGTTCCATTTACAGTTGAGTGTTTTGGGTGTTACTGTTAGGGTTAGGGCTAGGGTTACAGTTAGAGTTAGGGTTAGAGGTTAGGGTTAGGTGTAAGTTTATGGTAGCCTTAATGTTAGGTTAAGGTTAGGTTAGGGTTAGGGTCAGGGTTAGGATTAGGTTTAGGGTCAGGGTTAGGGTCAGAGATATTGTAAGGGTTAGGTTTAGGGTTACAAGTGGGCCATGGTTAAGGTTAGGGTTAGGTTTAGGGTTAAAGTTAGGGTTAGCTTTAGGTTAGGGATAGGATGAAGTTTAAGATAGGGTGAGGGTTAGGGTTATGGCTAAGGTTTGGGTTAGTTTTCAGGTTAGTGTTAAGGTTATGTTTAGGGTTAGGGTTAAGTTTATGGGTTGTGTTTAGTTTTAGGGTTAGGGTTAAGTTTAGTGTAACAGTTAAGGTTACGGTTTGTGTTAGGCATTGTGGTTGGGGTGAGGTTTAGGTTTAGGGTTAGGGTTGTGTATGCTTAGGATTATGGTTATGGTAAGGTGTTAGGGGTTAGAAGTGTAGTTTAGGGTTAGGGGTGGGTGAGGGTTCTGGTAAAGCATTGTGGTTCTGACCATGGTTGGGTTTGGTTTAGGGTTACGGTTAGGTTTATGATTAGGTTTCAGGTTAGTGTTCGAGTTAGAGTTAAGGTTTGGGTTAGGCTTTGGTGTTAGGGGTTAGGGTTTGGGTTAGGGTTAGGGTTATTTTTAGGGCTCAGGGGTTCAGGTTAGTGTTAGGGTTAGGGTTACGGATAGCATTAGGGTTAGGGTTGGGGATACGGTTAGGGGTTAGGGTGAGGGTTACGGTTACTTTTACAGTTTAGGTGAGGGTTTAGGTTAAGTGTCATCATTAGGGTTAGAGTTAGGGTTATGGTTAGCTGTAGAGCAATATTTAGGTTTAGGTGCCGGTTTAGTGTTAGAGTCAGTGTTCAATTTAGGGTCAAGGTTAGATTTAGGGTTAGGGTTAGGTTTAGGTCTAGGGTTAGGATTAGGTTTAGGGTTAGGTTCAGGGCTATTGTAAGGGTTAGGTTTAGGGTTACATTTGGACTAGCATTATGGTTAGAGTTATGTTCAAGGATAGGGTTTGGGTTAGGTTTAGGTTTAGGGTTAGGGTTTGGATGAAGTTTAGGATAGGGTGAGGGTTATTTTTATGGTTTGGGCTAAAGTTTGGTTTTGTGTTCAGCTTAGTGTTAAGGTTAGGTTTAGGTTTCGGTTTTGGGTTAGGGGTTATGTTTAGGGTTTGGGTTAGGCTTTGGTTTAGGGTTAGTGTGAAGTTTAGGTTAAGGGTGAGGGTGAGGATAAAGGTTAGGATTAGGTTTATGGTAAGGTGTTAGTGGTTAGAGGTGTAGTTTAGGGTTAGGGTTTGGGTGAGGGTTTCGGTTAGGCATTGTGGTTCTGGTCATGGTTAAGTTTGGTTCAGTGTTAGGGTTAGGTTTATGATTAGGTTTCGGGTTAGTGTTAGAGTTAGGGTGAGGGATAGTGTTAAGGTTTAGGTTAGGTTTTGGTGTTACGGGTTAGGGTTTGCGTTAGGGTTAGTGTTATCTTTATGGCTTAGGGGTTTCAGGTTAGTGTTGTGGTTAGGGCTAGGGTTAGCATTAGGGTTAGGCTTGTGGGCTACGGTTAGGGGTTAGAGTGAAGGCTACGGTTAGTTTTACAGTTAAGGTGAGGGTTTAGGGTAAGTGTTATGATTAGGGTTAGAGTTCGAGTAAGGGTTAGGTTTAGGGTTAGGGTTAGGTGTAGGGTAATATTTAGGTTTACGTCCAAGTTTAGGGTTAGAGTTAGTGCTGTATTTAGGGTCAGAGCTAGTGTTCTATTTAGGGTCAAGTTTAGAGTTAGGGTTAGGTTTAGGATTAGGATTATGTTTAGGGTTAGGGTTAGGTTCAGGGCTATCGTAAGGGTTAGGTTTAGGGTTTCGGATGGACTAGTGTTATGGTTAGAGTTAGGTTTAAGGTAAGGGTTTTGCTTAGGTTTAGGTTAGGGCTAAGGTTAGGGTTAGGGTTTGGATGATGTTTAGGCTAGGGTGAGGGTTATTTTTATGGTTAGGGCTGGAGTTTGGGTTTGTGCTCACGTTACTTTTAAGGTTAGGTTTAGGGTTTGGATTAGGCTTAGGGGTTATGTTTAGGGTTAGATTTACGAACAGGGTTAGTATTAGTGTGAAGTTCAGGTTAAGTGGGAGGGTTAGGATAAGGGTAGGATTAGGGTTAGAATTATAATGTTAGACATTCGGTTTAGGGTGTTAGGTTTAGGTTTATGGTTAGGCTAGTCTTAAGTTTAAGGTTAATGTTAGGGTTAGGATTAGATTAGGGTTACTCTTCGTGTTAGAGTTAGGGTTAGGGATAAGTTTAGGGATAGCATTAGGTTTAGGGTTGGGGACACGGTTAAGGGTTAGGGTGTGTGTTAGTGTTAGGTTTACCGTTAAGGAGAGGGTTTAGGTTAATTGTTATGGTTAGGGTTAGAGTTAGAGTTAGGGTTAGGGTTAGGGTGAAGTTTCAGTTAATAGTGAGGGTTAGGGTTAAGCTTAGAGTTAGGGTTAAGGTTAGTGTCAGGGTTAGGTTTAGGGTTAGGGTTACGGTAGGGGTAAGGTTACTGTGAAGGTTAGGTTTACAGTAAAGGGTAGTGCTGGGTTAGGGTTAGGGTTACGTTTAGAGTTATTGTTAGGCTTAAGTTTAGGGTTAGGGTAGAGTTCATGTTAGGGTTAATTTTAGGGTTAGGGTAAGGGTTAGGTTTAGTTCAGGGTTAGGGCTAGGATTAGGGATAGGGTTAGGATTGGGGGATGGGTTAGGGATTCGTGTGAGGGTTAGTGTCAGGTTTACAGTTAAGCTGATGTTTTAGGGTGTTACAGTTAGCGTTAGGGTTAGGGTTAGAGTTAGGGTTAGGATTAGGTTTATGCTTAGGTTTAGGGTTAGGGTTAGGGTCAGGGTTAGGTGGAGATTTAGTGTCATGTTTAGGTTGTTTTTTTAGTTTTAGGGTTAGGCTTAGTGTGAAGTTTATTTTAATTATGAGGTTTAGGGTTAGGGGTTAGGGTTAGGTCATGTTTAGTTTTAGGTTTGGGGTTAGTGTTAGCGTTAGGGTTAGTTTTAGTTTTGGTTAGGGTTTGAATGAATTTAAGGTAGGTTTAGCGTTCTGGTTAGGGTGAAATTTTGGTTAAGGGTGAGGGTTTGTTTTAGGTTTAGGGTTAGGGTTAGAGTTAGGGTGAGTGTTTAGGTTTAGGTTTAAGGTTAAGTTTAGGTTTAGGCTAATGATTAGGTTTAGAGTTAGGGTTAGGGGTTATTGTTTCGGTAAGGTTTAGGGTAGGGTTCTGTTTAGGGTTAAGTATAGTGTTAGGGTAAGAGTTAGAGTTCCATTTACAGTTGAGTGTTTTGGGTGTTACTGTTAGGGTTAGGGCTAGGGTTACAGTTAGAGTTAGGGTTAGAGGTTAGGGTTAGGTGTAAGTTTATGGTAGCCTTAATGTTAGGTTAAGGTTAGGTTAGGGTTAGGGTCAGGGTTAGGATTAGGTTTAGGGTCAGGGTTAGGGTCAGAGATATTGTAAGGGTTAGGTTTAGGGTTACAAGTGGGCCATGGTTAAGGTTAGGGTTAGGTTTAGGGTTAAAGTTAGGGTTAGCTTTAGGTTAGGGATAGGATGAAGTTTAAGATAGGGTGAGGGTTAGGGTTATGGCTAAGGTTTGGGTTAGTTTTCAGGTTAGTGTTAAGGTTATGTTTAGGGTTAGGGTTAAGTTTATGGGTTGTGTTTAGTTTTAGGGTTAGGGTTAAGTTTAGTGTAACAGTTAAGGTTACGGTTTGTGTTAGGCATTGTGGTTGGGGTGAGGTTTAGGTTTAGGGTTAGGGTTGTGTATGCTTAGGATTATGGTTATGGTAAGGTGTTAGGGGTTAGAAGTGTAGTTTAGGGTTAGGGGTGGGTGAGGGTTCTGGTAAAGCATTGTGGTTCTGACCATGGTTGGGTTTGGTTTAGGGTTACGGTTAGGTTTATGATTAGGTTTCAGGTTAGTGTTCGAGTTAGAGTTAAGGTTTGGGTTAGGCTTTGGTGTTAGGGGTTAGGGTTTGGGTTAGGGTTAGGGTTATTTTTAGGGCTCAGGGGTTCAGGTTAGTGTTAGGGTTAGGGTTACGGATAGCATTAGGGTTAGGGTTGGGGATACGGTTAGGGGTTAGGGTGAGGGTTACGGTTACTTTTACAGTTTAGGTGAGGGTTTAGGTTAAGTGTCATCATTAGGGTTAGAGTTAGGGTTATGGTTAGCTGTAGAGCAATATTTAGGTTTAGGTGCCGGTTTAGTGTTAGAGTCAGTGTTCAATTTAGGGTCAAGGTTAGATTTAGGGTTAGGGTTAGGTTTAGGTCTAGGGTTAGGATTAGGTTTAGGGTTAGGTTCAGGGCTATTGTAAGGGTTAGGTTTAGGGTTACATTTGGACTAGCATTATGGTTAGAGTTATGTTCAAGGATAGGGTTTGGGTTAGGTTTAGGTTTAGGGTTAGGGTTTGGATGAAGTTTAGGATAGGGTGAGGGTTATTTTTATGGTTTGGGCTAAAGTTTGGTTTTGTGTTCAGCTTAGTGTTAAGGTTAGGTTTAGGTTTCGGTTTTGGGTTAGGGGTTATGTTTAGGGTTTGGGTTAGGCTTTGGTTTAGGGTTAGTGTGAAGTTTAGGTTAAGGGTGCGGGTGAGGATAAAGGTTAGGATTAGGTTTATGGTAAGGTGTTAGTGGTTAGAGGTGTAGTTTAGGGTTAGGGTTTGGGTGAGGGTTTCGGTTAGGCATTGTGGTTCTGGTCATGGTTAAGTTTGGTTCAGTGTTAGGGTTAGGTTTATGATTAGGTTTCGGGTTAGTGTTAGAGTTAGGGTGAGGGATAGTGTTAAGGTTTAGGTTAGGTTTTGGTGTTACGGGTTAGGGTTTGCGTTAGGGTTAGTGTTATCTTTATGGCTTAGGGGTTTCAGGTTAGTGTTGTGGTTAGGGCTAGGGTTAGCATTAGGGTTAGGCTTGTGGGCTACGGTTAGGGGTTAGAGTGAAGGCTACGGTTAGTTTTACAGTTAAGGTGAGGGTTTAGGGTAAGTGTTATGATTAGGGTTAGAGTTCGAGTAAGGGTTAGGTTTAGGGTTAGGGTTAGGTGTAGGGTAATATTTAGGTTTACGTCCAAGTTTAGGGTTAGAGTTAGTGCTGTATTTAGGGTCAGAGCTAGTGTTCTATTTAGGGTCAAGTTTAGAGTTAGGGTTAGGTTTAGGATTAGGATTATGTTTAGGGTTAGGGTTAGGTTCAGGGCTATCGTAAGGGTTAGGTTTAGGGTTTCGGATGGACTAGTGTTATGGTTAGAGTTAGGTTTAAGGTAAGGGTTTTGCTTAGGTTTAGGTTAGGGCTAAGGTTAGGGTTAGGGTTTGGATGATGTTTAGGCTAGGGTGAGGGTTATTTTTATGGTTAGGGCTGGAGTTTGGGTTTGTGCTCACGTTACTTTTAAGGTTAGGTTTAGGGTTTGGATTAGGCTTAGGGGTTATGTTTAGGGTTAGATTTACGAACAGGGTTAGTATTAGTGTGAAGTTCAGGTTAAGTGGGAGGGTTAGGATAAGGGTAGGATTAGGGTTAGAATTATAATGTTAGACATTCGGTTTAGGGTGTTAGGTTTAGGTTTATGGTTAGGCTAGTCTTAAGTTTAAGGTTAATGTTAGGGTTAGGATTAGATTAGGGTTACTCTTCGTGTTAGAGTTAGGGTTAGGGATAAGTTTAGGGATAGCATTAGGTTTAGGGTTGGGGACACGGTTAAGGGTTAGGGTGTGTGTTAGTGTTAGGTTTACCGTTAAGGAGAGGGTTTAGGTTAATTGTTATGGTTCGGGTTAGAGTTAGAGTTAGGGTTAGGGTTAGGGTGAAGTTTCAGTTAATAGTGAGGGTTAGGGTTAAGGTTAGAGTTAGGGTTAAGGTTAGTGTCAGGGTTAGGTTTAGGGTTAGGGTTACGGTAGGGGTAAGGTTACTGTGAAGGTTAGGTTTACAGTAAAGGGTAGTGCTGGGTTAGGGTTAGGGTTACGTTTAGAGTTATTGTTAGGCTTAAGTTTAGGGTTAGGGTAGAGTTCATGTTAGGGTTAATTTTAGGGTTAGGGTAAGGGTTAGGTTTAGTTCAGGGTTAGGGCTAGGATTAGGGATAGGGTTAGGATTGGGGGATGGGTTAGGGATTCGTGTGAGGGTTAGTGTCAGGTTTACAGTTAAGCTGATGTTTTAGGGTGTTACAGTTAGCGTTAGGGTTAGGGTTAGAGTTAGGGTTAGGATTAGGTTTATGCTTAGGTTTAGGGTTAGGGTTAGGGTCAGGGTTAGGTGGAGATTTAGTGTCATGTTTAGGTTGTTTTTTTAGTTTTAGGGTTAGGCTTAGTGTGAAGTTTATTTTAATTATGAGGTTTAGGGTTAGGGGTTAGGGTTAGGTCATGTTTAGTTTTAGGTTTGGGGTTAGTGTTAGCGTTAGGGTTAGTTTTAGTTTTGGTTAGGGTTTGAATGAATTTAAGGTAGGTTTAGCGTTCTGGTTAGGGTGAAATTTTGGTTAAGGGTGAGGGTTTGTTTTAGGTTTAGGGTTAGGGTTAGAGTTAGGGTGAGTGTTTAGGTTTAGGTTTAAGGTTAAGTTTAGGTTTAGGCTAATGATTAGGTTTAGAGTTAGGGTTAGGGGTTATTGTTTCGGTAAGGTTTAGGGTAGGGTTCTGTTTAGGGTTAAGTATAGTGTTAGGGTAAGAGTTAGAGTTCCATTTACAGTTGAGTGTTTTGGGTGTTACTGTTAGGGTTAGGGCTAGGGTTACAGTTAGAGTTAGGGTTAGAGGTTAGGGTTAGGTGTAAGTTTATGGTAGCCTTAATGTTAGGTTAAGGTTAGGTTAGGGTTAGGGTCAGGGTTAGGATTAGGTTTAGGGTCAGGGTTAGGGTCAGAGATATTGTAAGGGTTAGGTTTAGGGTTACAAGTGGGCCATGGTTAAGGTTAGGGTTAGGTTTAGGGTTAAAGTTAGGGTTAGCTTTAGGTTAGGGATAGGATGAAGTTTAAGATAGGGTGAGGGTTAGGGTTATGGCTAAGGTTTGGGTTAGTTTTCAGGTTAGTGTTAAGGTTATGTTTAGGGTTAGGGTTAAGTTTATGGGTTGTGTTTAGTTTTAGGGTTAGGGTTAAGTTTAGTGTAACAGTTAAGGTTACGGTTTGTGTTAGGCATTGTGGTTGGGGTGAGGTTTAGGTTTAGGGTTAGGGTTGTGTATGCTTAGGATTATGGTTATGGTAAGGTGTTAGGAGTTAGAAGTGTAGTTTAGGGTTAGGGGTGGGTGAGGGTTCTGGTAAAGCATTGTGGTTCTGACCATGGTTGGGTTTGGTTTAGGGTTACGGTTAGGTTTATGATTAGGTTTCAGGTTAGTGTTCGAGTTAGAGTTAAGGTTTGGGTTAGGCTTTGGTGTTAGGGGTTAGGGTTTGGGTTAGGGTTAGGGTTATTTTTAGGGCTCAGGGGTTCAGGTTAGTGTTAGGGTTAGGGTTACGGATAGCATTAGGGTTAGGGTTGGGGATACGGTTAGGGGTTAGGGTGAGGGTTACGGTTACTTTTACAGTTTAGGTGAGGGTTTAGGTTAAGTGTCATCATTAGGGTTAGAGTTAGGGTTATGGTTAGCTGTAGAGCAATATTTAGGTTTAGGTGCCGGTTTAGTGTTAGAGTCAGTGTTCAATTTAGGGTCAAGGTTAGATTTAGGGTTAGGGTTAGGTTTAGGTCTAGGGTTAGGATTAGGTTTAGGGTTAGGTTCAGGGCTATTGTAAGGGTTAGGTTTAGGGTTACATTTGGACTAGCATTATGGTTAGAGTTATGTTCAAGGATAGGGTTTGGGTTAGGTTTAGGTTTAGGGTTAGGGTTTGGATGAAGTTTAGGATAGGGTGAGGGTTATTTTTATGGTTTGGGCTAAAGTTTGGTTTTGTGTTCAGCTTAGTGTTAAGGTTAGGTTTAGGTTTCGGTTTTGGGTTAGGGGTTATGTTTAGGGTTTGGGTTAGGCTTTGGTTTAGGGTTAGTGTGAAGTTTAGGTTAAGGGTGAGGGTGAGGATAAAGGTTAGGATTAGGTTTATGGTAAGGTGTTAGTGGTTAGAGGTGTAGTTTAGGGTTAGGGTTTGGGTGAGGGTTTCGGTTAGGCATTGTGGTTCTGGTCATGGTTAAGTTTGGTTCAGTGTTAGGGTTAGGTTTATGATTAGGTTTCGGGTTAGTGTTAGAGTTAGGGTGAGGGATAGTGTTAAGGTTTAGGTTAGGTTTTGGTGTTACGGGTTAGGGTTTGCGTTAGGGTTAGTGTTATCTTTATGGCTTAGGGGTTTCAGGTTAGTGTTGTGGTTAGGGCTAGGGTTAGCATTAGGGTTAGGCTTGTGGGCTACGGTTAGGGGTTAGAGTGAAGGCTACGGTTAGTTTTACAGTTAAGGTGAGGGTTTAGGGTAAGTGTTATGATTAGGGTTAGAGTTCGAGTAAGGGTTAGGTTTAGGGTTAGGGTTAGGTGTAGGGTAATATTTAGGTTTACGTCCAAGTTTAGGGTTAGAGTTAGTGCTGTATTTAGGGTCAGAGCTAGTGTTCTATTTAGGGTCAAGTTTAGAGTTAGGGTTAGGTTTAGGATTAGGATTATGTTTAGGGTTAGGGTTAGGTTCAGGGCTATCGTAAGGGTTAGGTTTAGGGTTTCGGATGGACTAGTGTTATGGTTAGAGTTAGGTTTAAGGTAAGGGTTTTGCTTAGGTTTAGGTTAGGGCTAAGGTTAGGGTTAGGGTTTGGATGATGTTTAGGCTAGGGTGAGGGTTATTTTTATGGTTAGGGCTGGAGTTTGGGTTTGTGCTCACGTTACTTTTAAGGTTAGGTTTAGGGTTTGGATTAGGGTTAGGGGTTATGTTTAGGGTTAGATTTACGAACAGGGTTAGTATTAGTGTGAAGTTCAGGTTAAGTGGGAGGGTTAGGATAAGGGTAGGATTAGGGTTAGAATTATAATGTTAGACATTCGGTTTAGGGTGTTAGGTTTAGGTTTATGGTTAGGCTAGTCTTAAGTTTAAGGTTAATGTTAGGGTTAGGATTAGATTAGGGTTACTCTTCGTGTTAGAGTTAGGGTTAGGGATAAGTTTAGGGATAGCATTAGGTTTAGGGTTGGGGACACGGTTAAGGGTTAGGGTGTGTGTTAGTGTTAGGTTTACCGTTAAGGAGAGGGTTTAGGTTAATTGTTATGGTTAGGGTTAGAGTTAGAGTTAGGGTTAGGGTTAGGGTGAAGTTTCAGTTAATAGTGAGGGTTAGGGTTAAGGTTAGAGTTAGGGTTAAGGTTAGTGTCAGGGTTAGGTTTAGGGTTAGGGTTACGGTAGGGGTAAGGTTACTGTGAAGGTTAGGTTTACAGTAAAGGGTAGTGCTGGGTTAGGGTTAGGGTTACGTTTAGAGTTATTGTTAGGCTTAAGTTTAGGGTTAGGGTAGAGTTCATGTTAGGGTTAATTTTAGGGTTAGGGTAAGGGTTAGGTTTAGTTCAGGGTTAGGGCTAGGATTAGGGATAGGGTTAGGATTGGGGGATGGGTTAGGGATTCGTGTGAGGGTTAGTGTCAGGTTTACAGTTAAGCTGATGTTTTAGGGTGTTACAGTTAGCGTTAGGGTTAGGGTTAGAGTTAGGGTTAGGATTAGGTTTATGCTTAGGTTTAGGGTTAGGGTTAGGGTCAGGGTTAGGTGGAGATTTAGTGTCATGTTTAGGTTGTTTTTTTAGTTTTAGGGTTAGGCTTAGTGTGAAGTTTATTTTAATTATGAGGTTTAGGGTTAGGGGTTAGGGTTAGGTCATGTTTAGTTTTAGGTTTGGGGTTAGTGTTAGCGTTAGGGTTAGTTTTAGTTTTGGTTAGGGTTTGAATGAATTTAAGGTAGGTTTAGCGTTCTGGTTAGGGTGAAATTTTGGTTAAGGGTGAGGGTTTGTTTTAGGTTTAGGGTTAGGGTTAGAGTTAGGGTGAGTGTTTAGGTTTAGGTTTAAGGTTAAGTTTAGGTTTAGGCTAATGATTAGGTTTAGAGTTAGGGTTAGGGGTTATTGTTTCGGTAAGGTTTAGGGTAGGGTTCTGTTTAGGGTTAAGTATAGTGTTAGGGTAAGAGTTAGAGTTCCATTTACAGTTGAGTGTTTTGGGTGTTACTGTTAGGGTTAGGGCTAGGGTTACAGTTAGAGTTAGGGTTAGAGGTTAGGGTTAGGTGTAAGTTTATGGTAGCCTTAATGTTAGGTTAAGGTTAGGTTAGGGTTAGGGTCAGGGTTAGGATTAGGTTTAGGGTCAGGGTTAGGGTCAGAGATATTGTAAGGGTTAGGTTTAGGGTTACAAGTGGGCCATGGTTAAGGTTAGGGTTAGGTTTAGGGTTAAAGTTAGGGTTAGCTTTAGGTTAGGGATAGGATGAAGTTTAAGATAGGGTGAGGGTTAGGGTTATGGCTAAGGTTTGGGTTAGTTTTCAGGTTAGTGTTAAGGTTATGTTTAGGGTTAGGGTTAAGTTTATGGGTTGTGTTTAGTTTTAGGGTTAGGGTTAAGTTTAGTGTAACAGTTAAGGTTACGGTTTGTGTTAGGCATTGTGGTTGGGGTGAGGTTTAGGTTTAGGGTTAGGGTTGTGTATGCTTAGGATTATGGTTATGGTAAGGTGTTAGGGGTTAGAAGTGTAGTTTAGGGTTAGGGGTGGGTGAGGGTTCTGGTAAAGCATTGTGGTTCTGACCATGGTTGGGTTTGGTTTAGGGTTACGGTTAGGTTTATGATTAGGTTTCAGGTTAGTGTTCGAGTTAGAGTTAAGGTTTGGGTTAGGCTTTGGTGTTAGGGGTTAGGGTTTGGGTTAGGGTTAGGGTTATTTTTAGGGCTCAGGGGTTCAGGTTAGTGTTAGGGTTAGGGTTACGGATAGCATTAGGGTTAGGGTTGGGGATACGGTTAGGGGTTAGGGTGAGGGTTACGGTTACTTTTACAGTTTAGGTGAGGGTTTAGGTTAAGTGTCATCATTAGGGTTAGAGTTAGGGTTATGGTTAGCTGTAGAGCAATATTTAGGTTTAGGTGCCGGTTTAGTGTTAGAGTCAGTGTTCAATTTAGGGTCAAGGTTAGATTTAGGGTTAGGGTTAGGTTTAGGTCTAGGGTTAGGATTAGGTTTAGGGTTAGGTTCAGGGCTATTGTAAGGGTTAGGTTTAGGGTTACATTTGGACTAGCATTATGGTTAGAGTTATGTTCAAGGATAGGGTTTGGGTTAGGTTTAGGTTTAGGGTTAGGGTTTGGATGAAGTTTAGGATAGGGTGAGGGTTATTTTTATGGTTTGGGCTAAAGTTTGGTTTTGTGTTCAGCTTAGTGTTAAGGTTAGGTTTAGGTTTCGGTTTTGGGTTAGGGGTTATGTTTAGGGTTTGGGTTAGGCTTTGGTTTAGGGTTAGTGTGAAGTTTAGGTTAAGGGTGAGGGTGAGGATAAAGGTTAGGATTAGGTTTATGGTAAGGTGTTAGTGGTTAGAGGTGTAGTTTAGGGTTAGGGTTTGGGTGAGGGTTTCGGTTAGGCATTGTGGTTCTGGTCATGGTTAAGTTTGGTTCAGTGTTAGGGTTAGGTTTATGATTAGGTTTCGGGTTAGTGTTAGAGTTAGGGTGAGGGATAGTGTTAAGGTTTAGGTTAGGTTTTGGTGTTACGGGTTAGGGTTTGCGTTAGGGTTAGTGTTATCTTTATGGCTTAGGGGTTTCAGGTTAGTGTTGTGGTTAGGGCTAGGGTTAGCATTAGGGTTAGGCTTGTGGGCTACGGTTAGGGGTTAGAGTGAAGGCTACGGTTAGTTTTACAGTTAAGGTGAGGGTTTAGGGTAAGTGTTATGATTAGGGTTAGAGTTCGAGTAAGGGTTAGGTTTAGGGTTAGGGTTAGGTGTAGGGTAATATTTAGGTTTACGTCCAAGTTTAGGGTTAGAGTTAGTGCTGTATTTAGGGTCAGAGCTAGTGTTCTATTTAGGGTCAAGTTTAGAGTTAGGGTTAGGTTTAGGATTAGGATTATGTTTAGGGTTAGGGTTAGGTTCAGGGCTATCGTAAGGGTTAGGTTTAGGGTTTCGGATGGACTAGTGTTATGGTTAGAGTTAGGTTTAAGGTAAGGGTTTTGCTTAGGTTTAGGTTAGGGCTAAGGTTAGGGTTAGGGTTTGGATGATGTTTAGGCTAGGGTGAGGGTTATTTTTATGGTTAGGGCTGGAGTTTGGGTTTGTGCTCACGTTACTTTTAAGGTTAGGTTTAGGGTTTGGATTAGGCTTAGGGGTTATGTTTAGGGTTAGATTTACGAACAGGGTTAGTATTAGTGTGAAGTTCAGGTTAAGTGGGAGGGTTAGGATAAGGGTAGGATTAGGGTTAGAATTATAATGTTAGACATTCGGTTTAGGGTGTTAGGTTTAGGTTTATGGTTAGGCTAGTCTTAAGTTTAAGGTTAATGTTAGGGTTAGGATTAGATTAGGGTTACTCTTCGTGTTAGAGTTAGGGTTAGGGATAAGTTTAGGGATAGCATTAGGTTTAGGGTTGGGGACACGGTTAAGGGTTAGGGTGTGTGTTAGTGTTAGGTTTACCGTTAAGGAGAGGGTTTAGGTTAATTGTTATGGTTAGGGTTAGAGTTAGAGTTAGGGTTAGGGTTAGGGTGAAGTTTCAGTTAATAGTGAGGGTTAGGGTTAAGGTTAGAGTTAGGGTTAAGGTTAGTGTCAGGGTTAGGTTTAGGGTTAGGGTTACGGTAGGGGTAAGGTTACTGTGAAGGTTAGGTTTACAGTAAAGGGTAGTGCTGGGTTAGGGTTAGGGTTACGTTTAGAGTTATTGTTAGGCTTAAGTTTAGGGTTAGGGTAGAGTTCATGTTAGGGTTAATTTTAGGGTTAGGGTAAGGGTTAGGTTTAGTTCAGGGTTAGGGCTAGGATTAGGGATAGGGTTAGGATTGGGGGATGGGTTAGGGATTCGTGTGAGGGTTAGTGTCAGGTTTACAGTTAAGCTGATGTTTTAGGGTGTTACAGTTAGCGTTAGGGTTAGGGTTAGAGTTAGGGTTAGGATTAGGTTTATGCTTAGGTTTAGGGTTAGGGTTAGGGTCAGGGTTAGGTGGAGATTTAGTGTCATGTTTAGGTTGTTTTTTTAGTTTTAGGGTTAGGCTTAGTGTGAAGTTTATTTTAATTATGAGGTTTAGGGTTAGGGGTTAGGGTTAGGTCATGTTTAGTTTTAGGTTTGGGGTTAGTGTTAGCGTTAGGGTTAGTTTTAGTTTTGGTTAGGGTTTGAATGAATTTAAGGTAGGTTTAGCGTTCTGGTTAGGGTGAAATTTTGGTTAAGGGTGAGGGTTTGTTTTAGGTTTAGGGTTAGGGTTAGAGTTAGGGTGAGTGTTTAGGTTTAGGTTTAAGGTTAAGTTTAGGTTTAGGCTAATGATTAGGTTTAGAGTTAGGGTTAGGGGTTATTGTTTCGGTAAGGTTTAGGGTAGGGTTCTGTTTAGGGTTAAGTATAGTGTTAGGGTAAGAGTTAGAGTTCCATTTACAGTTGAGTGTTTTGGGTGTTACTGTTAGGGTTAGGGCTAGGGTTACAGTTAGAGTTAGGGTTAGAGGTTAGGGTTAGGTGTAAGTTTATGGTAGCCTTAATGTTAGGTTAAGGTTAGGTTAGGGTTAGGGTCAGGGTTAGGATTAGGTTTAGGGTCAGGGTTAGGGTCAGAGATATTGTAAGGGTTAGGTTTAGGGTTACAAGTGGGCCATGGTTAAGGTTAGGGTTAGGTTTAGGGTTAAAGTTAGGGTTAGCTTTAGGTTAGGGATAGGATGAAGTTTAAGATAGGGTGAGGGTTAGGGTTATGGCTAAGGTTTGGGTTAGTTTTCAGGTTAGTGTTAAGGTTATGTTTAGGGTTAGGGTTAAGTTTATGGGTTGTGTTTAGTTTTAGGGTTAGGGTTAAGTTTAGTGTAACAGTTAAGGTTACGGTTTGTGTTAGGCATTGTGGTTGGGGTGAGGTTTAGGTTTAGGGTTAGGGTTGTGTATGCTTAGGATTATGGTTATGGTAAGGTGTTAGGGGTTAGAAGTGTAGTTTAGGGTTAGGGGTGGGTGAGGGTTCTGGTAAAGCATTGTGGTTCTGACCATGGTTGGGTTTGGTTTAGGGTTACGGTTAGGTTTATGATTAGGTTTCAGGTTAGTGTTCGAGTTAGAGTTAAGGTTTGGGTTAGGCTTTGGTGTTAGGGGTTAGGGTTTGGGTTAGGGTTAGGGTTATTTTTAGGGCTCAGGGGTTCAGGTTAGTGTTAGGGTTAGGGTTACGGATAGCATTAGGGTTAGGGTTGGGGATACGGTTAGGGGTTAGGGTGAGGGTTACGGTTACTTTTACAGTTTAGGTGAGGGTTTAGGTTAAGTGTCATCATTAGGGTTAGAGTTAGGGTTATGGTTAGCTGTAGAGCAATATTTAGGTTTAGGTGCCGGTTTAGTGTTAGAGTCAGTGTTCAATTTAGGGTCAAGGTTAGATTTAGGGTTAGGGTTAGGTTTAGGTCTAGGGTTAGGATTAGGTTTAGGGTTAGGTTCAGGGCTATTGTAAGGGTTAGGTTTAGGGTTACATTTGGACTAGCATTATGGTTAGAGTTATGTTCAAGGATAGGGTTTGGGTTAGGTTTAGGTTTAGGGTTAGGGTTTGGATGAAGTTTAGGATAGGGTGAGGGTTATTTTTATGGTTTGGGCTAAAGTTTGGTTTTGTGTTCAGCTTAGTGTTAAGGTTAGGTTTAGGTTTCGGTTTTGGGTTAGGGGTTATGTTTAGGGTTTGAGTTAGGCTTTGGTTTAGGGTTAGTGTGAAGTTTAGGTTAAGGGTGCGGGTGAGGATAAAGGTTAGGATTAGGTTTATGGTAAGGTGTTAGTGGTTAGAGGTGTAGTTTAGGGTTAGGGTTTGGGTGAGGGTTTCGGTTAGGCATTGTGGTTCTGGTCATGGTTAAGTTTGGTTCAGTGTTAGGGTTAGGTTTATGATTAGGTTTCGGGTTAGTGTTAGAGTTAGGGTGAGGGATAGTGTTAAGGTTTAGGTTAGGTTTTGGTGTTACGGGTTAGGGTTTGCGTTAGGGTTAGTGTTATCTTTATGGCTTAGGGGTTTCAGGTTAGTGTTGTGGTTAGGGCTAGGGTTAGCATTAGGGTTAGGCTTGTGGGCTACGGTTAGGGGTTAGAGTGAAGGCTACGGTTAGTTTTACAGTTAAGGTGAGGGTTTAGGGTAAGTGTTATGATTAGGGTTAGAGTTCGAGTAAGGGTTAGGTTTAGGGTTAGGGTTAGGTGTAGGGTAATATTTAGGTTTACGTCCAAGTTTAGGGTTAGAGTTAGTGCTGTATTTAGGGTCAGAGCTAGTGTTCTATTTAGGGTCAAGTTTAGAGTTAGGGTTAGGTTTAGGATTAGGATTATGTTTAGGGTTAGGGTTAGGTTCAGGGCTATCGTAAGGGTTAGGTTTAGGGTTTCGGATGGACTAGTGTTATGGTTAGAGTTAGGTTTAAGGTAAGGGTTTTGCTTAGGTTTAGGTTAGGGCTAAGGTTAGGGTTAGGGTTTGGATGATGTTTAGGCTAGGGTGAGGGTTATTTTTATGGTTAGGGCTGGAGTTTGGGTTTGTGCTCACGTTACTTTTAAGGTTAGGTTTAGGGTTTGGATTAGGGTTAGGGGTTATGTTTAGGGTTAGATTTACGAACAGGGTTAGTATTAGTGTGAAGTTCAGGTTAAGTGGGAGGGTTAGGATAAGGGTAGGATTAGGGTTAGAATTATAATGTTAGACATTCGGTTTAGGGTGTTAGGTTTAGGTTTATGGTTAGGCTAGTCTTAAGTTTAAGGTTAATGTTAGGGTTAGGATTAGATTAGGGTTACTCTTCGTGTTAGAGTTAGGGTTAGGGATAAGTTTAGGGATAGCATTAGGTTTAGGGTTGGGGACACGGTTAAGGGTTAGGGTGTGTGTTAGTGTTAGGTTTACCGTTAAGGAGAGGGTTTAGGTTAATTGTTATGGTTAGGGTTAGAGTTAGAGTTAGGGTTAGGGTTAGGGTGAAGTTTCAGTTAATAGTGAGGGTTAGGGTTAAGGTTAGAGTTAGGGTTAAGGTTAGTGTCAGGGTTAGGTTTAGGGTTAGGGTTACGGTAGGGGTAAGGTTACTGTGAAGGTTAGGTTTACAGTAAAGGGTAGTGCTGGGTTAGGGTTAGGGTTACGTTTAGAGTTATTGTTAGGCTTAAGTTTAGGGTTAGGGTAGAGTTCATGTTAGGGTTAATTTTAGGGTTAGGGTAAGGGTTAGGTTTAGTTCAGGGTTAGGGCTAGGATTAGGGATAGGGTTAGGATTGGGGGATGGGTTAGGGATTCGTGTGAGGGTTAGTGTCAGGTTTACAGTTAAGCTGATGTTTTAGGGTGTTACAGTTAGCGTTAGGGTTAGGGTTAGAGTTAGGGTTAGGATTAGGTTTATGCTTAGGTTTAGGGTCAGGGTTAGGTGGAGATTTAGTGTCATGTTTAGGTTGTTTTTTTAGTTTTAGGGTTAGGCTTAGTGTGAAGTTTATTTTAATTATGAGGTTTAGGGTTAGGGGTTAGGGTTAGGTCATGTTTAGTTTTAGGTTTGGGGTTAGTGTTAGCGTTAGGGTTAGTTTTAGTTTTGGTTAGGGTTTGAATGAATTTAAGGTAGGTTTAGCGTTCTGGTTAGGGTGAAATTTTGGTTAAGGGTGAGGGTTTGTTTTAGGTTTAGGGTTAGGGTTAGAGTTAGGGTGAGTGTTTAGGTTTAGGTTTAAGGTTAAGTTTAGGTTTAGGCTAATGATTAGGTTTAGAGTTAGGGTTAGGGGTTATTGTTTCGGTAAGGTTTAGGGTAGGGTTCTGTTTAGGGTTAAGTATAGTGTTAGGGTAAGAGTTAGAGTTCCATTTACAGTTGAGTGTTTTGGGTGTTACTGTTAGGGTTAGGGCTAGGGTTACAGTTAGAGTTAGGGTTAGAGGTTAGGGTTAGGTGTAAGTTTATGGTAGCCTTAATGTTAGGTTAAGGTTAGGTTAGGGTTAGGGTCAGGGTTAGGATTAGGTTTAGGGTCAGGGTTAGGGTCAGAGATATTGTAAGGGTTAGGTTTAGGGTTACAAGTGGGCCATGGTTAAGGTTAGGGTTAGGTTTAGGGTTAAAGTTAGGGTTAGCTTTAGGTTAGGGATAGGATGAAGTTTAAGATAGGGTGAGGGTTAGGGTTATGGCTAAGGTTTGGGTTAGTTTTCAGGTTAGTGTTAAGGTTATGTTTAGGGTTAGGGTTAAGTTTATGGGTTGTGTTTAGTTTTAGGGTTAGGGTTAAGTTTAGTGTAACAGTTAAGGTTACGGTTTGTGTTAGGCATTGTGGTTGGGGTGAGGTTTAGGTTTAGGGTTAGGGTTGTGTATGCTTAGGATTCTGGTTATGGTAAGGTGTTAGGGGTTAGAAGTGTAGTTTAGGGTTAGGGGTGGGTGAGGGTTCTGGTAAAGCATTGTGGTTCTGACCATGGTTGGGTTTGGTTTAGGGTTACGGTTAGGTTTATGATTAGGTTTCAGGTTAGTGTTCGAGTTAGAGTTAAGGTTTGGGTTAGGCTTTGGTGTTAGGGGTTAGGGTTTGGGTTAGGGTTAGGGTTATTTTTAGGGCTCAGGGGTTCAGGTTAGTGTTAGGGTTAGGGTTACGGATAGCATTAGGGTTAGGGTTGGGGATACGGTTAGGGGTTAGGGTGAGGGTTACGGTTACTTTTACAGTTTAGGTGAGGGTTTAGGTTAAGTGTCATCATTAGGGTTAGAGTTAGGGTTATGGTTAGCTGTAGAGCAATATTTAGGTTTAGGTGCCGGTTTAGTGTTAGAGTCAGTGTTCAATTTAGGGTCAAGGTTAGATTTAGGGTTAGGGTTAGGTTTAGGTCTAGGGTTAGGATTAGGTTTAGGGTTAGGTTCAGGGCTATTGTAAGGGTTAGGTTTAGGGTTACATTTGGACTAGCATTATGGTTAGAGTTATGTTCAAGGATAGGGTTTGGGTTAGGTTTAGGTTTAGGGTTAGGGTTTGGATGAAGTTTAGGATAGGGTGAGGGTTATTTTTATGGTTTGGGCTAAAGTTTGGTTTTGTGTTCAGCTTAGTGTTAAGGTTAGGTTTAGGTTTCGGTTTTGGGTTAGGGGTTATGTTTAGGGTTTGGGTTAGGCTTTGGTTTAGGGTTAGTGTGAAGTTTAGGTTAAGGGTGCGGGTGAGGATAAAGGTTAGGATTAGGTTTATGGTAAGGTGTTAGTGGTTAGAGGTGTAGTTTAGGGTTAGGGTTTGGGTGAGGGTTTCGGTTAGGCATTGTGGTTCTGGTCATGGTTAAGTTTGGTTCAGTGTTAGGGTTAGGTTTATGATTAGGTTTCGGGTTAGTGTTAGAGTTAGGGTGAGGGATAGTGTTAAGGTTTAGGTTAGGTTTTGGTGTTACGGGTTAGGGTTTGCGTTAGGGTTAGTGTTATCTTTATGGCTTAGGGGTTTCAGGTTAGTGTTGTGGTTAGGGCTAGGGTTAGCATTAGGGTTAGGCTTGTGGGCTACGGTTAGGGGTTAGAGTGAAGGCTACGGTTAGTTTTACAGTTAAGGTGAGGGTTTAGGGTAAGTGTTATGATTAGGGTTAGAGTTCGAGTAAGGGTTAGGTTTAGGGTTAGGGTTAGGTGTAGGGTAATATTTAGGTTTACGTCCAAGTTTAGGGTTAGAGTTAGTGCTGTATTTAGGGTCAGAGCTAGTGTTCTATTTAGGGTCAAGTTTAGAGTTAGGGTTAGGTTTAGGATTAGGATTATGTTTAGGGTTAGGGTTAGGTTCAGGGCTATCGTAAGGGTTAGGTTTAGGGTTTCGGATGGACTAGTGTTATGGTTAGAGTTAGGTTTAAGGTAAGGGTTTTGCTTAGGTTTAGGTTAGGGCTAAGGTTAGGGTTAGGGTTTGGATGATGTTTAGGCTAGGGTGAGGGTTATTTTTATGGTTAGGGCTGGAGTTTGGGTTTGTGCTCACGTTACTTTTAAGGTTAGGTTTAGGGTTTGGATTAGGGTTAGGGGTTATGTTTAGGGTTAGATTTACGAACAGGGTTAGTATTAGTGTGAAGTTCAGGTTAAGTGGGAGGGTTAGGATAAGGGTAGGATTAGGGTTAGAATTATAATGTTAGACATTCGGTTTAGGGTGTTAGGTTTAGGTTTATGGTTAGGCTAGTCTTAAGTTTAAGGTTAATGTTAGGGTTAGGATTAGATTAGGGTTACTCTTCGTGTTAGAGTTAGGGTTAGGGATAAGTTTAGGGATAGCATTAGGTTTAGGGTTGGGGACACGGTTAAGGGTTAGGGTGTGTGTTAGTGTTAGGTTTACCGTTAAGGAGAGGGTTTAGGTTAATTGTTATGGTTAGGGTTAGAGTTAGAGTTAGGGTTAGGGTTAGGGTGAAGTTTCAGTTAATAGTGAGGGTTAGGGTTAAGGTTAGAGTTAGGGTTAAGGTTAGTGTCAGGGTTAGGTTTAGGGTTAGGGTTACGGTAGGGGTAAGGTTACTGTGAAGGTTAGGTTTACAGTAAAGGGTAGTGCTGGGTTAGGGTTAGGGTTACGTTTAGAGTTATTGTTAGGCTTAAGTTTAGGGTTAGGGTAGAGTTCATGTTAGGGTTAATTTTAGGGTTAGGGTAAGGGTTAGGTTTAGTTCAGGGTTAGGGCTAGGATTAGGGATAGGGTTAGGATTGGGGGATGGGTTAGGGATTCGTGTGAGGGTTAGTGTCAGGTTTACAGTTAAGCTGATGTTTTAGGGTGTTACAGTTAGCGTTAGGGTTAGGGTTAGAGTTAGGGTTAGGATTAGGTTTATGCTTAGGTTTAGGGTTAGGGTTAGGGTCAGGGTTAGGTGGAGATTTAGTGTCATGTTTAGGTTGTTTTTTTAGTTTTAGGGTTAGGCTTAGTGTGAAGTTTATTTTAATTATGAGGTTTAGGGTTAGGGGTTAGGGTTAGGTCATGTTTAGTTTTAGGTTTGGGGTTAGTGTTAGCGTTAGGGTTAGTTTTAGTTTTGGTTAGGGTTTGAATGAATTTAAGGTAGGTTTAGCGTTCTGGTTAGGGTGAAATTTTGGTTAAGGGTGAGGGTTTGTTTTAGGTTTAGGGTTAGGGTTAGAGTTAGGGTGAGTGTTTAGGTTTAGGTTTAAGGTTAAGTTTAGGTTTAGGCTAATGATTAGGTTTAGAGTTAGGGTTAGGGGTTATTGTTTCCGTAAGGTTTAGGGTAGGGCTCTGTTTAGGGTTAAGTATAGTGTTAGGGTAAGAGTTAGAGTTCCATTTACAGTTGAGTGTTTTGGGTGTTACTGTTAGGGTTAGGGCTAGGGTTACAGTTAGAGTTAGGGTTAGAGGTTAGGGTTAGGTGTAAGTTTATGGTAGCCTTAATGTTAGGTTAAGGTTAGGTTAGGGTTAGGGTCAGGGTTAGGATTAGGTTTAGGGTCAGGGTTAGGGTCAGAGATATTGTAAGGGTTAGGTTTAGGGTTACAAGTGGGCCATGGTTAAGGTTAGGGTTAGGTTTAGGGTTAAAGTTAGGGTTAGCTTTAGGTTAGGGATAGGATGAAGTTTAAGATAGGGTGAGGGTTAGGGTTATGGCTAAGGTTTGGGTTAGTTTTCAGGTTAGTGTTAAGGTTATGTTTAGGGTTAGGGTTAAGTTTATGGGTTGTGTTTAGTTTTAGGGTTAGGGTTAAGTTTAGTGTAACAGTTAAGGTTACGGTTTGTGTTAGGCATTGTGGTTGGGGTGAGGTTTAGGTTTAGGGTTAGGGTTGTGTATGCTTAGGATTATGGTTATGGTAAGGTGTTAGGGGTTAGAAGTGTAGTTTAGGGTTAGGGGTGGGTGAGGGTTCTGGTAAAGCATTGTGGTTCTGACCATGGTTGGGTTTGGTTTAGGGTTACGGTTAGGTTTATGATTAGGTTTCAGGTTAGTGTTCGAGTTAGAGTTAAGGTTTGGGTTAGGCTTTGGTGTTAGGGGTTAGGGTTTGGGTTAGGGTTAGGGTTATTTTTAGGGCTCAGGGGTTCAGGTTAGTGTTAGGGTTAGGGTTACGGATAGCATTAGGGTTAGGGTTGGGGATACGGTTAGGGGTTAGGGTGAGGGTTACGGTTACTTTTACAGTTTAGGTGAGGGTTTAGGTTAAGTGTCATCATTAGGGTTAGAGTTAGGGTTATGGTTAGCTGTAGAGCAATATTTAGGTTTAGGTGCCGGTTTAGTGTTAGAGTCAGTGTTCAATTTAGGGTCAAGGTTAGATTTAGGGTTAGGGTTAGGTTTAGGTCTAGGGTTAGGATTAGGTTTAGGGTTAGGTTCAGGGCTATTGTAAGGGTTAGGTTTAGGGTTACATTTGGACTAGCATTATGGTTAGAGTTATGTTCAAGGATAGGGTTTGGGTTAGGTTTAGGTTTAGGGTTAGGGTTTGGATGAAGTTTAGGATAGGGTGAGGGTTATTTTTATGGTTTGGGCTAAAGTTTGGTTTTGTGTTCAGCTTAGTGTTAAGGTTAGGTTTAGGTTTCGGTTTTGGGTTAGGGGTTATGTTTAGGGTTTGGGTTACGCTTTGGTTTAGGGTTAGTGTGAAGTTTAGGTTAAGGGTGAGGGTGAGGATAAAGGTTAGGATTAGGTTTATGGTAAGGTGTTAGTGGTTAGAGGTGTAGTTTAGGGTTAGGGTTTGGGTGAGGGTTTCGGTTAGGCATTGTGGTTCTGGTCATGGTTAAGTTTGGTTCAGTGTTAGGGTTAGGTTTATGATTAGGTTTCGGGTTAGTGTTAGAGTTAGGGTGAGGGATAGTGTTAAGGTTTAGGTTAGGTTTTGGTGTTACGGGTTAGGGTTTGCGTTAGGGTTAGTGTTATCTTTATGGCTTAGGGGTTTCAGGTTAGTGTTGTGGTTAGGGCTAGGGTTAGCATTAGGGTTAGGCTTGTGGGCTACGGTTAGGGGTTAGAGTGAAGGCTACGGTTAGTTTTACAGTTAAGGTGAGGGTTTAGGGTAAGTGTTATGATTAGGGTTAGAGTTCGAGTAAGGGTTAGGTTTAGGGTTAGGGTTAGGTGTAGGGTAATATTTAGGTTTACGTCCAAGTTTAGGGTTAGAGTTAGTGCTGTATTTAGGGTCAGAGCTAGTGTTCTATTTAGGGTCAAGTTTAGAGTTAGGGTTAGGTTTAGGATTAGGATTATGTTTAGGGTTAGGGTTAGGTTCAGGGCTATCGTAAGGGTTAGGTTTAGGGTTTCGGATGGACTAGTGTTATGGTTAGAGTTAGGTTTAAGGTAAGGGTTTTGCTTAGGTTTAGGTTAGGGCTAAGGTTAGGGTTAGGGTTTGGATGATGTTTAGGCTAGGGTGAGGGTTATTTTTATGGTTAGGGCTGGAGTTTGGGTTTGTGCTCACGTTACTTTTAAGGTTAGGTTTAGGGTTTGGATTAGGGTTAGGGGTTATGTTTAGGGTTAGATTTACGAACAGGGTTAGTATTAGTGTGAAGTTCAGGTTAAGTGGGAGGGTTAGGATAAGGGTAGGATTAGGGTTAGAATTATAATGTTAGACATTCGGTTTAGGGTGTTAGGTTTAGGTTTATGGTTAGGCTAGTCTTAAGTTTAAGGTTAATGTTAGGGTTAGGATTAGATTAGGGTTACTCTTCGTGTTAGAGTTAGGGTTAGGGAT
Organism: Loxodonta africana; assembly: GCF_030014295.1. Taxonomy (NCBI): domain Eukaryota; kingdom Metazoa; phylum Chordata; class Mammalia; order Proboscidea; family Elephantidae; genus Loxodonta; species Loxodonta africana. The sequence continues at coordinate 134,243,376 of NC_087348.1, forward strand.
AAGTTTAGGGATAGCATTAGGTTTAGGGTTGGGGACACGGTTAAGGGTTAGGGTGTGTGTTAGTGTTAGGTTTACCGTTAAGGAGAGGGTTTAGGTTAATTGTTATGGTTAGGGTTAGAGTTAGAGTTAGGGTTAGGGTTAGGGTGAAGTTTCAGTTAATAGTGAGGGTTAGGGTTAAGGTTAGAGTTAGGGTTAAGGTTAGTGTCAGGGTTAGGTTTAGGGTTAGGGTTACGGTAGGGGTAAGGTTACTGTGAAGGTTAGGTTTACAGTAAAGGGTAGTGCTGGGTTAGGGTTAGGGTTACGTTTAGAGTTATTGTTAGGCTTAAGTTTAGGGTTAGGGTAGAGTTCATGTTAGGGTTAATTTTAGGGTTAGGGTAAGGGTTAGGTTTAGTTCAGGGTTAGGGCTAGGATTAGGGATAGGGTTAGGATTGGGGGATGGGTTAGGGATTCGTGTGAGGGTTAGTGTCAGGTTTACAGTTAAGCTGATGTTTTAGGGTGTTACAGTTAGCGTTAGGGTTAGGGTTAGAGTTAGGGTTAGGATTAGGTTTATGCTTAGGTTTAGGGTTAGGGTTAGGGTCAGGGTTAGGTGGAGATTTAGTGTCATGTTTAGGTTGTTTTTTTAGTTTTAGGGTTAGGCTTAGTGTGAAGTTTATTTTAATTATGAGGTTTAGGGTTAGGGGTTAGGGTTAGGTCATGTTTAGTTTTAGGTTTGGGGTTAGTGTTAGCGTTAGGGTTAGTTTTAGTTTTGGTTAGGGTTTGAATGAATTTAAGGTAGGTTTAGCGTTCTGGTTAGGGTGAAATTTTGGTTAAGGGTGAGGGTTTGTTTTAGGTTTAGGGTTAGGGTTAGAGTTAGGGTGAGTGTTTAGGTTTAGGTTTAAGGTTAAGTTTAGGTTTAGGCTAATGATTAGGTTTAGAGTTAGGGTTAGGGGTTATTGTTTCGGTAAGGTTTAGGGTAGGGCTCTGTTTAGGGTTAAGTATAGTGTTAGGGTAAGAGTTAGAGTTCCATTTACAGTTGAGTGTTTTGGGTGTTACTGTTAGGGTTAGGGCTAGGGTTACAGTTAGAGTTAGGGTTAGAGGTTAGGGTTAGGTGTAAGTTTATGGTAGCCTTAATGTTAGGTTAAGGTTAGGTTAGGGTTAGGGTCAGGGTTAGGATTAGGTTTAGGGTCAGGGTTAGGGTCAGAGATATTGTAAGGGTTAGGTTTAGGGTTACAAGTGGGCCATGGTTAAGGTTAGGGTTAGGTTTAGGGTTAAAGTTAGGGTTAGCTTTAGGTTAGGGATAGGATGAAGTTTAAGATAGGGTGAGGGTTAGGGTTATGGCTAAGGTTTGGGTTAGTTTTCAGGTTAGTGTTAAGGTTATGTTTAGGGTTAGGGTTAAGTTTATGGGTTGTGTTTAGTTTTAGGGTTAGGGTTAAGTTTAGTGTAACAGTTAAGGTTACGGTTTGTGTTAGGCATTGTGGTTGGGGTGAGGTTTAGGTTTAGGGTTAGGGTTGTGTATGCTTAGGATTATGGTTATGGTAAGGTGTTAGGGGTTAGAAGTGTAGTTTAGGGTTAGGGGTGGGTGAGGGTTCTGGTAAAGCATTGTGGTTCTGACCATGGTTGGGTTTGGTTTAGGGTTACGGTTAGGTTTATGATTAGGTTTCAGGTTAGTGTTCGAGTTAGAGTTAAGGTTTGGGTTAGGCTTTGGTGTTAGGGGTTAGGGTTTGGGTTAGGGTTAGGGTTATTTTTAGGGCTCAGGGGTTCAGGTTAGTGTTAGGGTTAGGGTTACGGATAGCATTAGGGTTAGGGTTGGGGATACGGTTAGGGGTTAGGGTGAGGGTTACGGTTACTTTTACAGTTTAGGTGAGGGTTTAGGTTAAGTGTCATCATTAGGGTTAGAGTTAGGGTTATGGTTAGCTGTAGAGCAATATTTAGGTTTAGGTGCCGGTTTAGTGTTAGAGTCAGTGTTCAATTTAGGGTCAAGGTTAGATTTAGGGTTAGGGTTAGGTTTAGGTCTAGGGTTAGGATTAGGTTTAGGGTTAGGTTCAGGGCTATTGTAAGGGTTAGGTTTAGGGTTACATTTGGACTAGCATTATGGTTAGAGTTATGTTCAAGGATAGGGTTTGGGTTAGGTTTAGGTTTAGGGTTAGGGTTTGGATGAAGTTTAGGATAGGGTGAGGGTTATTTTTATGGTTTGGGCTAAAGTTTGGTTTTGTGTTCAGCTTAGTGTTAAGGTTAGGTTTAGGTTTCGGTTTTGGGTTAGGGGTTATGTTTAGGGTTTGGGTTACGCTTTGGTTTAGGGTTAGTGTGAAGTTTAGGTTAAGGGTGAGGGTGAGGATAAAGGTTAGGATTAGGTTTATGGTAAGGTGTTAGTGGTTAGAGGTGTAGTTTAGGGTTAGGGTTTGGGTGAGGGTTTCGGTTAGGCATTGTGGTTCTGGTCATGGTTAAGTTTGGTTCAGTGTTAGGGTTAGGTTTATGATTAGGTTTCGGGTTAGTGTTAGAGTTAGGGTGAGGGATAGTGTTAAGGTTTAGGTTAGGTTTTGGTGTTACGGGTTAGGGTTTGCGTTAGGGTTAGTGTTATCTTTATGGCTTAGGGGTTTCAGGTTAGTGTTGTGGTTAGGGCTAGGGTTAGCATTAGGGTTAGGCTTGTGGGCTACGGTTAGGGGTTAGAGTGAAGGCTACGGTTAGTTTTACAGTTAAGGTGAGGGTTTAGGGTAAGTGTTATGATTAGGGTTAGAGTTCGAGTAAGGGTTAGGTTTAGGGTTAGGGTTAGGTGTAGGGTAATATTTAGGTTTACGTCCAAGTTTAGGGTTAGAGTTAGTGCTGTATTTAGGGTCAGAGCTAGTGTTCTATTTAGGGTCAAGTTTAGAGTTAGGGTTAGGTTTAGGATTAGGATTATGTTTAGGGTTAGGGTTAGGTTCAGGGCTATCGTAAGGGTTAGGTTTAGGGTTTCGGATGGACTAGTGTTATGGTTAGAGTTAGGTTTAAGGTAAGGGTTTTGCTTAGGTTTAGGTTAGGGCTAAGGTTAGGGTTAGGGTTTGGATGATGTTTAGGCTAGGGTGAGGGTTATTTTTATGGTTAGGGCTGGAGTTTGGGTTTGTGCTCACGTTACTTTTAAGGTTAGGTTTAGGGTTTGGATTAGGGTTAGGGGTTATGTTTAGGGTTAGATTTACGAACAGGGTTAGTATTAGTGTGAAGTTCAGGTTAAGTGGGAGGGTTAGGATAAGGGTAGGATTAGGGTTAGAATTATAATGTTAGACATTCGGTTTAGGGTGTTAGGTTTAGGTTTATGGTTAGGCTAGTCTTAAGTTTAAGGTTAATGTTAGGGTTAGGATTAGATTAGGGTTACTCTTCGTGTTAGAGTTAGGGTTAGGGATAAGTTTAGGGATAGCATTAGGTTTAGGGTTGGGGACACGGTTAAGGGTTAGGGTGTGTGTTAGTGTTAGGTTTACCGTTAAGGAGAGGGTTTAGGTTAATTGTTATGGTTAGGGTTAGAGTTAGAGTTAGGGTTAGGGTTAGGGTGAAGTTTCAGTTAATAGTGAGGGTTAGGGTTAAGGTTAGAGTTAGGGTTAAGGTTAGTGTCAGGGTTAGGTTTAGGGTTAGGGTTACGGTAGGGGTAAGGTTACTGTGAAGGTTAGGTTTACAGTAAAGGGTAGTGCTGGGTTAGGGTTAGGGTTACGTTTACAGTTATTGTTAGGCTTAAGTTTAGGGTTAGGGTAGAGTTCATGTTAGGGTTAATTTTAGGGTTAGGGTAAGGGTTAGGTTTAGTTCAGGGTTAGGGCTAGGATTAGGGATAGGGTTAGGATTGGGGGATGGGTTAGGGATTCGTGTGAGGGTTAGTGTCAGGTTTACAGTTAAGCTGATGTTTTAGGGTGTTACAGTTAGTGTTAGGGTTAGGGTTAGAGTTAGGGTTAGGATTAGGTTTATGCTTAGGTTTAGGGTTAGGGTTAGGGTCAGGGTTAGGTGGAGATTTAGTGTCATGTTTAGGTTGTTTTTTTAGTTTTAGGGTTAGGCTTAGTGTGAAGTTTATTTTAATTATGAGGTTTAGGGTTAGGGGTTAGGGTTAGGTCATGTTTAGTTTTAGGTTTGGGGTTAGTGTTAGCGTTAGGGTTAGTTTTAGTTTTGGTTAGGGTTTGAATGAATTTAAGGTAGGTTTAGCGTTCTGGTTAGGGTGAAATTTTGGTTAAGGGTGAGGGTTTGTTTTAGGTTTAGGGTTAGGGTTAGAGTTAGGGTGAGTGTTTAGGTTTAGGTTTAAGGTTAAGTTTAGGTTTAGGCTAATGATTAGGTTTAGAGTTAGGGTTAGGGGTTATTGTTTCGGTAAGGTTTAGGGTAGGGTTCTGTTTAGGGTTAAGTATAGTGTTAGGGTAAGAGTTAGAGTTCCATTTACAGTTGAGTGTTTTGGGTGTTACTGTTAGGGTTAGGGCTAGGGTTACAGTTAGAGTTAGGGTTAGAGGTTAGGGTTAGGTGTAAGTTTATGGTAGCCTTAATGTTAGGTTAAGGTTAGGTTAGGGTTAGGGTCAGGGTTAGGATTAGGTTTAGGGTCAGGGTTAGGGTCAGAGATATTGTAAGGGTTAGGTTTAGGGTTACAAGTGGGCCATGGTTAAGGTTAGGGTTAGGTTTAGGGTTAAAGTTAGGGTTAGCTTTAGGTTAGGGATAGGATGAAGTTTAAGATAGGGTGAGGGTTAGGGTTATGGCTAAGGTTTGGGTTAGTTTTCAGGTTAGTGTTAAGGTTATGTTTAGGGTTAGGGTTAAGTTTATGGGTTGTGTTTAGTTTTAGGGTTAGGGTTAAGTTTAGTGTAACAGTTAAGGTTACGGTTTGTGTTAGGCATTGTGGTTGGGGTGAGGTTTAGGTTTAGGGTTAGGGTTGTGTATGCTTAGGATTCTGGTTATGGTAAGGTGTTAGGGGTTAGAAGTGTAGTTTAGGGTTAGGGGTGGGTGAGGGTTCTGGTAAAGCATTGTGGTTCTGACCATGGTTGGGTTTGGTTTAGGGTTACGGTTAGGTTTATGATTAGGTTTCAGGTTAGTGTTCGAGTTAGAGTTAAGGTTTGGGTTAGGCTTTGGTGTTAGGGGTTAGGGTTTGGGTTAGGGTTAGGGTTATTTTTAGGGCTCAGGGGTTCAGGTTAGTGTTAGGGTTAGGGTTACGGATAGCATTAGGGTTAGGGTTGGGGATACGGTTAGGGGTTAGGGTGAGGGTTACGGTTACTTTTACAGTTTAGGTGAGGGTTTAGGTTAAGTGTCATCATTAGGGTTAGAGTTAGGGTTATGGTTAGCTGTAGAGCAATATTTAGGTTTAGGTGCCGGTTTAGTGTTAGAGTCAGTGTTCAATTTAGGGTCAAGGTTAGATTTAGGGTTAGGGTTAGGTTTAGGTCTAGGGTTAGGATTAGGTTTAGGGTTAGGTTCAGGGCTATTGTAAGGGTTAGGTTTAGGGTTACATTTGGACTAGCATTATGGTTAGAGTTATGTTCAAGGATAGGGTTTGGGTTAGGTTTAGGTTTAGGGTTAGGGTTTGGATGAAGTTTAGGATAGGGTGAGGGTTATTTTTATGGTTTGGGCTAAAGTTTGGTTTTGTGTTCAGCTTAGTGTTAAGGTTAGGTTTAGGTTTCGGTTTTGGGTTAGGGGTTATGTTTAGGGTTTGGGTTAGGCTTTGGTTTAGGGTTAGTGTGAAGTTTAGGTTAAGGGTGCGGGTGAGGATAAAGGTTAGGATTAGGTTTATGGTAAGGTGTTAGTGGTTAGAGGTGTAGTTTAGGGTTAGGGTTTGGGTGAGGGTTTCGGTTAGGCATTGTGGTTCTGGTCATGGTTAAGTTTGGTTCAGTGTTAGGGTTAGGTTTATGATTAGGTTTCGGGTTAGTGTTAGAGTTAGGGTGAGGGATAGTGTTAAGGTTTAGGTTAGGTTTTGGTGTTACGGGTTAGGGTTTGCGTTAGGGTTAGTGTTATCTTTATGGCTTAGGGGTTTCAGGTTAGTGTTGTGGTTAGGGCTAGGGTTAGCATTAGGGTTAGGCTTGTGGGCTACGGTTAGGGGTTAGAGTGAAGGCTACGGTTAGTTTTACAGTTAAGGTGAGGGTTTAGGGTAAGTGTTATGATTAGGGTTAGAGTTCGAGTAAGGGTTAGGTTTAGGGTTAGGGTTAGGTGTAGGGTAATATTTAGGTTTACGTCCAAGTTTAGGGTTAGAGTTAGTGCTGTATTTAGGGTCAGAGCTAGTGTTCTATTTAGGGTCAAGTTTAGAGTTAGGGTTAGGTTTAGGATTAGGATTATGTTTAGGGTTAGGGTTAGGTTCAGGGCTATCGTAAGGGTTAGGTTTAGGGTTTCGGATGGACTAGTGTTATGGTTAGAGTTAGGTTTAAGGTAAGGGTTTTGCTTAGGTTTAGGTTAGGGCTAAGGTTAGGGTTAGGGTTTGGATGATGTTTAGGCTAGGGTGAGGGTTATTTTTATGGTTAGGGCTGGAGTTTGGGTTTGTGCTCACGTTACTTTTAAGGTTAGGTTTAGGGTTTGGATTAGGGTTAGGGGTTATGTTTAGGGTTAGATTTACGAACAGGGTTAGTATTAGTGTGAAGTTCAGGTTAAGTGGGAGGGTTAGGATAAGGGTAGGATTAGGGTTAGAATTATAATGTTAGACATTCGGTTTAGGGTGTTAGGTTTAGGTTTATGGTTAGGCTAGTCTTAAGTTTAAGGTTAATGTTAGGGTTAGGATTAGATTAGGGTTACTCTTCGTGTTAGAGTTAGGGTTAGGGATAAGTTTAGGGATAGCATTAGGTTTAGGGTTGGGGACACGGTTAAGGGTTAGGGTGTGTGTTAGTGTTAGGTTTACCGTTAAGGAGAGGGTTTAGGTTAATTGTTATGGTTAGGGTTAGAGTTAGAGTTAGGGTTAGGGTTAAGGTTAGAGTTAGGGTTAAGGTTAGTGTCAGGGTTAGGTTTAGGGTTAGGGTTACGGTAGGGGTAAGGTTACTGTGAAGGTTAGGTTTACAGTAAAGGGTAGTGCTGGGTTAGGGTTAGGGTTACGTTTAGAGTTATTGTTAGGCTTAAGTTTAGGGTTAGGGTAGAGTTCATGTTAGGGTTAATTTTAGGGTTAGGGTAAGGGTTAGGTTTAGTTCAGGGTTAGGGCTAGGATTAGGGATAGGGTTAGGATTGGGGGATGGGTTAGGGATTCGTGTGAGGGTTAGTGTCAGGTTTACAGTTAAGCTGATGTTTTAGGGTGTTACAGTTAGCGTTAGGGTTAGGGTTAGAGTTAGGGTTAGGATTAGGTTTATGCTTAGGTTTAGGGTTAGGGTTAGGGTCAGGGTTAGGTGGAGATTTAGTGTCATGTTTAGGTTGTTTTTTTAGTTTTAGGGTTAGGCTTAGTGTGAAGTTTATTTTAATTATGAGGTTTAGGGTTAGGGGTTAGGGTTAGGTCATGTTTAGTTTTAGGTTTGGGGTTAGTGTTAGCGTTAGGGTTAGTTTTAGTTTTGGTTAGGGTTTGAATGAATTTAAGGTAGGTTTAGCGTTCTGGTTAGGGTGAAATTTTGGTTAAGGGTGAGGGTTTGTTTTAGGTTTAGGGTTAGGGTTAGAGTTAGGGTGAGTGTTTAGGTTTAGGTTTAAGGTTAAGTTTAGGTTTAGGCTAATGATTAGGTTTAGAGTTAGGGTTAGGGGTTATTGTTTCCGTAAGGTTTAGGGTAGGGCTCTGTTTAGGGTTAAGTATAGTGTTAGGGTAAGAGTTAGAGTTCCATTTACAGTTGAGTGTTTTGGGTGTTACTGTTAGGGTTAGGGCTAGGGTTACAGTTAGAGTTAGGGTTAGAGGTTAGGGTTAGGTGTAAGTTTATGGTAGCCTTAATGTTAGGTTAAGGTTAGGTTAGGGTTAGGGTCAGGGTTAGGATTAGGTTTAGGGTCAGGGTTAGGGTCAGAGATATTGTAAGGGTTAGGTTTAGGGTTACAAGTGGGCCATGGTTAAGGTTAGGGTTAGGTTTAGGGTTAAAGTTAGGGTTAGCTTTAGGTTAGGGATAGGATGAAGTTTAAGATAGGGTGAGGGTTAGGGTTATGGCTAAGGTTTGGGTTAGTTTTCAGGTTAGTGTTAAGGTTATGTTTAGGGTTAGGGTTAAGTTTATGGGTTGTGTTTAGTTTTAGGGTTAGGGTTAAGTTTAGTGTAACAGTTAAGGTTACGGTTTGTGTTAGGCATTGTGGTTGGGGTGAGGTTTAGGTTTAGGGTTAGGGTTGTGTATGCTTAGGATTATGGTTATGGTAAGGTGTTAGGGGTTAGAAGTGTAGTTTAGGGTTAGGGGTGGGTGAGGGTTCTGGTAAAGCATTGTGGTTCTGACCATGGTTGGGTTTGGTTTAGGGTTACGGTTAGGTTTATGATTAGGTTTCAGGTTAGTGTTCGAGTTAGAGTTAAGGTTTGGGTTAGGCTTTGGTGTTAGGGGTTAGGGTTTGGGTTAGGGTTAGGGTTATTTTTAGGGCTCAGGGGTTCAGGTTAGTGTTAGGGTTAGGGTTACGGATAGCATTAGGGTTAGGGTTGGGGATACGGTTAGGGGTTAGGGTGAGGGTTACGGTTACTTTTACAGTTTAGGTGAGGGTTTAGGTTAAGTGTCATCATTAGGGTTAGAGTTAGGGTTATGGTTAGCTGTAGAGCAATATTTAGGTTTAGGTGCCGGTTTAGTGTTAGAGTCAGTGTTCAATTTAGGGTCAAGGTTAGATTTAGGGTTAGGGTTAGGTTTAGGTCTAGGGTTAGGATTAGGTTTAGGGTTAGGTTCAGGGCTATTGTAAGGGTTAGGTTTAGGGTTACATTTGGACTAGCATTATGGTTAGAGTTATGTTCAAGGATAGGGTTTGGGTTAGGTTTAGGTTTAGGGTTAGGGTTTGGATGAAGTTTAGGATAGGGTGAGGGTTATTTTTATGGTTTGGGCTAAAGTTTGGTTTTGTGTTCAGCTTAGTGTTAAGGTTAGGTTTAGGTTTCGGTTTTGGGTTAGGGGTTATGTTTAGGGTTTGGGTTACGCTTTGGTTTAGGGTTAGTGTGAAGTTTAGGTTAAGGGTGCGGGTGAGGATAAAGGTTAGGATTAGGTTTATGGTAAGGTGTTAGTGGTTAGAGGTGTAGTTTAGGGTTAGGGTTTGGGTGAGGGTTTCGGTTAGGCATTGTGGTTCTGGTCATGGTTAAGTTTGGTTCAGTGTTAGGGTTAGGTTTATGATTAGGTTTCGGGTTAGTGTTAGAGTTAGGGTGAGGGATAGTGTTAAGGTTTAGGTTAGGTTTTGGTGTTACGGGTTAGGGTTTGCGTTAGGGTTAGTGTTATCTTTATGGCTTAGGGGTTTCAGGTTAGTGTTGTGGTTAGGGCTAGGGTTAGCATTAGGGTTAGGCTTGTGGGCTACGGTTAGGGGTTAGAGTGAAGGCTACGGTTAGTTTTACAGTTAAGGTGAGGGTTTAGGGTAAGTGTTATGATTAGGGTTAGAGTTCGAGTAAGGGTTAGGTTTAGGGTTAGGGTTAGGTGTAGGGTAATATTTAGGTTTACGTCCAAGTTTAGGGTTAGAGTTAGTGCTGTATTTAGGGTCAGAGCTAGTGTTCTATTTAGGGTCAAGTTTAGAGTTAGGGTTAGGTTTAGGATTAGGATTATGTTTAGGGTTAGGGTTAGGTTCAGGGCTATCGTAAGGGTTAGGTTTAGGGTTTCGGATGGACTAGTGTTATGGTTAGAGTTAGGTTTAAGGTAAGGGTTTTGCTTAGGTTTAGGTTAGGGCTAAGGTTAGGGTTAGGGTTTGGATGATGTTTAGGCTAGGGTGAGGGTTATTTTTATGGTTAGGGCTGGAGTTTGGGTTTGTGCTCACGTTACTTTTAAGGTTAGGTTTAGGGTTTGGATTAGGGTTAGGGGTTATGTTTAGGGTTAGATTTACGAACAGGGTTAGTATTAGTGTGAAGTTCAGGTTAAGTGGGAGGGTTAGGATAAGGGTAGGATTAGGGTTAGAATTATAATGTTAGACATTCGGTTTAGGGTGTTAGGTTTAGGTTTATGGTTAGGCTAGTCTTAAGTTTAAGGTTAATGTTAGGGTTAGGATTAGATTAGGGTTACTCTTCGTGTTAGAGTTAGGGTTAGGGATAAGTTTAGGGATAGCATTAGGTTTAGGGTTGGGGACACGGTTAAGGGTTAGGGTGTGTGTTAGTGTTAGGTTTACCGTTAAGGAGAGGGTTTAGGTTAATTGTTATGGTTAGGGTTAGAGTTAGAGTTAGGGTTAGGGTTAGGGTGAAGTTTCAGTTAATAGTGAGGGTTAGGGTTAAGGTTAGAGTTAGGGTTAAGGTTAGTGTCAGGGTTAGGTTTAGGGTTAGGGTTACGGTAGGGGTAAGGTTACTGTGAAGGTTAGGTTTACAGTAAAGGGTAGTGCTGGGTTAGGGTTAGGGTTACGTTTAGAGTTATTGTTAGGCTTAAGATTAGGGTTAGGGTAGAGTTAATGTTAGGGTTAATTTTAGGGTTAGGGTAAGGGTTAGGTTTAGTTCAGGGTTAGGGCTAGGATTAGGGATAGGGTTAGGATTGGGGGATGGGTTAGGGATTCGTGTGAGGGTTAGTGTCAGGTTTACAGTTAAGCTGATGTTTTAGGGTGTTACAGTTAGCGTTAGGGTTAGGGTTAGAGTTAGGGTTAGGATTAGGTTTATGCTTAGGTTTAGGGTTAGGGTTAGGGTCAGGGTTAGGTGGAGATTTAGTGTCATGTTTAGGTTGTTTTTTTAGTTTTAGGGTTAGGCTTAGTGTGAAGTTTATTTTAATTATGAGGTTTAGGGTTAGGGGTTAGGGTTAGGTCATGTTTAGTTTTAGGTTTGGGGTTAGTGTTAGCGTTAGGGTTAGTTTTAGTTTTGGTTAGGGTTTGAATGAATTTAAGGTAGGTTTAGCGTTCTGGTTAGGGTGAAATTTTGGTTAAGGGTGAGGGTTTGTTTTAGGTTTAGGGTTAGGGTTAGAGTTAGGGTGAGTGTTTAGGTTTAGGTTTAAGGTTAAGTTTAGGTTTAGGCTAATGATTAGGTTTAGAGTTAGGGTTAGGGGTTATTGTTTCGGTAAGGTTTAGGGTAGGGTTCTGTTTAGGGTTAAGTATAGTGTTAGGGTAAGAGTTAGAGTTCCATTTACAGTTGAGTGTTTTGGGTGTTACTGTTAGGGTTAGGGCTAGGGTTACAGTTAGAGTTAGGGTTAGAGGTTAGGGTTAGGTGTAAGTTTATGGTAGCCTTAATGTTAGGTTAAGGTTAGGTTAGGGTTAGGGTCAGGGTTAGGATTAGGTTTAGGGTCAGGGTTAGGGTCAGAGATATTGTAAGGGTTAGGTTTAGGGTTACAAGTGGGCCATGGTTAAGGTTAGGGTTAGGTTTAGGGTTAAAGTTAGGGTTAGCTTTAGGTTAGGGATAGGATGAAGTTTAAGATAGGGTGAGGGTTAGGGTTATGGCTAAGGTTTGGGTTAGTTTTCAGGTTAGTGTTAAGGTTATGTTTAGGGTTAGGGTTAAGTTTATGGGTTGTGTTTAGTTTTAGGGTTAGGGTTAAGTTTAGTGTAACAGTTAAGGTTACGGTTTGTGTTAGGCATTGTGGTTGGGGTGAGGTTTAGGTTTAGGGTTAGGGTTGTGTATGCTTAGGATTCTGGTTATGGTAAGGTGTTAGGGGTTAGAAGTGTAGTTTAGGGTTAGGGGTGGGTGAGGGTTCTGGTAAAGCATTGTGGTTCTGACCATGGTTGGGTTTGGTTTAGGGTTACGGTTAGGTTTATGATTAGGTTTCAGGTTAGTGTTCGAGTTAGAGTTAAGGTTTGGGTTAGGCTTTGGTGTTAGGGGTTAGGGTTTGGGTTAGGGTTAGGGTTATTTTTAGGGCTCAGGGGTTCAGGTTAGTGTTAGGGTTAGGGTTACGGATAGCATTAGGGTTAGGGTTGGGGATACGGTTAGGGGTTAGGGTGAGGGTTACGGTTACTTTTACAGTTTAGGTGAGGGTTTAGGTTAAGTGTCATCATTAGGGTTAGAGTTAGGGTTATGGTTAGCTGTAGAGCAATATTTAGGTTTAGGTGCCGGTTTAGTGTTAGAGTCAGTGTTCAATTTAGGGTCAAGGTTAGATTTAGGGTTAGGGTTAGGTTTAGGTCTAGGGTTAGGATTAGGTTTAGGGTTAGGTTCAGGGCTATTGTAAGGGTTAGGTTTAGGGTTACATTTGGACTAGCATTATGGTTAGAGTTATGCTCAAGGATAGGGTTTGGGTTAGGTTTAGGTTTAGGGTTAGGGTTTGGATGAAGTTTAGGATAGGGTGAGGGTTATTTTTATGGTTTGGGCTAAAGTTTGGTTTTGTGTTCAGCTTAGTGTTAAGGTTAGGTTTAGGTTTCGGTTTTGGGTTAGGGGTTATGTTTAGGGTTTGGGTTACGCTTTGGTTTAGGGTTAGTGTGAAGTTTAGGTTAAGGGTGAGGGTGAGGATAAAGGTTAGGATTAGGTTTATGGTAAGGTGTTAGTGGTTAGAGGTGTAGTTTAGGGTTAGGGTTTGGGTGAGGGTTTCGGTTAGGCATTGTGGTTCTGGTCATGGTTAAGTTTGGTTCAGTGTTAGGGTTAGGTTTATGATTAGGTTTCGGGTTAGTGTTAGAGTTAGGGTGAGGGATAGTGTTAAGGTTTAGGTTAGGTTTTGGTGTTACGGGTTAGGGTTTGCGTTAGGGTTAGTGTTATCTTTATGGCTTAGGGGTTTCAGGTTAGTGTTGTGGTTAGGGCTAGGGTTAGCATTAGGGTTAGGCTTGTGGGCTACGGTTAGGGGTTAGAGTGAAGGCTACGGTTAGTTTTACAGTTAAGGTGAGGGTTTAGGGTAAGTGTTATGATTAGGGTTAGAGTTCGAGTAAGGGTTAGGTTTAGGGTTAGGGTTAGGTGTAGGGTAATATTTAGGTTTACGTCCAAGTTTAGGGTTAGAGTTAGTGCTGTATTTAGGGTCAGAGCTAGTGTTCTATTTAGGGTCAAGTTTAGAGTTAGGGTTAGGTTTAGGATTAGGATTATGTTTAGGGTTAGGGTTAGGTTCAGGGCTATCGTAAGGGTTAGGTTTAGGGTTTCGGATGGACTAGTGTTATGGTTAGAGTTAGGTTTAAGGTAAGGGTTTTGCTTAGGTTTAGGTTAGGGCTAAGGTTAGGGTTAGGGTTTGGATGATGTTTAGGCTAGGGTGAGGGTTATTTTTATGGTTAGGGCTGGAGTTTGGGTTTGTGCTCACGTTACTTTTAAGGTTAGGTTTAGGGTTTGGATTAGGGTTAGGGGTTATGTTTAGGGTTAGATTTACGAACAGGGTTAGTATTAGTGTGAAGTTCAGGTTAAGTGGGAGGGTTAGGATAAGGGTAGGATTAGGGTTAGAATTATAATGTTAGACATTCGGTTTAGGGTGTTAGGTTTAGGTTTATGGTTAGGCTAGTCTTAAGTTTAAGGTTAATGTTAGGGTTAGGATTAGATTAGGGTTACTCTTCGTGTTAGAGTTAGGGTTAGGGATAAGTTTAGGGATAGCATTAGGTTTAGGGTTGGGGACACGGTTAAGGGTTAGGGTGTGTGTTAGTGTTAGGTTTACCGTTAAGGAGAGGGTTTAGGTTAATTGTTATGGTTAGGGTTAGAGTTAGAGTTAGGGTTAGGGTTAGGGTGAAGTTTCAGTTAATAGTGAGGGTTAGGGTTAAGGTTAGAGTTAGGGTTAAGGTTAGTGTCAGGGTTAGGTTTAGGGTTAGGGTTACGGTAGGGGTAAGGTTACTGTGAAGGTTAGGTTTACAGTAAAGGGTAGTGCTGGGTTAGGGTTAGGGTTACGTTTAGAGTTATTGTTAGGCTTAAGATTAGGGTTAGGGTAGAGTTCATGTTAGGGTTAATTTTAGGGTTAGGGTAAGGGTTAGGTTTAGTTCAGGGTTAGGGCTAGGATTAGGGATAGGGTTAGGATTGGGGGATGGGTTAGGGATTCGTGTGAGGGTTAGTGTCAGGTTTACAGTTAAGCTGATGTTTTAGGGTGTTACAGTTAGCGTTAGGGTTAGGGTTAGAGTTAGGGTTAGGATTAGGTTTATGCTTAGGTTTAGGGTTAGGGTTAGGGTCAGGGTTAGGTGGAGATTTAGTGTCATGTTTAGGTTGTTTTTTTAGTTTTAGGGTTAGGCTTAGTGTGAAGTTTATTTTAATTATGAGGTTTAGGGTTAGGGGTTAGGGTTAGGTCATGTTTAGTTTTAGGTTTGGGGTTAGTGTTAGCGTTAGGGTTAGTTTTAGTTTTGGTTAGGGTTTGAATGAATTTAAGGTAGGTTTAGCGTTCTGGTTAGGGTGAAATTTTGGTTAAGGGTGAGGGTTTGTTTTAGGTTTAGGGTTAGGGTTAGAGTTAGGGTGAGTGTTTAGGTTTAGGTTTAAGGTTAAGTTTAGGTTTAGGCTAATGATTAGGTTTAGAGTTAGGGTTAGGGGTTATTGTTTCGGTAAGGTTTAGGGTAGGGTTCTGTTTAGGGTTAAGTATAGTGTTAGGGTAAGAGTTAGAGTTCCATTTACAGTTGAGTGTTTTGGGTGTTACTGTTAGGGTTAGGGCTAGGGTTACAGTTAGAGTTAGGGTTAGAGGTTAGGGTTAGGTGTAAGTTTATGGTAGCCTTAATGTTAGGTTAAGGTTAGGTTAGGGTTAGGGTCAGGGTTAGGATTAGGTTTAGGGTCAGGGTTAGGGTCAGAGATATTGTAAGGGTTAGGTTTAGGGTTACAAGTGGGCCATGGTTAAGGTTAGGGTTAGGTTTAGGGTTAAAGTTAGGGTTAGCTTTAGGTTAGGGATAGGATGAAGTTTAAGATAGGGTGAGGGTTAGGGTTATGGCTAAGGTTTGGGTTAGTTTTCAGGTTAGTGTTAAGGTTATGTTTAGGGTTAGGGTTAAGTTTATGGGTTGTGTTTAGTTTTAGGGTTAGGGTTAAGTTTAGTGTAACAGTTAAGGTTACGGTTTGTGTTAGGCATTGTGGTTGGGGTGAGGTTTAGGTTTAGGGTTAGGGTTGTGTATGCTTAGGATTATGGTTATGGTAAGGTGTTAGGGGTTAGAAGTGTAGTTTAGGGTTAGGGGTGGGTGAGGGTTCTGGTAAAGCATTGTGGTTCTGACCATGGTTGGGTTTGGTTTAGGGTTACGGTTAGGTTTATGATTAGGTTTCAGGTTAGTGTTCGAGTTAGAGTTAAGGTTTGGGTTAGGCTTTGGTGTTAGGGGTTAGGGTTTGGGTTAGGGTTAGGGTTATTTTTAGGGCTCAGGGGTTCAGGTTAGTGTTAGGGTTAGGGTTACGCATAGCATTCGGGTTAGGGTTGGGGATACGGTTAGGGGTTAGGGTGAGGGTTACAGTTACTTTTACAGTTTAGGTGAGGGTTTAGGTTAAGTGTCATCATTAGGGTTAGAGTTAGGGTTATGGTTAGGTGTAGGGCAATATTTAGGTTTAGGTGCCGGTTTCGTGTTAGAGTCAGTGTTCAATTTAGGGTCAAGGTTAGATTTAGGGTTAGGGTTAGGTTTAGGTCTAGGGTTAGGATTAGGTTTAGGGTTAGGTTCAGGGCTATTGTAAGGGTTAGGTTTAGGGTTACATTTGGACTAGCATTATGGTTAGAGTTATGCTCAAGGATAGGGTTTGGGTTAGGTTTAGGTTTAGGGTTAGGGTTTGGATGAAGTTTAGGATAGGGTGAGGGTTATTTTTATGGTTTGGGCTAAAGTTTGGTTTTGTGTTCAGCTTAGTGTTAAGGTTAGGTTTAGGTTTCGGTTTTGGGTTAGGGGTTATGTTTAGGGTTTGGGTTACGCTTTGGTTTAGGGTTAGTGTGAAGTTTAGGTTAAGGGTGAGGGTGAGGATAAAGGTTAGGATTAGGTTTATGGTAAGGTGTTAGTGGTTAGAGGTGTAGTTTAGGGTTAGGGTTTGGGTGAGGGTTTCGGTTAGGCATTGTGGTTCTGGTCATGGTTAAGTTTGGTTCAGTGTTAGGGTTAGGTTTATGATTAGGTTTCGGGTTAGTGTTAGAGTTAGGGTGAGGGATAGTGTTAAGGTTTAGGTTAGGTTTTGGTGTTACGGGTTAGGGTTTGCGTTAGGGTTAGTGTTATCTTTATGGCTTAGGGGTTTCAGGTTAGTGTTGTGGTTAGGGCTAGGGTTAGCATTAGGGTTAGGCTTGTGGGCTACGGTTAGGGGTTAGAGTGAAGGCTACGGTTAGTTTTACAGTTAAGGTGAGGGTTTAGGGTAAGTGTTATGATTAGGGTTAGAGTTCGAGTAAGGGTTAGGTTTAGGGTTAGGGTTAGGTGTAGGGTAATATTTAGGTTTACGTCCAAGTTTAGGGTTAGAGTTAGTGCTGTATTTAGGGTCAGAGCTAGTGTTCTATTTAGGGTCAAGTTTAGAGTTAGGGTTAGGTTTAGGATTAGGATTATGTTTAGGGTTAGGGTTAGGTTCAGGGCTATCGTAAGGGTTAGGTTTAGGGTTTCGGATGGACTAGTGTTATGGTTAGAGTTAGGTTTAAGGTAAGGGTTTTGCTTAGGTTTAGGTTAGGGCTAAGGTTAGGGTTAGGGTTTGGATGATGTTTAGGCTAGGGTGAGGGTTATTTTTATGGTTAGGGCTGGAGTTTGGGTTTGTGCTCACGTTACTTTTAAGGTTAGGTTTAGGGTTTGGATTAGGGTTAGGGGTTATGTTTAGGGTTAGATTTACGAACAGGGTTAGTATTAGTGTGAAGTTCAGGTTAAGTGGGAGGGTTAGGATAAGGGTAGGATTAGGGTTAGAATTATAATGTTAGACATTCGGTTTAGGGTGTTAGGTTTAGGTTTATGGTTAGGCTAGTCTTAAGTTTAAGGTTAATGTTAGGGTTAGGATTAGATTAGGGTTACTCTTCGTGTTAGAGTTAGGGTTAGGGATAAGTTTAGGGATAGCATTAGGTTTAGGGTTGGGGACACGGTTAAGGGTTAGGGTGTGTGTTAGTGTTAGGTTTACCGTTAAGGAGAGGGTTTAGGTTAATTGTTATGGTTAGGGTTAGAGTTAGAGTTAGGGTTAGGGTTAGGGTGAAGTTTCAGTTAATAGTGAGGGTTAGGGTTAAGGTTAGAGTTAGGGTTAAGGTTAGTGTCAGGGTTAGGTTTAGGGTTAGGGTTACGGTAGGGGTAAGGTTACTGTGAAGGTTAGGTTTACAGTAAAGGGTAGTGCTGGGTTAGGGTTAGGGTTACGTTTAGAGTTATTGTTAGGCTTAAGATTAGGGTTAGGGTAGAGTTCATGTTAGGGTTAATTTTAGGGTTAGGGTAAGGGTTAGGTTTAGTTCAGGGTTAGGGCTAGGATTAGGGATAGGGTTAGGATTGGGGGATGGGTTAGGGATTCGTGTGAGGGTTAGTGTCAGGTTTACAGTTAAGCTGATGTTTTAGGGTGTTACAGTTAGCGTTAGGGTTAGGGTTAGAGTTAGGGTTAGGATTAGGTTTATGCTTAGGTTTAGGGTTAGGGTTAGGGTCAGGGTTAGGTGGAGATTTAGTGTCATGTTTAGGTTGTTTTTTTAGTTTTAGGGTTAGGCTTAGTGTGAAGTTTATTTTAATTATGAGGTTTAGGGTTAGGGGTTAGGGTTAGGTCATGTTTAGTTTTAGGTTTGGGGTTAGTGTTAGCGTTAGGGTTAGTTTTAGTTTTGGTTAGGGTTTGAATGAATTTAAGGTAGGTTTAGCGTTCTGGTTAGGGTGAAATTTTGGTTAAGGGTGAGGGTTTGTTTTAGGTTTAGGGTTAGGGTTAGAGTTAGGGTGAGTGTTTAGGTTTAGGTTTAAGGTTAAGTTTAGGTTTAGGCTAATGATTAGGTTTAGAGTTAGGGTTAGGGGTTATTGTTTCGGTAAGGTTTAGGGTAGGGTTCTGTTTAGGGTTAAGTATAGTGTTAGGGTAAGAGTTAGAGTTCCATTTACAGTTGAGTGTTTTGGGTGTTACTGTTAGGGTTAGGGCTAGGGTTACAGTTAGAGTTAGGGTTAGAGGTTAGGGTTAGGTGTAAGTTTATGGTAGCCTTAATGTTAGGTTAAGGTTAGGTTAGGGTTAGGGTCAGGGTTAGGATTAGGTTTAGGGTCAGGGTTAGGGTCAGAGATATTGTAAGGGTTAGGTTTAGGGTTACAAGTGGGCCATGGTTAAGGTTAGGGTTAGGTTTAGGGTTAAAGTTAGGGTTAGCTTTAGGTTAGGGATAGGATGAAGTTTAAGATAGGGTGAGGGTTAGGGTTATGGCTAAGGTTTGGGTTAGTTTTCAGGTTAGTGTTAAGGTTATGTTTAGGGTTAGGGTTAAGTTTATGGGTTGTGTTTAGTTTTAGGGTTAGGGTTAAGTTTAGTGTAACAGTTAAGGTTACGGTTTGTGTTAGGCATTGTGGTTGGGGTGAGGTTTAGGTTTAGGGTTAGGGTTGTGTATGCTTAGGATTATGGTTATGGTAAGGTGTTAGGGGTTAGAAGTGTAGTTTAGGGTTAGGGGTGGGTGAGGGTTCTGGTAAAGCATTGTGGTTCTGACCATGGTTGGGTTTGGTTTAGGGTTACGGTTAGGTTTATGATTAGGTTTCAGGTTAGTGTTCGAGTTAGAGTTAAGGTTTGGGTTAGGCTTTGGTGTTAGGGGTTAGGGTTTGGGTTAGGGTTAGGGTTATTTTTAGGGCTCAGGGGTTCAGGTTAGTGTTAGGGTTAGGGTTACGCATAGCATTCGGGTTAGGGTTGGGGATACGGTTAGGGGTTAGGGTGAGGGTTACAGTTACTTTTACAGTTTAGGTGAGGGTTTAGGTTAAGTGTCATCATTAGGGTTAGAGTTAGGGTTATGGTTAGGTGTAGGGCAATATTTAGGTTTAGGTGCCGGTTTCGTGTTAGAGTCAGTGTTCAATTTAGGGTCAAGGTTAGATTTAGGGTTAGGGTTAGGTTTAGGTCTAGGGTTAGGATTAGGTTTAGGGTTAGGTTCAGGGCTATTGTAAGGGTTAGGTTTAGGGTTACATTTGGACTAGCATTATGGTTAGAGTTATGCTCAAGGATAGGGTTTGGGTTAGGTTTAGGTTTAGGGTTAGGGTTTGGATGAAGTTTAGGATAGGGTGAGGGTTATTTTTATGGTTTGGGCTAAAGTTTGGTTTTGTGTTCAGCTTAGTGTTAAGGTTAGGTTTAGGTTTCGGTTTTGGGTTAGGGGTTATGTTTAGGGTTTGGGTTACGCTTTGGTTTAGGGTTAGTGTGAAGTTTAGGTTAAGGGTGAGGGTGAGGATAAAGGTTAGGATTAGGTTTATGGTAAGGTGTTAGTGGTTAGAGGTGTAGTTTAGGGTTAGGGTTTGGGTGAGGGTTTCGGTTAGGCATTGTGGTTCTGGTCATGGTTAAGTTTGGTTCAGTGTTAGGGTTAGGTTTATGATTAGGTTTCGGGTTAGTGTTAGAGTTAGGGTGAGGGATAGTGTTAAGGTTTAGGTTAGGTTTTGGTGTTACGGGTTAGGGTTTGCGTTAGGGTTAGTGTTATCTTTATGGCTTAGGGGTTTCAGGTTAGTGTTGTGGTTAGGGCTAGGGTTAGCATTAGGGTTAGGCTTGTGGGCTACGGTTAGGGGTTAGAGTGAAGGCTACGGTTAGTTTTACAGTTAAGGTGAGGGTTTAGGGTAAGTGTTATGATTAGGGTTAGAGTTCGAGTAAGGGTTAGGTTTAGGGTTAGGGTTAGGTGTAGGGTAATATTTAGGTTTACGTCCAAGTTTAGGGTTAGAGTTAGTGCTGTATTTAGGGTCAGAGCTAGTGTTCTATTTAGGGTCAAGTTTAGAGTTAGGGTTAGGTTTAGGATTAGGATTATGTTTAGGGTTAGGGTTAGGTTCAGGGCTATCGTAAGGGTTAGGTTTAGGGTTTCGGATGGACTAGTGTTATGGTTAGAGTTAGGTTTAAGGTAAGGGTTTTGCTTAGGTTTAGGTTAGGGCTAAGGTTAGGGTTAGGGTTTGGATGATGTTTAGGCTAGGGTGAGGGTTATTTTTATGGTTAGGGCTGGAGTTTGGGTTTGTGCTCACGTTACTTTTAAGGTTAGGTTTAGGGTTTGGATTAGGGTTAGGGGTTATGTTTAGGGTTAGATTTACGAACAGGGTTAGTATTAGTGTGAAGTTCAGGTTAAGTGGGAGGGTTAGGATAAGGGTAGGATTAGGGTTAGAATTATAATGTTAGACATTCGGTTTAGGGTGTTAGGTTTAGGTTTATGGTTAGGCTAGTCTTAAGTTTAAGGTTAATGTTAGGGTTAGGATTAGATTAGGGTTACTCTTCGTGTTAGAGTTAGGGTTAGGGATAAGTTTAGGGATAGCATTAGGTTTAGGGTTGGGGACACGGTTAAGGGTTAGGGTGTGTGTTAGTGTTAGGTTTACCGTTAAGGAGAGGGTTTAGGTTAATTGTTATGGTTAGGGTTAGAGTTAGAGTTAGGGTTAGGGTTAGGGTGAAGTTTCAGTTAATAGTGAGGGTTAGGGTTAAGGTTAGAGTTAGGGTTAAGGTTAGTGTCAGGGTTAGGTTTAGGGTTAGGGTTACGGTAGGGGTAAGGTTACTGTGAAGGTTAGGTTTACAGTAAAGGGTAGTGCTGGGTTAGGGTTAGGGTTACGTTTAGAGTTATTGTTAGGCTTAAGTTTAGGGTTAGGGTAGAGTTCATGTTAGGGTTAATTTTAGGGTTAGGGTAAGGGTTAGGTTTAGTTCAGGGTTAGGGCTAGGATTAGGGATAGGGTTAGGATTGGGGGATGGGTTAGGGATTCGTGTGAGGGTTAGTGTCAGGTTTACAGTTAAGCTGATGTTTTAGGGTGTTACAGTTAGCGTTAGGGTTAGGGTTAGAGTTAGGGTTAGGATTAGGTTTATGCTTAGGTTTAGGGTTAGGGTTAGGGTCAGGGTTAGGTGGAGATTTAGTGTCATGTTTAGGTTGTTTTTTTAGTTTTAGGGTTAGGCTTAGTGTGAAGTTTATTTTAATTATGAGGTTTAGGGTTAGGGGTTAGGGTTAGGTCATGTTTAGTTTTAGGTTTGGGGTTAGTGTTAGCGTTAGGGTTAGTTTTAGTTTTGGTTAGGGTTTGAATGAATTTAAGGTAGGTTTAGCGTTCTGGTTAGGGTGAAATTTTGGTTAAGGGTGAGGGTTTGTTTTAGGTTTAGGGTTAGGGTTAGAGTTAGGGTGAGTGTTTAGGTTTAGGTTTAAGGTTAAGTTTAGGTTTAGGCTAATGATTAGGTTTAGAGTTAGGGTTAGGGGTTATTGTTTCGGTAAGGTTTAGGGTAGGGTTCTGTTTAGGGTTAAGTATAGTGTTAGGGTAAGAGTTAGAGTTCCATTTACAGTTGAGTGTTTTGGGTGTTACTGTTAGGGTTAGGGCTAGGGTTACAGTTAGAGTTAGGGTTAGAGGTTAGGGTTAGGTGTAAGTTTATGGTAGCCTTAATGTTAGGTTAAGGTTAGGTTAGGGTTAGGGTCAGGGTTAGGATTAGGTTTAGGGTGAGGGTTAGGGTCAGAGATATTGTAAGGGTTAGGTTTAGGGTTACAAGTGGGCCATGGTTAAGGTTAGGGTTAGGTTTAGGGTTAAAGTTAGGGTTAGCTTTAGGTTAGGGATAGGATGAAGTTTAAGATAGGGTGAGGGTTAGGGTTATGGCTAAGGTTTGGGTTAGTTTTCAGGTTAGTGTTAAGGTTATGTTTAGGGTTAGGGTTAAGTTTATGGGTTGTGTTTAGTTTTAGAGTTAGGGTTAAGTTTAGTGTAACAGTTAAGGTTACGGTTTGTGTTAGGCATTGTGGTTGGGGTGAGGTTTAGGTTTAGGGTTAGGGTTGTGTATGCTTAGGATTATGGTTATGGTAAGGTGTTAGGGGTTAGAAGTGTAGTTTAGGGTTAGGGGTGGGTGAGGGTTCTGGTAAAGCATTGTGGTTCTGACCATGGTTGGGTTTGGTTTAGGGTTACGGTTAGGTTTATGATTAGGTTTCAGGTTAGTGTTCGAGTTAGAGTTAAGGTTTGGGTTAGGCTTTGGTGTTAGGGGTTAGGGTTTGGGTTAGGGTTAGGGTTATTTTTAGGGCTCAGGGGTTCAGGTTAGTGTTAGGGTTAGGGTTACGCATAGCATTCGGGTTAGGGTTGGGGATACGGTTAGGGGTTAGGGTGAGGGTTACAGTTACTTTTACAGTTTAGGTGAGGGTTTAGGTTAAGTGTCATCATTAGGGTTAGAGTTAGGGTTATGGTTAGGTGTAGGGCAATATTTAGGTTTAGGTGCCGGTTTCGTGTTAGAGTCAGTGTTCAATTTAGGGTCAAGGTTAGATTTAGGGTTAGGGTTAGGTTTAGGTCTAGGGTTAGGATTAGGTTTAGGGTTAGGTTCAGGGCTATTGTAAGGGTTAGGTTTAGGGTTACATTTGGACTAGCATTATGGTTAGAGTTATGCTCAAGGATAGGGTTTGGGTTAGGTTTAGGTTTAGGGTTAGGGTTTGGATGAAGTTTAGGATAGGGTGAGGGTTATTTTTATGGTTTGGGCTAAAGTTTGGTTTTGTGTTCAGCTTAGTGTTAAGGTTAGGTTTAGGTTTCGGTTTTGGGTTAGGGGTTATGTTTAGGGTTTGGGTTACGCTTTGGTTTAGGGTTAGTGTGAAGTTTAGGTTAAGGGTGAGGGTGAGGATAAAGGTTAGGATTAGGTTTATGGTAAGGTGTTAGTGGTTAGAGGTGTAGTTTAGGGTTAGGGTTTGGGTGAGGGTTTCGGTTAGGCATTGTGGTTCTGGTCATGGTTAAGTTTGGTTCAGTGTTAGGGTTAGGTTTATGATTAGGTTTCGGGTTAGTGTTAGAGTTAGGGTGAGGGATAGTGTTAAGGTTTAGGTTAGGTTTTGGTGTTACGGGTTAGGGTTTGCGTTAGGGTTAGTGTTATCTTTATGGCTTAGGGGTTTCAGGTTAGTGTTGTGGTTAGGGCTAGGGTTAGCATTAGGGTTAGGCTTGTGGGCTACGGTTAGGGGTTAGAGTGAAGGCTACGGTTAGTTTTACAGTTAAGGTGAGGGTTTAGGGTAAGTGTTATGATTAGGGTTAGAGTTCGAGTAAGGGTTAGGTTTAGGGTTAGGGTTAGGTGTAGGGTAATATTTAGGTTTACGTCCAAGTTTAGGGTTAGAGTTAGTGCTGTATTTAGGGTCAGAGCTAGTGTTCTATTTAGGGTCAAGTTTAGAGTTAGGGTTAGGTTTAGGATTAGGATTATGTTTAGGGTTAGGGTTAGGTTCAGGGCTATCGTAAGGGTTAGGTTTAGGGTTTCGGATGGACTAGTGTTATGGTTAGAGTTAGGTTTAAGGTAAGGGTTTTGCTTAGGTTTAGGTTAGGGCTAAGGTTAGGGTTAGGGTTTGGATGATGTTTAGGCTAGGGTGAGGGTTATTTTTATGGTTAGGGCTGGAGTTTGGGTTTGTGCTCACGTTACTTTTAAGGTTAGGTTTAGGGTTTGGATTAGGGTTAGGGGTTATGTTTAGGGTTAGATTTACGAACAGGGTTAGTATTAGTGTGAAGTTCAGGTTAAGTGGGAGGGTTAGGATAAGGGTAGGATTAGGGTTAGAATTATAATGTTAGACATTCGGTTTAGGGTGTTAGGTTTAGGTTTATGGTTAGGCTAGTCTTAAGTTTAAGGTTAAT
Organism: Loxodonta africana; assembly: GCF_030014295.1. Classification (NCBI taxonomy): domain Eukaryota; kingdom Metazoa; phylum Chordata; class Mammalia; order Proboscidea; family Elephantidae; genus Loxodonta; species Loxodonta africana. The sequence goes on from NC_087348.1 coordinate 134,266,755, forward strand.
GTTAGGGTTAGGATTAGATTAGGGTTACTCTTCGTGTTAGAGTTAGGGTTAGGGATAAGTTTAGGGATAGCATTAGGTTTAGGGTTGGGGACACGGTTAAGGGTTAGGGTGTGTGTTAGTGTTAGGTTTACCGTTAAGGAGAGGGTTTAGGTTAATTGTTATGGTTAGGGTTAGAGTTAGAGTTAGGGTTAGGGTTAGGGTGAAGTTTCAGTTAATAGTGAGGGTTAGGGTTAAGGTTAGAGTTAGGGTTAAGGTTAGTGTCAGGGTTAGGTTTAGGGTTAGGGTTACGGTAGGGGTAAGGTTACTGTGAAGGTTAGGTTTACAGTAAAGGGTAGTGCTGGGTTAGGGTTAGGGTTACGTTTAGAGTTATTGTTAGGCTTAAGTTTAGGGTTAGGGTAGAGTTCATGTTAGGGTTAATTTTAGGGTTAGGGTAAGGGTTAGGTTTAGTTCAGGGTTAGGGCTAGGATTAGGGATAGGGTTAGGATTGGGGGATGGGTTAGGGATTCGTGTGAGGGTTAGTGTCAGGTTTACAGTTAAGCTGATGTTTTAGGGTGTTACAGTTAGCGTTAGGGTTAGGGTTAGAGTTAGGGTTAGGATTAGGTTTATGCTTAGGTTTAGGGTTAGGGTTAGGGTCAGGGTTAGGTGGAGATTTAGTGTCATGTTTAGGTTGTTTTTTTAGTTTTAGGGTTAGGCTTAGTGTGAAGTTTATTTTAATTATGAGGTTTAGGGTTAGGGGTTAGGGTTAGGTCATGTTTAGTTTTAGGTTTGGGGTTAGTGTTAGCGTTAGGGTTAGTTTTAGTTTTGGTTAGGGTTTGAATGAATTTAAGGTAGGTTTAGCGTTCTGGTTAGGGTGAAATTTTGGTTAAGGGTGAGGGTTTGTTTTAGGTTTAGGGTTAGGGTTAGAGTTAGGGTGAGTGTTTAGGTTTAGGTTTAAGGTTAAGTTTAGGTTTAGGCTAATGATTAGGTTTAGAGTTAGGGTTAGGGGTTATTGTTTCGGTAAGGTTTAGGGTAGGGTTCTGTTTAGGGTTAAGTATAGTGTTAGGGTAAGAGTTAGAGTTCCATTTACAGTTGAGTGTTTTGGGTGTTACTGTTAGGGTTAGGGCTAGGGTTACAGTTAGAGTTAGGGTTAGAGGTTAGGGTTAGGTGTAAGTTTATGGTAGCCTTAATGTTAGGTTAAGGTTAGGTTAGGGTTAGGGTCAGGGTTAGGATTAGGTTTAGGGTGAGGGTTAGGGTCAGAGATATTGTAAGGGTTAGGTTTAGGGTTACAAGTGGGCCATGGTTAAGGTTAGGGTTAGGTTTAGGGTTAAAGTTAGGGTTAGCTTTAGGTTAGGGATAGGATGAAGTTTAAGATAGGGTGAGGGTTAGGGTTATGGCTAAGGTTTGGGTTAGTTTTCAGGTTAGTGTTAAGGTTATGTTTAGGGTTAGGGTTAAGTTTATGGGTTGTGTTTAGTTTTAGAGTTAGGGTTAAGTTTAGTGTAACAGTTAAGGTTACGGTTTGTGTTAGGCATTGTGGTTGGGGTGAGGTTTAGGTTTAGGGTTAGGGTTGTGTATGCTTAGGATTATGGTTATGGTAAGGTGTTAGGGGTTAGAAGTGTAGTTTAGGGTTAGGGGTGGGTGAGGGTTCTGGTAAAGCATTGTGGTTCTGACCATGGTTGGGTTTGGTTTAGGGTTACGGTTAGGTTTATGATTAGGTTTCAGGTTAGTGTTCGAGTTAGAGTTAAGGTTTGGGTTAGGCTTTGGTGTTAGGGGTTAGGGTTTGGGTTAGGGTTAGGGTTATTTTTAGGGCTCAGGGGTTCAGGTTAGTGTTAGGGTTAGGGTTACGGATAGCATTAGGGTTAGGGTTGGGGATACGGTTAGGGGTTAGGGTGAGGGTTACGGTTACTTTTACAGTTTAGGTGAGGGTTTAGGTTAAGTGTCATCATTAGGGTTAGAGTTAGGGTTATGGTTAGCTGTAGAGCAATATTTAGGTTTAGGTGCCGGTTTAGTGTTAGAGTCAGTGTTCAATTTAGGGTCAAGGTTAGATTTAGGGTTAGGGTTAGGTTTAGGTCTAGGGTTAGGATTAGGTTTAGGGTTAGGTTCAGGGCTATTGTAAGGGTTAGGTTTAGGGTTACATTTGGACTAGCATTATGGTTAGAGTTATGTTCAAGGATAGGGTTTGGGTTAGGTTTAGGTTTAGGGTTAGGGTTTGGATGAAGTTTAGGATAGGGTGAGGGTTATTTTTATGGTTTGGGCTAAAGTTTGGTTTTGTGTTCAGCTTAGTGTTAAGGTTAGGTTTAGGTTTCGGTTTTGGGTTAGGGGTTATGTTTAGGGTTTGGGTTACGCTTTGGTTTAGGGTTAGTGTGAAGTTTAGGTTAAGGGTGAGGGTGAGGATAAAGGTTAGGATTAGGTTTATGGTAAGGTGTTAGTGGTTAGAGGTGTAGTTTAGGGTTAGGGTTTGGGTGAGGGTTTCGGTTAGGCATTGTGGTTCTGGTCATGGTTAAGTTTGGTTCAGTGTTAGGGTTAGGTTTATGATTAGGTTTCGGGTTAGTGTTAGAGTTAGGGTGAGGGATAGTGTTAAGGTTTAGGTTAGGTTTTGGTGTTACGGGTTAGGGTTTGCGTTAGGGTTAGTGTTATCTTTATGGCTTAGGGGTTTCAGGTTAGTGTTGTGGTTAGGGCTAGGGTTAGCATTAGGGTTAGGCTTGTGGGCTACGGTTAGGGGTTAGAGTGAAGGCTACGGTTAGTTTTACAGTTAAGGTGAGGGTTTAGGGTAAGTGTTATGATTAGGGTTAGAGTTCGAGTAAGGGTTAGGTTTAGGGTTAGGGTTAGGTGTAGGGTAATATTTAGGTTTACGTCCAAGTTTAGGGTTAGAGTTAGTGCTGTATTTAGGGTCAGAGCTAGTGTTCTATTTAGGGTCAAGTTTAGAGTTAGGGTTAGGTTTAGGATTAGGATTATGTTTAGGGTTAGGGTTAGGTTCAGGGCTATCGTAAGGGTTAGGTTTAGGGTTTCGGATGGACTAGTGTTATGGTTAGAGTTAGGTTTAAGGTAAGGGTTTTGCTTAGGTTTAGGTTAGGGCTAAGGTTAGGGTTAGGGTTTGGATGATGTTTAGGCTAGGGTGAGGGTTATTTTTATGGTTAGGGCTGGAGTTTGGGTTTGTGCTCACGTTACTTTTAAGGTTAGGTTTAGGGTTTGGATTAGGGTTAGGGGTTATGTTTAGGGTTAGATTTACGAACAGGGTTAGTATTAGTGTGAAGTTCAGGTTAAGTGGGAGGGTTAGGATAAGGGTAGGATTAGGGTTAGAATTATAATGTTAGACATTCGGTTTAGGGTGTTAGGTTTAGGTTTATGGTTAGGCTAGTCTTAAGTTTAAGGTTAATGTTAGGGTTAGGATTAGATTAGGGTTACTCTTCGTGTTAGAGTTAGGGTTAGGGATAAGTTTAGGGATAGCATTAGGTTTAGGGTTGGGGACACGGTTAAGGGTTAGGGTGTGTGTTAGTGTTAGGTTTACCGTTAAGGAGAGGGTTTAGGTTAATTGTTATGGTTAGGGTTAGAGTTAGAGTTAGGGTTAGGGTTAGGGTGAAGTTTCAGTTAATAGTGAGGGTTAGGGTTAAGGTTAGAGTTAGGGTTAAGGTTAGTGTCAGGGTTAGGTTTAGGGTTAGGGTTACGGTAGGGGTAAGGTTACTGTGAAGGTTAGGTTTACAGTAAAGGGTAGTGCTGGGTTAGGGTTAGGGTTACGTTTAGAGTTATTGTTAGGCTTAAGTTTAGGGTTAGGGTAGAGTTCATGTTAGGGTTAATTTTAGGGTTAGGGTAAGGGTTAGGTTTAGTTCAGGGTTAGGGCTAGGATTAGGGATAGGGTTAGGATTGGGGGATGGGTTAGGGATTCGTGTGAGGGTTAGTGTCAGGTTTACAGTTAAGCTGATGTTTTAGGGTGTTACAGTTAGCGTTAGGGTTAGGGTTAGAGTTAGGGTTAGGATTAGGTTTATGCTTAGGTTTAGGGTTAGGGTTAGGGTCAGGGTTAGGTGGAGATTTAGTGTCATGTTTAGGTTGTTTTTTTAGTTTTAGGGTTAGGCTTAGTGTGAAGTTTATTTTAATTATGAGGTTTAGGGTTAGGGGTTAGGGTTAGGTCATGTTTAGTTTTAGGTTTGGGGTTAGTGTTAGCGTTAGGGTTAGTTTTAGTTTTGGTTAGGGTTTGAATGAATTTAAGATAGGTTTAGCGTTCTGGTTAGGGTGAAATTTTGGTTAAGGGTGAGGGTTTGTTTTAGGTTTAGGGTTAGGGTTAGAGTTAGGGTGAGTGTTTAGGTTTAGGTTTAAGGTTAAGTTTAGGTTTAGGCTAATGATTAGGTTTAGAGTTAGGGTTAGGGGTTATCGTTTCGGTAAGGTTTAGGGTAGGGTTCTGTTTAGGGTTAAGTATAGTGTTAGGGTAAGAGTTAGAGTTCCATTTACAGTTGAGTGTTTTGGGTGTTACTGTTAGGGTTAGGGCTAGGGTTACAGTTAGAGTTAGGGTTAGAGGTTAGGGTTAGGTGTAAGTTTATGGTAGCCTTAATGTTAGGTTAAGGTTAGGTTAGGGTTAGGGTCAGGGTTAGGATTAGGTTTAGGGTCAGGGTTAGGGTCAGAGATATTGTAAGGGTTAGGTTTAGGGTTACAAGTGGGCCATGGTTAAGGTTAGGGTTAGGTTTAGGGTTAAAGTTAGGGTTAGCTTTAGGTTAGGGATAGGATGAAGTTTAAGATAGGGTGAGGGTTAGGGTTATGGCTAAGGTTTGGGTTAGTTTTCAGGTTAGTGTTAAGGTTATGTTTAGGGTTAGGGTTAAGTTTATGGGTTGTGTTTAGTTTTAGGGTTAGGGTTAAGTTTAGTGTAACAGTTAAGGTTACGGTTTGTGTTAGGCATTGTGGTTGGGGTGAGGTTTAGGTTTAGGGTTAGGGTTGTGTATGCTTAGGATTCTGGTTATGGTAAGGTGTTAGGGGTTAGAAGTGTAGTTTAGGGTTAGGGGTGGGTGAGGGTTCTGGTAAAGCATTGTGGTTCTGACCATGGTTGGGTTTGGTTTAGGGTTACGGTTAGGTTTATGATTAGGTTTCAGGTTAGTGTTCGAGTTAGAGTTAAGGTTTGGGTTAGGCTTTGGTGTTAGGGGTTAGGGTTTGGGTTAGGGTTAGGGTTATTTTTAGGGCTCAGGGGTTCAGGTTAGTGTTAGGGTTAGGGTTACGGATAGCATTAGGGTTAGGGTTGGGGATACGGTTAGGGGTTAGGGTGAGGGTTACGGTTACTTTTACAGTTTAGGTGAGGGTTTAGGTTAAGTGTCATCATTAGGGTTAGAGTTAGGGTTATGGTTAGCTGTAGAGCAATATTTAGGTTTAGGTGCCGGTTTAGTGTTAGAGTCAGTGTTCAATTTAGGGTCAAGGTTAGATTTAGGGTTAGGGTTAGGTTTAGGTCTAGGGTTAGGATTAGGTTTAGGGTTAGGTTCAGGGCTATTGTAAGGGTTAGTTTTAGGGTTACATTTGGACTAGCATTATGGTTAGAGTTATGCTCAAGGATAGGGTTTGGGTTAGGTTTAGGTTTAGGGTTAGGGTTTGGATGAAGTTTAGGATAGGGTGAGGGTTATTTTTATGGTTTGGGCTAAAGTTTGGTTTTGTGTTCAGCTTAGTGTTAAGGTTAGGTTTAGGTTTCGGTTTTGGGTTAGGGGTTATGTTTAGGGTTTGGGTTACGCTTTGGTTTAGGGTTAGTGTGAAGTTTAGGTTAAGGGTGAGGGTGAGGATAAAGGTTAGGATTAGGTTTATGGTAAGGTGTTAGTGGTTAGAGGTGTAGTTTAGGGTTAGGGTTTGGGTGAGGGTTTCGGTTAGGCATTGTGGTTCTGGTCATGGTTAAGTTTGGTTCAGTGTTAGGGTTAGGTTTATGATTAGGTTTCGGGTTAGTGTTAGAGTTAGGGTGAGGGATAGTGTTAAGGTTTAGGTTAGGTTTTGGTGTTACGGGTTAGGGTTTGCGTTAGGGTTAGTGTTATCTTTATGGCTTAGGGGTTTCAGGTTAGTGTTGTGGTTAGGGCTAGGGTTAGCATTAGGGTTAGGCTTGTGGGCTACGGTTAGGGGTTAGAGTGAAGGCTACGGTTAGTTTTACAGTTAAGGTGAGGGTTTAGGGTAAGTGTTATGATTAGGGTTAGAGTTCGAGTAAGGGTTAGGTTTAGGGTTAGGGTTAGGTGTAGGGTAATATTTAGGTTTACGTCCAAGTTTAGGGTTAGAGTTAGTGCTGTATTTAGGGTCAGAGCTAGTGTTCTATTTAGGGTCAAGTTTAGAGTTAGGGTTAGGTTTAGGATTAGGATTATGTTTAGGGTTAGGGTTAGGTTCAGGGCTATCGTAAGGGTTAGGTTTAGGGTTTCGGATGGACTAGTGTTATGGTTAGAGTTAGGTTTAAGGTAAGGGTTTTGCTTAGGTTTAGGTTAGGGCTAAGGTTAGGGTTAGGGTTTGGATGATGTTTAGGCTAGGGTGAGGGTTATTTTTATGGTTAGGGCTGGAGTTTGGGTTTGTGCTCACGTTACTTTTAAGGTTAGGTTTAGGGTTTGGATTAGGGTTAGGGGTTATGTTTAGGGTTAGATTTACGAACAGGGTTAGTATTAGTGTGAAGTTCAGGTTAAGTGGGAGGGTTAGGATAAGGGTAGGATTAGGGTTAGAATTATAATGTTAGACATTCGGTTTAGGGTGTTAGGTTTAGGTTTATGGTTAGGCTAGTCTTAAGTTTAAGGTTAATGTTAGGGTTAGGATTAGATTAGGGTTACTCTTCGTGTTAGAGTTAGGGTTAGGGATAAGTTTAGGGATAGCATTAGGTTTAGGGTTGGGACACGGTTAAGGGTTAGGGTGTGTGTTAGTGTTAGGTTTACCGTTAAGGAGAGGGTTTAGGTTAATTGTTATGGTTAGGGTTAGAGTTAGAGTTAGGGTTAGGGTTAGGGTGAAGTTTCAGTTAATAGTGAGGGTTAGGGTTAAGGTTAGAGTTAGGGTTAAGGTTAGTGTCAGGGTTAGGTTTAGGGTTAGGGTTACGGTAGGGGTAAGGTTACTGTGAAGGTTAGGTTTACAGTAAAGGGTAGTGCTGGGTTAGGGTTAGGGTTACGTTTAGAGTTATTGTTAGGCTTAAGATTAGGGTTAGGGTAGAGTTCATGTTAGGGTTAATTTTAGGGTTAGGGTAAGGGTTAGGTTTAGTTCAGGGTTAGGGCTAGGATTAGGGATAGGGTTAGGATTGGGGGATGGGTTAGGGATTCGTGTGAGGGTTAGTGTCAGGTTTACAGTTAAGCTGATGTTTTAGGGTGTTACAGTTAGCGTTAGGGTTAGGGTTAGAGTTAGGGTTAGGATTAGGTTTATGCTTAGGTTTAGGGTTAGGGTTAGGGTCAGGGTTAGGTGGAGATTTAGTGTCATGTTTAGGTTGTTTTTTTAGTTTTAGGGTTAGGCTTAGTGTGAAGTTTATTTTAATTATGAGGTTTAGGGTTAGGGGTTAGGGTTAGGTCATGTTTAGTTTTAGGTTTGGGGTTAGTGTTAGCGTTAGGGTTAGTTTTAGTTTTGGTTAGGGTTTGAATGAATTTAAGGTAGGTTTAGCGTTCTGGTTAGGGTGAAATTTTGGTTAAGGGTGAGGGTTTGTTTTAGGTTTAGGGTTAGGGTTAGAGTTAGGGTGAGTGTTTAGGTTTAGGTTTAAGGTTAAGTTTAGGTTTAGGCTAATGATTAGGTTTAGAGTTAGGGTTAGGGGTTATTGTTTCGGTAAGGTTTAGGGTAGGGTTCTGTTTAGGGTTAAGTATAGTGTTAGGGTAAGAGTTAGAGTTCCATTTACAGTTGAGTGTTTTGGGTGTTACTGTTAGGGTTAGGGCTAGGGTTACAGTTAGAGTTAGGGTTAGAGGTTAGGGTTAGGTGTAAGTTTATGGTAGCCTTAATGTTAGGTTAAGGTTAGGTTAGGGTTAGGGTCAGGGTTAGGATTAGGTTTAGGGTCAGGGTTAGGGTCAGAGATATTGTAAGGGTTAGGTTTAGGGTTACAAGTGGGCCATGGTTAAGGTTAGGGTTAGGTTTAGGGTTAAAGTTAGGGTTAGCTTTAGGTTAGGGATAGGATGAAGTTTAAGATAGGGTGAGGGTTAGGGTTATGGCTAAGGTTTGGGTTAGTTTTCAGGTTAGTGTTAAGGTTATGTTTAGGGTTAGGGTTAAGTTTATGGGTTGTGTTTAGTTTTAGGGTTAGGGTTAAGTTTAGTGTAACAGTTAAGGTTACGGTTTGTGTTAGGCATTGTGGTTGGGGTGAGGTTTAGGTTTAGGGTTAGGGTTGTGTATGCTTAGGATTATGGTTATGGTAAGGTGTTAGGGGTTAGAAGTGTAGTTTAGGGTTAGGGGTGGGTGAGGGTTCTGGTAAAGCATTGTGGTTCTGACCATGGTTGGGTTTGGTTTAGGGTTACGGTTAGGTTTATGATTAGGTTTCAGGTTAGTGTTCGAGTTAGAGTTAAGGTTTGGGTTAGGCTTTGGTGTTAGGGGTTAGGGTTTGGGTTAGGGTTAGGGTTATTTTTAGGGCTCAGGGGTTCAGGTTAGTGTTAGGGTTAGGGTTACGGATAGCATTAGGGTTAGGGTTGGGGATACGGTTAGGGGTTAGGGTGAGGGTTACGGTTACTTTTACAGTTTAGGTGAGGGTTTAGGTTAAGTGTCATCATTAGGGTTAGAGTTAGGGTTATGGTTAGCTGTAGAGCAATATTTAGGTTTAGGTGCCGGTTTAGTGTTATAGTCAGTGTTCAATTTAGGGTCAAGGTTAGATTTAGGGTTAGGGTTAGGTTTAGGTCTAGGGTTAGGATTAGGTTTAGGGTTAGGTTCAGGGCTATTGTAAGGGTTAGGTTTAGGGTTACATTTGGACTAGCATTATGGTTAGAGTTATGCTCAAGGATAGGGTTTGGGTTAGGTTTAGGTTTAGGGTTAGGGTTTGGATGAAGTTTAGGATAGGGTGAGGGTTATTTTTATGGTTTGGGCTAAAGTTTGGTTTTGTGTTCAGCTTAGTGTTAAGGTTAGGTTTAGGTTTCGGTTTTGGGTTAGGGGTTATGTTTAGGGTTTGGGTTACGCTTTGGTTTAGGGTTAGTGTGAAGTTTAGGTTAAGGGTGAGGGTGAGGATAAAGGTTAGGATTAGGTTTATGGTAAGGTGTTAGTGGTTAGAGGTGTAGTTTAGGGTTAGGGTTTGGGTGAGGGTTTCGGTTAGGCATTGTGGATCTGGTCATGGTTAAGTTTGGTTCAGTGTTAGGGTTAGGTTTATGATTAGGTTTCGGGTTAGTGTTAGAGTTAGGGTGAGGGATAGTGTTAAGGTTTAGGTTAGGTTTTGGTGTTACGGGTTAGGGTTTGCGTTAGGGTTAGTGTTATCTTTATGGCTTAGGGGTTTCAGGTTAGTGTTGTGGTTAGGGCTAGGGTTAGCATTAGGGTTAGGCTTGTGGGCTACGGTTAGGGGTTAGAGTGAAGGCTACGGTTAGTTTTACAGTTAAGGTGAGGGTTTAGGGTAAGTGTTATGATTAGGGTTAGAGTTCGAGTAAGGGTTAGGTTTAGGGTTAGGGTTAGGTGTAGGGTAATATTTAGGTTTACGTCCAAGTTTAGGGTTAGAGTTAGTGCTGTATTTAGGGTCAGAGCTAGTGTTCTATTTAGGGTCAAGTTTAGAGTTAGGGTTAGGTTTAGGATTAGGATTATGTTTAGGGTTAGGGTTAGGTTCAGGGCTATCGTAAGGGTTAGGTTTAGGGTTTCGGATGGACTAGTGTTATGGTTAGAGTTAGGTTTAAGGTAAGGGTTTTGCTTAGGTTTAGGTTAGGGCTAAGGTTAGGGTTAGGGTTTGGATGATGTTTAGGCTAGGGTGAGGGTTATTTTTATGGTTAGGGCTGGAGTTTGGGTTTGTGCTCACGTTACTTTTAAGGTTAGGTTTAGGGTTTGGATTAGGGTTAGGGGTTATGTTTAGGGTTAGATTTACGAACAGGGTTAGTATTAGTGTGAAGTTCAGGTTAAGTGGGAGGGTTAGGATAAGGGTAGGATTAGGGTTAGAATTATAATGTTAGACATTCGGTTTAGGGTGTTAGGTTTAGGTTTATGGTTAGGCTAGTCTTAAGTTTAAGGTTAATGTTAGGGTTAGGATTAGATTAGGGTTACTCTTCGTGTTAGAGTTAGGGTTAGGGATAAGTTTAGGGATAGCATTAGGTTTAGGGTTGGGACACGGTTAAGGGTTAGGGTGTGTGTTAGTGTTAGGTTTACCGTTAAGGAGAGGGTTTAGGTTAATTGTTATGGTTAGGGTTAGAGTTAGAGTTAGGGTTAGGGTTAGGGTGAAGTTTCAGTTAATAGTGAGGGTTAGGGTTAAGGTTAGAGTTAGGGTTAAGGTTAGTGTCAGGGTTAGGTTTAGGGTTAGGGTTACGGTAGGGGTAAGGTTACTGTGAAGGTTAGGTTTACAGTAAAGGGTAGTGCTGGGTTAGGGTTAGGGTTACGTTTAGAGTTATTGTTAGGCTTAAGATTAGGGTTAGGGTAGAGTTCATGTTAGGGTTAATTTTAGGGTTAGGGTAAGGGTTAGGTTTAGTTCAGGGTTAGGGCTAGGATTAGGGATAGGGTTAGGATTGGGGGATGGGTTAGGGATTCGTGTGAGGGTTAGTGTCAGGTTTACAGTTAAGCTGATGTTTTAGGGTGTTACAGTTAGCGTTAGGGTTAGGGTTAGAGTTAGGGTTAGGATTAGGTTTATGCTTAGGTTTAGGGTTAGGGTTAGGGTCAGGGTTAGGTGGAGATTTAGTGTCATGTTTAGGTTGTTTTTTTAGTTTTAGGGTTAGGCTTAGTGTGAAGTTTATTTTAATTATGAGGTTTAGGGTTAGGGGTTAGGGTTAGGTCATGTTTAGTTTTAGGTTTGGGGTTAGTGTTAGCGTTAGGGTTAGTTTTAGTTTTGGTTAGGGTTTGAATGAATTTAAGGTAGGTTTAGCGTTCTGGTTAGGGTGAAATTTTGGTTAAGGGTGAGGGTTTGTTTTAGGTTTAGGGTTAGGGTTAGAGTTAGGGTGAGTGTTTAGGTTTAGGTTTAAGGTTAAGTTTAGGTTTAGGCTAATGATTAGGTTTAGAGTTAGGGTTAGGGGTTATTGTTTCGGTAAGGTTTAGGGTAGGGTTCTGTTTAGGGTTAAGTATAGTGTTAGGGTAAGAGTTAGAGTTCCATTTACAGTTGAGTGTTTTGGGTGTTACTGTTAGGGTTAGGGCTAGGGTTACAGTTAGAGTTAGGGTTAGAGGTTAGGGTTAGGTGTAAGTTTATGGTAGCCTTAATGTTAGGTTAAGGTTAGGTTAGGGTTAGGGTCAGGGTTAGGATTAGGTTTAGGGTCAGGGTTAGGGTCAGAGATATTGTAAGGGTTAGGTTTAGGGTTACAAGTGGGCCATGGTTAAGGTTAGGGTTAGGTTTAGGGTTAAAGTTAGGGTTAGCTTTAGGTTAGGGATAGGATGAAGTTTAAGATAGGGTGAGGGTTAGGGTTATGGCTAAGGTTTGGGTTAGTTTTCAGGTTAGTGTTAAGGTTATGTTTAGGGTTAGGGTTAAGTTTATGGGTTGTGTTTAGTTTTAGGGTTAGGGTTAAGTTTAGTGTAACAGTTAAGGTTACGGTTTGTGTTAGGCATTGTGGTTGGGGTGAGGTTTAGGTTTAGGGTTAGGGTTGTGTATGCTTAGGATTATGGTTATGGTAAGGTGTTAGGGGTTAGAAGTGTAGTTTAGGGTTAGGGGTGGGTGAGGGTTCTGGTAAAGCATTGTGGTTCTGACCATGGTTGGGTTTGGTTTAGGGTTACGGTTAGGTTTATGATTAGGTTTCAGGTTAGTGTTCGAGTTAGAGTTAAGGTTTGGGTTAGGCTTTGGTGTTAGGGGTTAGGGTTTGGGTTAGGGTTAGGGTTATTTTTAGGGCTCAGGGGTTCAGGTTAGTGTTAGGGTTAGGGTTACGGATAGCATTAGGGTTAGGGTTGGGGATACGGTTAGGGGTTAGGGTGAGGGTTACGGTTACTTTTACAGTTTAGGTGAGGGTTTAGGTTAAGTGTCATCATTAGGGTTAGAGTTAGGGTTATGGTTAGCTGTAGAGCAATATTTAGGTTTAGGTGCTGGTTTAGTGTTAGAGTCAGTGTTCAATTTAGGGTCAAGGTTAGATTTAGGGTTAGGGTTAGGTTTAGGTCTAGGGTTAGGATTAGGTTTAGGGTTAGGTTCAGGGCTATTGTAAGGGTTAGGTTTAGGGTTACATTTGGACTAGCATTATGGTTAGAGTTATGCTCAAGGATAGGGTTTGGGTTAGGTTTAGGTTTAGGGTTAGGGTTTGGATGAAGTTTAGGATAGGGTGAGGGTTATTTTTATGGTTTGGGCTAAAGTTTGGTTTTGTGTTCAGCTTAGTGTTAAGGTTAGGTTTAGGTTTCGGTTTTGGGTTAGGGGTTATGTTTAGGGTTTGGGTTACGCTTTGGTTTAGGGTTAGTGTGAAGTTTAGGTTAAGGGTGAGGGTGAGGATAAAGGTTAGGATTAGGTTTATGGTAAGGTGTTAGTGGTTAGAGGTGTAGTTTAGGGTTAGGGTTTGGGTGAGGGTTTCGGTTAGGCATTGTGGTTCTGGTCATGGTTAAGTTTGGTTCAGTGTTAGGGTTAGGTTTATGATTAGGTTTCGGGTTAGTGTTAGAGTTAGGGTGAGGGATAGTGTTAAGGTTTAGGTTAGGTTTTGGTGTTACGGGTTAGGGTTTGCGTTAGGGTTAGTGTTATCTTTATGGCTTAGGGGTTTCAGGTTAGTGTTGTGGTTAGGGCTAGGGTTAGCATTAGGGTTAGGCTTGTGGGCTACGGTTAGGGGTTAGAGTGAAGGCTACGGTTAGTTTTACAGTTAAGGTGAGGGTTTAGGGTAAGTGTTATGATTAGGGTTAGAGTTCGAGTAAGGGTTAGGTTTAGGGTTAGGGTTAGGTGTAGGGTAATATTTAGGTTTACGTCCAAGTTTAGGGTTAGAGTTAGTGCTGTATTTAGGGTCAGAGCTAGTGTTCTATTTAGGGTCAAGTTTAGAGTTAGGGTTAGGTTTAGGATTAGGATTATGTTTAGGGTTAGGGTTAGGTTCAGGGCTATCGTAAGGGTTAGGTTTAGGGTTTCGGATGGACTAGTGTTATGGTTAGAGTTAGGTTTAAGGTAAGGGTTTTGCTTAGGTTTAGGTTAGGGCTAAGGTTAGGGTTAGGGTTTGGATGATGTTTAGGCTAGGGTGAGGGTTATTTTTATGGTTAGGGCTGGAGTTTGGGTTTGTGCTCACGTTACTTTTAAGGTTAGGTTTAGGGTTTGGATTAGGGTTAGGGGTTATGTTTAGGGTTAGATTTACGAACAGGGTTAGTATTAGTGTGAAGTTCAGGTTAAGTGGGAGGGTTAGGATAAGGGTAGGATTAGGGTTAGAATTATAATGTTAGACATTCGGTTTAGGGTGTTAGGTTTAGGTTTATGGTTAGGCTAGTCTTAAGTTTAAGGTTAATGTTAGGGTTAGGATTAGATTAGGGTTACTCTTCGTGTTAGAGTTAGGGTTAGGGATAAGTTTAGGGATAGCATTAGGTTTAGGGTTGGGGACACGGTTAAGGGTTAGGGTGTGTGTTAGTGTTAGGTTTACCGTTAAGGAGAGGGTTTAGGTTAATTGTTATGGTTAGGGTTAGAGTTAGAGTTAGGGTTAGGGTTAGGGTGAAGTTTCAGTTAATAGTGAGGGTTAGGGTTAAGGTTAGAGTTAGGGTTAAGGTTAGTGTCAGGGTTAGGTTTAGGGTTAGGGTTACGGTAGGGGTAAGGTTACTGTGAAGGTTAGGTTTACAGTAAAGGGTAGTGCTGGGTTAGGGTTAGGGTTACGTTTAGAGTTATTGTTAGGCTTAAGTTTAGGGTTAGGGTAGAGTTCATGTTAGGGTTAATTTTAGGGTTAGGGTAAGGGTTAGGTTTAGTTCAGGGTTAGGGCTAGGATTAGGGATAGGGTTAGGATTGGGGGATGGGTTAGGGATTCGTGTGAGGGTTAGTGTCAGGTTTACAGTTAAGCTGATGTTTTAGGGTGTTACAGTTAGCGTTAGGGTTAGGGTTAGAGTTAGGGTTAGGATTAGGTTTATGCTTAGGTTTAGGGTTAGGGTTAGGGTCAGGGTTAGGTGGAGATTTAGTGTCATGTTTAGGTTGTTTTTTTAGTTTTAGGGTTAGGCTTAGTGTGAAGTTTATTTTAATTATGAGGTTTAGGGTTAGGGGTTAGGGTTAGGTCATGTTTAGTTTTAGGTTTGGGGTTAGTGTTAGCGTTAGGGTTAGTTTTAGTTTTGGTTAGGGTTTGAATGAATTTAAGGTAGGTTTAGCGTTCTGGTTAGGGTGAAATTTTGGTTAAGGGTGAGGGTTTGTTTTAGGTTTAGGGTTAGGGTTAGAGTTAGGGTGAGTGTTTAGGTTTAGGTTTAAGGTTAAGTTTAGGTTTAGGCTAATGATTAGGTTTAGAGTTAGGGTTAGGGATTATTGTTTCGGTAAGGTTTAGGGTAGGGTTCTGTTTAGGGTTAAGTATAGTGTTAGGGTAAGAGTTAGAGTTCCATTTACAGTTGAGTGTTTTGGGTGTTACTGTTAGGGTTAGGGCTAGGGTTACAGTTAGAGTTAGGGTTAGAGGTTAGGGTTAGGTGTAAGTTTATGGTAGCCTTAATGTTAGGTTAAGGTTAGGTTAGGGTTAGGGTCAGGGTTAGGATTAGGTTTAGGGTGAGGGTTAGGGTCAGAGATATTGTAAGGGTTAGGTTTAGGGTTACAAGTGGGCCATGGTTAAGGTTAGGGTTAGGTTTAGGGTTAAAGTTAGGGTTAGCTTTAGGTTAGGGATAGGATGAAGTTTAAGATAGGGTGAGGGTTAGGGTTATGGCTAAGGTTTGGGTTAGTTTTCAGGTTAGTGTTAAGGTTATGTTTAGGGTTAGGGTTAAGTTTATGGGTTGTGTTTAGTTTTAGGGTTAGGGTTAAGTTTAGTGTAACAGTTAAGGTTACGGTTTGTGTTAGGCATTGTGGTTGGGGTGAGGTTTAGGTTTAGGGTTAGGGTTGTGTATGCTTAGGATTATGGTTATGGTAAGGTGTTAGGGGTTAGAAGTGTAGTTTAGGGTTAGGGGTGGGTGAGGGTTCTGGTAAAGCATTGTGGTTCTGACCATGGTTGGGTTTGGTTTAGGGTTACGGTTAGGTTTATGATTAGGTTTCAGGTTAGTGTTCGAGTTAGAGTTAAGGTTTGGGTTAGGCTTTGGTGTTAGGGGTTAGGGTTTGGGTTAGGGTTAGGGTTATTTTTAGGGCTCAGGGGTTCAGGTTAGTGTTAGGGTTAGGGTTACGGATAGCATTAGGGTTAGGGTTGGGGATACGGTTAGGGGTTAGGGTGAGGGTTACGGTTACTTTTACAGTTTAGGTGAGGGTTTAGGTTAAGTGTCATCATTAGGGTTAGAGTTAGGGTTATGGTTAGCTGTAGAGCAATATTTAGGTTTAGGTGCCGGTTTAGTGTTAGAGTCAGTGTTCAATTTAGGGTCAAGGTTAGATTTAGGGTTAGGGTTAGGTTTAGGTCTAGGGTTAGGATTAGGTTTAGGGTTAGGTTCAGGGCTATTGTAAGAGTTAGGTTTAGGGTTACATTTGGACTAGCATTATGGTTAGAGTTATGTTCAAGGATAGGGTTTGGGTTAGGTTTAGGTTTAGGGTTAGGGTTTGGATGAAGTTTAGGATAGGGTGAGGGTTATTTTTATGGTTTGGGCTAAAGTTTGGTTTTGTGTTCAGCTTAGTGTTAAGGTTAGGTTTAGGTTTCGGTTTTGGGTTAGGGGTTATGTTTAGGGTTTGGGTTAGGCTTTGGTTTAGGGTTAGTGTGAAGTTTAGGTTAAGGGTGAGGGTGAGGATAAAGGTTAGGATTAGGTTTATGGTAAGGTGTTAGTGGTTAGAGGTGTAGTTTAGGGTTAGGGTTTGGGTGAGGGTTTCGGTTAGGCATTGTGGTTCTGGTCATGGTTAAGTTTGGTTCAGTGTTAGGGTTAGGTTTATGATTAGGTTTCGGGTTAGTGTTAGAGTTAGGGTGAGGGATAGTGTTAAGGTTTAGGTTAGGTTTTGGTGTTACGGGTTAGGGTTTGCGTTAGGGTTAGTGTTATCTTTATGGCTTAGGGGTTTCAGGTTAGTGTTGTGGTTAGGGCTAGGGTTAGCATTAGGGTTAGGCTTGTGGGCTACGGTTAGGGGTTAGAGTGAAGGCTACGGTTAGTTTTACAGTTAAGGTGAGGGTTTAGGGTAAGTGTTATGATTAGGGTTAGAGTTCGAGTAAGGGTTAGGTTTAGGGTTAGGGTTAGGTGTAGGGTAATATTTAGGTTTACGTCCAAGTTTAGGGTTAGAGTTAGTGCTGTATTTAGGGTCAGAGCTAGTGTTCTATTTAGGGTCAAGTTTAGAGTTAGGGTTAGGTTTAGGATTAGGATTATGTTTAGGGTTAGGGTTAGGTTCAGGGCTATCGTAAGGGTTAGGTTTAGGGTTTCGGATGGACTAGTGTTATGGTTAGAGTTAGGTTTAAGGTAAGGGTTTTGCTTAGGTTTAGGTTAGGGCTAAGGTTAGGGTTAGGGTTTGGATGATGTTTAGGCTAGGGTGAGGGTTATTTTTATGGTTAGGGCTGGAGTTTGGGTTTGTGCTCACGTTACTTTTAAGGTTAGGTTTAGGGTTTGGATTAGGGTTAGGGGTTATGTTTAGGGTTAGATTTACGAACAGGGTTAGTATTAGTGTGAAGTTCAGGTTAAGTGGGAGGGTTAGGATAAGGGTAGGATTAGGGTTAGAATTATAATGTTAGACATTCGGTTTAGGGTGTTAGGTTTAGGTTTATGGTTAGGCTAGTCTTAAGTTTAAGGTTAATGTTAGGGTTAGGATTAGATTAGGGTTACTCTTCGTGTTAGAGTTAGGGTTAGGGATAAGTTTAGGGATAGCATTAGGTTTAGGGTTGGGGACACGGTTAAGGGTTAGGGTGTGTGTTAGTGTTAGGTTTACCGTTAAGGAGAGGGTTTAGGTTAATTGTTATGGTTAGGGTTAGAGTTAGAGTTAGGGTTAGGGTTAGGGTGAAGTTTCAGTTAATAGTGAGGGTTAGGGTTAAGGTTAGAGTTAGGGTTAAGGTTAGTGTCAGGGTTAGGTTTAGGGTTAGGGTTACGGTAGGGGTAAGGTTACTGTGAAGGTTAGGTTTACAGTAAAGGGTAGTGCTGGGTTAGGGTTAGGGTTACGTTTAGAGTTATTGTTAGGCTTAAGTTTAGGGTTAGGGTAGAGTTCATGTTAGGGTTAATTTTAGGGTTAGGGTAAGGGTTAGGTTTAGTTCAGGGTTAGGGCTAGGATTAGGGATAGGGTTAGGATTGGGGGATGGGTTAGGGATTCGTGTGAGGTTTAGTGTCAGGTTTACAGTTAAGCTGATGTTTTAGGGTGTTACAGTTAGCGTTAGGGTTAGGGTTAGAGTTAGGGTTAGGATTAGGTTTATGCTTAGGTTTAGGGTTAGGGTTAGGGTCAGGGTTAGGTGGAGATTTAGTGTCATGTTTAGGTTGTTTTTTTAGTTTTAGGGTTAGGCTTAGTGTGAAGTTTATTTTAATTATGAGGTTTAGGGTTAGGGGTTAGGGTTAGGTCATGTTTAGTTTTAGGTTTGGGGTTAGTGTTAGCGTTAGGGTTAGTTTTAGTTTTGGTTAGGGTTTGAATGAATTTAAGGTAGGTTTAGCGTTCTGGTTAGGGTGAAATTTTGGTTAAGGGTGAGGGTTTGTTTTAGGTTTAGGGTTAGGGTTAGAGTTAGGGTGAGTGTTTAGGTTTAGGTTTAAGGTTAAGTTTAGGTTTAGGCTAATGATTAGGTTTAGAGTTAGGGTTAGGGGTTATTGTTTCGGTAAGGTTTAGGGTAGGGTTCTGTTTAGGGTTAAGTATAGTGTTAGGGTAAGAGTTAGAGTTCCATTTACAGTTGAGTGTTTTGGGTGTTACTGTTAGGGTTAGGGCTAGGGTTACAGTTAGAGTTAGGGTTAGAGGTTAGGGTTAGGTGTAAGTTTATGGTAGCCTTAATGTTAGGTTAAGGTTAGGTTAGGGTTAGGGTCAGGGTTAGGATTAGGTTTAGGGTCAGGGTTAGGGTCAGAGATATTGTAAGGGTTAGGTTTAGGGTTACAAGTGGGCCATGGTTAAGGTTAGGGTTAGGTTTAGGGTTAAAGTTAGGGTTAGCTTTAGGTTAGGGATAGGATGAAGTTTAAGATAGGGTGAGGGTTAGGGTTATGGCTAAGGTTTGGGTTAGTTTTCAGGTTAGTGTTAAGGTTATGTTTAGGGTTAGGGTTAAGTTTATGGGTTGTGTTTAGTTTTAGGGTTAGGGTTAAGTTTAGTGTAACAGTTAAGGTTACGGTTTGTGTTAGGCATTGTGGTTGGGGTGAGGTTTAGGTTTAGGGTTGTGTATGCTTAGGATTATGGTTATGGTAAGGTGTTAGGGGTTAGAAGTGTAGTTTAGGGTTAGGGGTGGGTGAGGGTTCTGGTAAAGCATTGTGGTTCTGACCATGGTTGGGTTTGGTTTAGGGTTACGGTTAGGTTTATGATTAGGTTTCAGGTTAGTGTTCGAGTTAGAGTTAAGGTTTGGGTTAGGCTTTGGTGTTAGGGGTTAGGGTTTGGGTTAGGGTTAGGGTTATTTTTAGGGCTCAGGGGTTCAGGTTAGTGTTAGGGTTAGGGTTACGGATAGCATTAGGGTTAGGGTTGGGGATACGGTTAGGGGTTAGGGTGAGGGTTACGGTTACTTTTACAGTTTAGGTGAGGGTTTAGGTTAAGTGTCATCATTAGGGTTAGAGTTAGGGTTATGGTTAGCTGTAGAGCAATATTTAGGTTTAGGTGCCGGTTTCGTGTTAGAGTCAGTGTTCAATTTAGGGTCAAGGTTAGATTTAGGGTTAGGGTTAGGTTTAGGTCTAGGGTTAGGATTAGGTTTAGGGTTAGGTTCAGGGCTATTGTAAGGGTTAGGTTTAGGGTTACATTTGGACTAGCATTATGGTTAGAGTTATGCTCAAGGATAGGGTTTGGGTTAGGTTTAGGTTTAGGGTTAGGGTTTGGATGAAGTTTAGGATAGGGTGAGGGTTATTTTTATGGTTTGGGCTAAAGTTTGGTTTTGTGTTCAGCTTAGTGTTAAGGTTAGGTTTAGGTTTCGGTTTTGGGTTAGGGGTTATGTTTAGGGTTTGGGTTAGGCTTTGGTTTAGGGTTAGTGTGAAGTTTAGGTTAAGGGTGAGGGTGAGGATAAAGGTTAGGATTAGGTTTATGGTAAGGTGTTAGTGGTTAGAGGTGTAGTTTAGGGTTAGGGTTTGGGTGAGGGTTTCGGTTAGGCATTGTGGTTCTGGTCATGGTTAAGTTTGGTTCAGTGTTAGGGTTAGGTTTATGATTAGGTTTCGGGTTAGTGTTAGAGTTAGGGTGAGGGATAGTGTTAAGGTTTAGGTTAGGTTTTGGTGTTACGGGTTAGGGTTTGCGTTAGGGTTAGTGTTATCTTTATGGCTTAGGGGTTTCAGGTTAGTGTTGTGGTTAGGGCTAGGGTTAGCATTAGGGTTAGGCTTGTGGGCTACGGTTAGGGGTTAGAGTGAAGGCTACGGTTAGTTTTACAGTTAAGGTGAGGGTTTAGGGTAAGTGTTATGATTAGGGTTAGAGTTCGAGTAAGGGTTAGGTTTAGGGTTAGGGTTAGGTGTAGGGTAATATTTAGGTTTACGTCCAAGTTTAGGGTTAGAGTTAGTGCTGTATTTAGGGTCAGAGCTAGTGTTCTATTTAGGGTCAAGTTTAGAGTTAGGGTTAGGTTTAGGATTAGGATTATGTTTAGGGTTAGGGTTAGGTTCAGGGCTATCGTAAGGGTTAGGTTTAGGGTTTCGGATGGACTAGTGTTATGGTTAGAGTTAGGTTTAAGGTAAGGGTTTTGCTTAGGTTTAGGTTAGGGCTAAGGTTAGGGTTAGGGTTTGGATGATGTTTAGGCTAGGGTGAGGGTTATTTTTATGGTTAGGGCTGGAGTTTGGGTTTGTGCTCACGTTACTTTTAAGGTTAGGTTTAGGGTTTGGATTAGGGTTAGGGGTTATGTTTAGGGTTAGATTTACGAACAGGGTTAGTATTAGTGTGAAGTTCAGGTTAAGTGGGAGGGTTAGGATAAGGGTAGGATTAGGGTTAGAATTATAATGTTAGACATTCGGTTTAGGGTGTTAGGTTTAGGTTTATGGTTAGGCTAGTCTTAAGTTTAAGGTTAATGTTAGGGTTAGGATTAGATTAGGGTTACTCTTCGTGTTAGAGTTAGGGTTAGGGATAAGTTTAGGGATAGCATTAGGTTTAGGGTTGGGGACACGGTTAAGGGTTAGGGTGTGTGTTAGTGTTAGGTTTACCGTTAAGGAGAGGGTTTAGGTTAATTGTTATGGTTAGGGTTAGAGTTAGAGTTAGGGTTAGGGTTAGGGTGAAGTTTCAGTTAATAGTGAGGGTTAGGGTTAAGGTTAGAGTTAGGGTTAAGGTTAGTGTCAGGGTTAGGTTTAGGGTTAGGGTTACGGTAGGGGTAAGGTTACTGTGAAGGTTAGGTTTACAGTAAAGGGTAGTGCTGGGTTAGGGTTAGGGTTACGTTTAGAGTTATTGTTAGGCTTAAGTTTAGGGTTAGGGTAGAGTTCATGTTAGGGTTAATTTTAGGGTTAGGGTAAGGGTTAGGTTTAGTTCAGGGTTAGGGCTAGGATTAGGGATAGGGTTAGGATTGGGGGATGGGTTAGGGATTCGTGTGAGGGTTAGTGTCAGGTTTACAGTTAAGCTGATGTTTTAGGGTGTTACAGTTAGCGTTAGGGTTAGGGTTAGAGTTAGGGTTAGGATTAGGTTTATGCTTAGGTTTAGGGTTAGGGTTAGGGTCAGGGTTAGGTGGAGATTTAGTGTCATGTTTAGGTTGTTTTTTTAGTTTTAGGGTTAGGCTTAGTGTGAAGTTTATTTTAATTATGAGGTTTAGGGTTAGGGGTTAGGGTTAGGTCATGTTTAGTTTTAGGTTTGGGGTTAGTGTTAGCGTTAGGGTTAGTTTTAGTTTTGGTTAGGGTTTGAATGAATTTAAGGTAGGTTTAGCGTTCTGGTTAGGGTGAAATTTTGGTTAAGGGTGAGGGTTTGTTTTAGGTTTAGGGTTAGGGTTAGAGTTAGGGTGAGTGTTTAGGTTTAGGTTTAAGGTTAAGTTTAGGTTTAGGCTAATGATTAGGTTTAGAGTTAGGGTTAGGGGTTATTGTTTCGGTAAGGTTTAGGGTAGGGTTCTGTTTAGGGTTAAGTATAGTGTTAGGGTAAGAGTTAGAGTTCCATTTACAGTTGAGTGTTTTGGGTGTTACTGTTAGGGTTAGGGCTAGGGTTACAGTTAGAGTTAGGGTTAGAGGTTAGGGTTAGGTGTAAGTTTATGGTAGCCTTAATGTTAGGTTAAGGTTAGGTTAGGGTTAGGGTCAGGGTTAGGATTAGGTTTAGGGTCAGGGTTAGGGTCAGAGATATTGTAAGGGTTAGGTTTAGGGTTACAAGTGGGCCATGGTTAAGGTTAGGGTTAGGTTTAGGGTTAAAGTTAGGGTTAGCTTTAGGTTAGGGATAGGATGAAGTTTAAGATAGGGTGAGGGTTAGGGTTATGGCTAAGGTTTGGGTTAGTTTTCAGGTTAGTGTTAAGGTTATGTTTAGGGTTAGGGTTAAGTTTATGGGTTGTGTTTAGTTTTAGGGTTAGGGTTAAGTTTAGTGTAACAGTTAAGGTTACGGTTTGTGTTAGGCATTGTGGTTGGGGTGAGGTTTAGGTTTAGGGTTAGGGTTGTGTATGCTTAGGATTATGGTTATGGTAAGGTGTTAGGGGTTAGAAGTGTAGTTTAGGGTTAGGGGTGGGTGAGGGTTCTGGTAAAGCATTGTGGTTCTGACCATGGTTGGGTTTGGTTTAGGGTTACGGTTAGGTTTATGATTAGGTTTCAGGTTAGTGTTCGAGTTAGAGTTAAGGTTTGGGTTAGGCTTTGGTGTTAGGGGTTAGGGTTTGGGTTAGGGTTAGGGTTATTTTTAGGGCTCAGGGGTTCAGGTTAGTGTTAGGGTTAGGGTTACGGATAGCATTAGGGTTAGGGTTGGGGATACGGTTAGGGGTTAGGGTGAGGGTTACGGTTACTTTTACAGTTTAGGTGAGGGTTTAGGTTAAGTGTCATCATTAGGGTTAGAGTTAGGGTTATGGTTAGCTGTAGAGCAATATTTAGGTTTAGGTGCCGGTTTAGTGTTAGAGTCAGTGTTCAATTTAGGGTCAAGGTTAGATTTAGGGTTAGGGTTAGGTTTAGGTCTAGGGTTAGGATTAGGTTTAGGGTTAGGTTCAGGGCTATTGTAAGGGTTAGGTTTAGGGTTACATTTGGACTAGCATTATGGTTAGAGTTATGTTCAAGGATAGGGTTTGGGTTAGGTTTAGGTTTAGGGTTAGGGTTTGGATGAAGTTTAGGATAGGGTGAGGGTTATTTTTATGGTTTGGGCTAAAGTTTGGTTTTGTGTTCAGCTTAGTGTTAAGGTTAGGTTTAGGTTTCGGTTTTGGGTTAGGGGTTATGTTTAGGGTTTGGGTTACGCTTTGGTTTAGGGTTAGTGTGAAGTTTAGGTTAAGGGTGAGGGTGAGGATAAAGGTTAGGATTAGGTTTATGGTAAGGTGTTAGTGGTTAGAGGTGTAGTTTAGGGTTAGGGTTTGGGTGAGGGTTTCGGTTAGGCATTGTGGTTCTGGTCATGGTTAAGTTTGGTTCAGTGTTAGGGTTAGGTTTATGATTAGGTTTCGGGTTAGTGTTAGAGTTAGGGTGAGGGATAGTGTTAAGGTTTAGGTTAGGTTTTGGTGTTACGGGTTAGGGTTTGCGTTAGGGTTAGTGTTATCTTTATGGCTTAGGGGTTTCAGGTTAGTGTTGTGGTTAGGGCTAGGGTTAGCATTAGGGTTAGGCTTGTGGGCTACGGTTAGGGGTTAGAGTGAAGGCTACGGTTAGTTTTACAGTTAAGGTGAGGGTTTAGGGTAAGTGTTATGATTAGGGTTAGAGTTCGAGTAAGGGTTAGGTTTAGGGTTAGGGTTAGGTGTAGGGTAATATTTAGGTTTACGTCCAAGTTTAGGGTTAGAGTTAGTGCTGTATTTAGGGTCAGAGCTAGTGTTCTATTTAGGGTCAAGTTTAGAGTTAGGGTTAGGTTTAGGATTAGGATTATGTTTAGGGTTAGGGTTAGGTTCAGGGCTATCGTAAGGGTTAGGTTTAGGGTTTCGGATGGACTAGTGTTATGGTTAGAGTTAGGTTTAAGGTAAGGGTTTTGCTTAGGTTTAGGTTAGGGCTAAGGTTAGGGTTAGGGTTTGGATGATGTTTAGGCTAGGGTGAGGGTTATTTTTATGGTTAGGGCTGGAGTTTGGGTTTGTGCTCACGTTACTTTTAAGGTTAGGTTTAGGGTTTGGATTAGGGTTAGGGGTTATGTTTAGGGTTAGATTTACGAACAGGGTTAGTATTAGTGTGAAGTTCAGGTTAAGTGGGAGGGTTAGGATAAGGGTAGGATTAGGGTTAGAATTATAATGTTAGACATTCGGTTTAGGGTGTTAGGTTTAGGTTTATGGTTAGGCTAGTCTTAAGTTTAAGGTTAATGTTAGGGTTAGGATTAGATTAGGGTTACTCTTCGTGTTAGAGTTAGGGTTAGGGATAAGTTTAGGGATAGCATTAGGTTTAGGGTTGGGGACACGGTTAAGGGTTAGGGTGTGTGTTAGTGTTAGGTTTACCGTTAAGGAGAGGGTTTAGGTTAATTGTTATGGTTAGGGTTAGAGTTAGAGTTAGGGTTAGGGTTAGGGTGAAGTTTCAGTTAATAGTGAGGGTTAGGGTTAAGGTTAGAGTTAGGGTTAAGGTTAGTGTCAGGGTTAGGTTTAGGGTTAGGGTTACGGTAGGGGTAAGGTTACTGTGAAGGTTAGGTTTACAGTAAAGGGTAGTGCTGGGTTAGGGTTAGGGTTACGTTTAGAGTTATTGTTAGGCTTAAGTTTAGGGTTAGGGTAGAGTTCATGTTAGGGTTAATTTTAGGGTTAGGGTAAGGGTTAGGTTTAGTTCAGGGTTAGGGCTAGGATTAGGGATAGGGTTAGGATTGGGGGATGGGTTAGGGATTCGTGTGAGGGTTAGTGTCAGGTTTACAGTTAAGCTGATGTTTTAGGGTGTTACAGTTAGCGTTAGGGTTAGGGTTAGAGTTAGGGTTAGGATTAGGTTTATGCTTAGGTTTAGGGTTAGGGTTAGGGTCAGGGTTAGGTGGAGATTTAGTGTCATGTTTAGGTTGTTTTTTTAGTTTTAGGGTTAGGCTTAGTGTGAAGTTTATTTTAATTATGAGGTTTAGGGTTAGGGGTTAGGGTTAGGTCATGTTTAGTTTTAGGTTTGGGGTTAGTGTTAGCGTTAGGGTTAGTTTTAGTTTTGGTTAGGGTTTGAATGAATTTAAGGTAGGTTTAGCGTTCTGGTTAGGGTGAAATTTTGGTTAAGGGTGAGGGTTTGTTTTAGGTTTAGGGTTAGGGTTAGAGTTAGGGTGAGTGTTTAGGTTTAGGTTTAAGGTTAAGTTTAGGTTTAGGCTAATGATTAGGTTTAGAGTTAGGGTTAGGGGTTATTGTTTCGGTAAGGTTTAGGGTAGGGTTCTGTTTAGGGTTAAGTATAGTGTTAGGGTAAGAGTTAGAGTTCCATTTACAGTTGAGTGTTTTGGGTGTTACTGTTAGGGTTAGGGCTAGGGTTACAGTTAGGGTTAGAGGTTAGGGTTAGGTGTAAGTTTATGGTAGCCTTAATGTTAGGTTAAGGTTAGGTTAGGGTTAGGGTCAGGGTTAGGATTAGGTTTAGGGTCAGGGTTAGGGTCAGAGATATTGTAAGGGTTAGGTTTAGGGTTACAAGTGGGCCATGGTTAAGGTTAGGGTTAGGTTTAGGGTTAAAGTTAGGGTTAGCTTTAGGTTAGGGATAGGATGAAGTTTAAGATAGGGTGAGGGTTAGGGTTATGGCTAAGGTTTGGGTTAGTTTTCAGGTTAGTGTTAAGGTTATGTTTAGGGTTAGGGTTAAGTTTATGGGTTGTGTTTAGTTTTAGGGTTAGGGTTAAGTTTAGTGTAACAGTTAAGGTTACGGTTTGTGTTAGGCATTGTGGTTGGGGTGAGGTTTAGGTTTAGGGTTAGGGTTGTGTATGCTTAGGATTATGGTTATGGTAAGGTGTTAGGGGTTAGAAGTGTAGTTTAGGGTTAGGGGTGGGTGAGGGTTCTGGTAAAGCATTGTGGTTCTGACCATGGTTGGGTTTGGTTTAGGGTTACGGTTAGGTTTATGATTAGGTTTCAGGTTAGTGTTCGAGTTAGAGTTAAGGTTTGGGTTAGGCTTTGGTGTTAGGGGTTAGGGTTAGGGTTATTTTTAGGGCTCAGGGGTTCAGGTTAGTGTTAGGGTTAGGGTTACGGATAGCATTAGGGTTAGGGTTGGGGATACGGTTAGGGGTTAGGGTGAGGGTTACGGTTACTTTTACAGTTTAGGTGAGGGTTTAGGTTAAGTGTCATCATTAGGGTTAGAGTTAGGGTTATGGTTAGCAGTAGAGTAATATTTAGGTTTAGGTGCCGGTTTAGTGTTAGAGTCAGTGTTCAATTTAGGGTCAAGGTTAGATTTAGGGTTAGGGTTAGGTTTAGGTCTAGGGTTAGGATTAGGTTTAGGGTTAGGTTCAGGGCTATTGTAAGGGTTAGGTTTAGGGTTACATTTGGACTAGCATTATGGTTAGAGTTATGTTCAAGGATAGGGTTTGGGTTAGGTTTAGGTTTAGGGTTAGGGTTTGGATGAAGTTTAGGATAGGGTGAGGGTTATTTTTATGGTTTGGGCTAAAGTTTGGTTTTGTGTTCAGCTTAGTGTTAAGGTTAGGTTTAGGTTTCGGTTTTGGGTTAGGGGTTATGTTTAGGGTTTGGGTTAGGCTTTGGTTTAGGGTTAGTGTGAAGTTTAGGTTAAGGGTGAGGGTGAGGATAAAGGTTAGGATTAGGTTTATGGTAAGGTGTTAGTGGTTAGAGGTGTAGTTTAGGGTTAGGGTTTGGGTGAGGGTTTCGGTTAGGCATTGTGGTTCTGGTCATGGTTAAGTTTGGTTCAGTGTTAGGGTTAGGTTTATGATTAGGTTTCGGGTTAGTGTTAGAGTTAGGGTGAGGGATAGTGTTAAGGTTTAGGTTAGGTTTTGGTGTTACGGGTTAGGGTTTGCGTTAGGGTTAGTGTTATCTTTATGGCTTAGGGGTTTCAGGTTAGTGTTGTGGTTAGGGCTAGGGTTAGCATTAGGGTTAGGCTTGTGGGCTACGGTTAGGGGTTAGAGTGAAGGCTACGGTTAGTTTTACAGTTAAGGTGAGGGTTTAGGGTAAGTGTTATGATTAGGGTTAGAGTTCGAGTAAGGGTTAGGTTTAGGGTTAGGGTTAGGTGTAGGGTAATATTTAGGTTTACGTCCAAGTTTAGGGTTAGAGTTAGTGCTGTATTTAGGGTCAGAGCTAGTGTTCTATTTAGGGTCAAGTTTAGAGTTAGGGTTAGGTTTAGGATTAGGATTATGTTTAGGGTTAGGGTTAGGTTCAGGGCTATCGTAAGGGTTAGGTTTAGGGTTTCGGATGGACTAGTGTTATGGTTAGAGTTAGGTTTAAGGTAAGGGTTTTGCTTAGGTTTAGGTTAGGGCTAAGGTTAGGGTTAGGGTTTGGATGATGTTTAGGCTAGGGTGAGGGTTATTTTTATGGTTAGGGCTGGAGTTTGGGTTTGTGCTCACGTTACTTTTAAGGTTAGGTTTAGGGTTTGGATTAGGGTTAGGGGTTATGTTTAGGGTTAGATTTACGAACAGGGTTAGTATTAGTGTGAAGTTCAGGTTAAGTGGGAGGGTTAGGATAAGGGTAGGATTAGGGTTAGAATTATAATGTTAGACATTCGGTTTAGGGTGTTAGGTTTAGGTTTATGGTTAGGCTAGTCTTAAGTTTAAGGTTAATGTTAGGGTTAGGATTAGATTAGGGTTACTCTTCGTGTTAGAGTTAGGGTTAGGGATAAGTTTAGGGATAGCATTAGGTTTAGGGTTGGGGACACGGTTAAGGGTTAGGGTGTGTGTTAGTGTTAGGTTTACCGTTAAGGAGAGGGTTTAGGTTAATTGTTATGGTTAGGGTTAGAGTTAGAGTTAGGGTTAGGGTTAGGGTGAAGTTTCAGTTAATAGTGAGGGTTAGGGTTAAGGTTAGAGTTAGGGTTAAGGTTAGTGTCAGGGTTAGGTTTAGGGTTAGGGTTACGGTAGGGGTAAGGTTACTGTGAAGGTTAGGTTTACAGTAAAGGGTAGTGCTGGGTTAGGGTTAGGGTTACGTTTAGAGTTATTGTTAGGCTTAAGTTTAGGGTTAGGGTAGAGTTCATGTTAGGGTTAATTTTAGGGTTAGGGTAAGGGTTAGGTTTAGTTCAGGGTTAGGGCTAGGATTAGGGATAGGGTTAGGATTGGGGGATGGGTTAGGGATTCGTGTGAGGGTTAGTGTCAGGTTTACAGTTAAGCTGATGTTTTAGGGTGTTACAGTTAGCGTTAGGGTTAGGGTTAGAGTTAGGGTTAGGATTAGGTTTATGCTTAGGTTTAGGGTTAGGGTTAGGGTCAGGGTTAGGTGGAGATTTAGTGTCATGTTTAGGTTGTTTTTTTAGTTTTAGGGTTAGGCTTAGTGTGAAGTTTATTTTAATTATGAGGTTTAGGGTTAGGGGTTAGGGTTAGGTCATGTTTAGTTTTAGGTTTGGGGTTAGTGTTAGCGTTAGGGTTAGTTTTAGTTTTGGTTAGGGTTTGAATGAATTTAAGATAGGTTTAGCGTTCTGGTTAGGGTGAAATTTTGGTTAAGGGTGAGGGTTTGTTTTAGGTTTAGGGTTAGGGTTAGAGTTAGGGTGAGTGTTTAGGTTTAGGTTTAAGGTTAAGTTTAGGTTTAGGCTAATGATTAGGTTTAGAGTTAGGGTTAGGGGTTATCGTTTCGGTAAGGTTTAGGGTAGGGTTCTGTTTAGGGTTAAGTATAGTGTTAGGGTAAGAGTTAGAGTTCCATTTACAGTTGAGTGTTTTGGGTGTTACTGTTAGGGTTAGGGCTAGGGTTACAGTTAGAGTTAGGGTTAGAGGTTAGGGTTAGGTGTAAGTTTATGGTAGCCTTAATGTTAGGTTAAGGTTAGGTTAGGGTTAGGGTCAGGGTTAGGATTAGGTTTAGGGTCAGGGTTAGGGTCAGAGATATTGTAAGGGTTAGGTTTAGGGTTACAAGTGGGCCATGGTTAAGGTTAGGGTTAGGTTTAGGGTTAAAGTTAGGGTTAGCTTTAGGTTAGGGATAGGATGAAGTTTAAGATAGGGTGAGGGTTAGGGTTATGGCTAAGGTTTGGGTTAGTTTTCAGGTTAGTGTTAAGGTTATGTTTAGGGTTAGGGTTAAGTTTATGGGTTGTGTTTAGTTTTAGGGTTAGGGTTAAGTTTAGTGTAACAGTTAAGGTTACGGTTTGTGTTAGGCATTGTGGTTGGGGTGAGGTTTAGGTTTAGGGTTAGGGTTGTGTATGCTTAGGATTATGGTTATGGTAAGGTGTTAGGGGTTAGAAGTGTAGTTTAGGGTTAGGGGTGGGTGAGGGTTCTGGTAAAGCATTGTGGTTCTGACCATGGTTGGGTTTGGTTTAGGGTTACGGTTAGGTTTATGATTAGGTTTCAGGTTAGTGTTCGAGTTAGAGTTAAGGTTTGGGTTAGGCTTTGGTGTTAGGGGTTAGGGTTTGGGTTAGGGTTAGGGTTATTTTTAGGGCTCAGGGGTTCAGGTTAGTGTTAGGGTTAGGGTTACGGATAGCATTAGGGTTAGGGTTGGGGATACGGTTAGGGGTTAGGGTGAGGGTTACGGTTACTTTTACAGTTTAGGTGAGGGTTTAGGTTAAGTGTCATCATTAGGGTTAGAGTTAGGGTTATGGTTAGCTGTAGAGCAATATTTAGGTTTAGGTGCCGGTTTAGTGTTAGAGTCAGTGTTCAATTTAGGGTCAAGGTTAGATTTAGGGTTAGGGTTAGGTTTAGGTCTAGGGTTAGGATTAGGTTTAGGGTTAGGTTCAGGGCTATTGTAAGGGTTAGGTTTAGGGTTACATTTGGACTAGCATTATGGTTAGAGTTATGCTCAAGGATAGGGTTTGGGTTAGGTTTAGGTTTAGGGTTAGGGTTTGGATGAAGTTTAGGATAGGGTGAGGGTTATTTTTATGGTTTGGGCTAAAGTTTGGTTTTGTGTTCAGCTTAGTGTTAAGGTTAGGTTTAGGTTTCGGTTTTGGGTTAGGGGTTATGTTTAGGGTTTGGGTTACGCTTTGGTTTAGGGTTAGTGTGAAGTTTAGGTTAAGGGTGCGGGTGAGGATAAAGGTTAGGATTAGGTTTATGGTAAGGTGTTAGTGGTTAGAGGTGTAGTTTAGGGTTAGGGTTTGGGTGAGGGTTTCGGTTAGGCATTGTGGTTCTGGTCATGGTTAAGTTTGGTTCAGTGTTAGGGTTAGGTTTATGATTAGGTTTCGGGTTAGTGTTAGAGTTAGGGTGAGGGATAGTGTTAAGGTTTAGGTTAGGTTTTGGTGTTACGGGTTAGGGTTTGCGTTAGGGTTAGTGTTATCTTTATGGCTTAGGGGTTTCAGGTTAGTGTTGTGGTTAGGGCTAGGGTTAGCATTAGGGTTAGGCTTGTGGGCTACGGTTAGGGGTTAGAGTGAAGGCTACGGTTAGTTTTACAGTTAAGGTGAGGGTTTAGGGTAAGTGTTATGATTAGGGTTAGAGTTCGAGTAAGGGTTAGGTTTAGGGTTAGGGTTAGGTGTAGGGTAATATTTAGGTTTACGTCCAAGTTTAGGGTTAGAGTTAGTGCTGTATTTAGGGTCAGAGCTAGTGTTCTATTTAGGGTCAAGTTTAGAGTTAGGGTTAGGTTTAGGATTAGGATTATGTTTAGGGTTAGGGTTAGGTTCAGGGCTATCGTAAGGGTTAGGTTTAGGGTTTCGGATGGACTAGTGTTATGGTTAGAGTTAGGTTTAAGGTAAGGGTTTTGCTTAGGTTTAGGTTAGGGCTAAGGTTAGGGTTAGGGTTTGGATGATGTTTAGGCTAGGGTGAGGGTTATTTTTATGGTTAGGGCTGGAGTTTGGGTTTGTGCTCACGTTACTTTTAAGGTTAGGTTTAGGGTTTGGATTAGGGTTAGGGGTTATGTTTAGGGTTAGATTTACGAACAGGGTTAGTATTAGTGTGAAGTTCAGGTTAAGTGGGAGGGTTAGGATAAGGGTAGGATTAGGGTTAGAATTATAATGTTAGACATTCGGTTTAGGGTGTTAGGTTTAGGTTTATGGTTAGGCTAGTCTTAAGTTTAAGGTTAATGTTAGGGTTAGGATTAGATTAGGGTTACTCTTCGTGTTAGAGTTAGGGTTAGGGATAAGTTTAGGGATAGCATTAGGTTTAGGGTTGGGGACACGGTTAAGGGTTAGGGTGTGTGTTAGTGTTAGGTTTACCGTTAAGGAGAGGGTTTAGGTTAATTGTTATGGTTAGGGTTAGAGTTAGAGTTAGGGTTAGGGTTAGGGTGAAGTTTCAGTTAATAGTGAGGGTTAGGGTTAAGGTTAGAGTTAGGGTTAAGGTTAGTGTCAGGGTTAGGTTTAGGGTTAGGGTTACGGTAGGGGTAAGGTTACTGTGAAGGTTAGGTTTACAGTAAAGGGTAGTGCTGGGTTAGGGTTAGGGTTACGTTTAGAGTTATTGTTAGGCTTAAGTTTAGGGTTAGGGTAGAGTTCATGTTAGGGTTAATTTTAGGGTTAGGGTAAGGGTTAGGTTTAGTTCAGGGTTAGGGCTAGGATTAGGGATAGGGTTAGGATTGGGGGATGGGTTAGGGATTCGTGTGAGGGTTAGTGTCAGGTTTACAGTTAAGCTGATGTTTTAGGGTGTTACAGTTAGCGTTAGGGTTAGGGTTAGAGTTAGGGTTAGGATTAGGTTTATGCTTAGGTTTAGGGTTAGGGTTAGGGTCAGGGTTAGGTGGAGATTTAGTGTCATGTTTAGGTTGTTTTTTTAGTTTTAGGGTTAGGCTTAGTGTGAAGTTTATTTTAATTATGAGGTTTAGGGTTAGGGGTTAGGGTTAGGTCATGTTTAGTTTTAGGTTTGGGGTTAGTGTTAGCGTTAGGGTTAGTTTTAGTTTTGGTTAGGGTTTGAATGAATTTAAGGTAGGTTTAGCGTTCTGGTTAGGGTGAAATTTTGGTTAAGGGTGAGGGTTTGTTTTAGGTTTAGGGTTAGGGTTAGAGTTAGGGTGAGTGTTTAGGTTTAGGTTTAAGGTTAAGTTTAGGTTTAGGCTAATGATTAGGTTTAGAGTTAGGGTTAGGGGTTATTGTTTCCGTAAGGTTTAGGGTAGGGCTCTGTTTAGGGTTAAGTATAGTGTTAGGGTAAGAGTTAGAGTTCCATTTACAGTTGAGTGTTTTGGGTGTTACTGTTAGGGTTAGGGCTAGGGTTACAGTTAGAGTTAGGGTTAGAGGTTAGGGTTAGGTGTAAGTTTATGGTAGCCTTAATGTTAGGTTAAGGTTAGGTTAGGGTTAGGGTCAGGGTTAGGATTAGGTTTAGGGTCAGGGTTAGGGTCAGAGATATTGTAAGGGTTAGGTTTAGGGTTACAAGTGGGCCATGGTTAAGGTTAGGGTTAGGTTTAGGGTTAAAGTTAGGGTTAGCTTTAGGTTAGGGATAGGATGAAGTTTAAGATAGGGTGAGGGTTAGGGTTATGGCTAAGGTTTGGGTTAGTTTTCAGGTTAGTGTTAAGGTTATGTTTAGGGTTAGGGTTAAGTTTATGGGTTGTGTTTAGTTTTAGGGTTAGGGTTAAGTTTAGTGTAACAGTTAAGGTTACGGTTTGTGTTAGGCATTGTGGTTGGGGTGAGGTTTAGGTTTAGGGTTAGGGTTGTGTATGCTTAGGATTATGGTTATGGTAAGGTGTTAGGGGTTAGAAGTGTAGTTTAGGGTTAGGGGTGGGTGAGGGTTCTGGTAAAGCATTGTGGTTCTGACCATGGTTGGGTTTGGTTTAGGGTTACGGTTAGGTTTATGATTAGGTTTCAGGTTAGTGTTCGAGTTAGAGTTAAGGTTTGGGTTAGGCTTTGGTGTTAGGGGTTAGGGTTAGGGTTATTTTTAGGGCTCAGGGGTTCAGGTTAGTGTTAGGGTTAGGGTTACGGATAGCATTAGGGTTAGGGTTGGGGATACGGTTAGGGGTTAGGGTGAGGGTTACGGTTACTTTTACAGTTTAGGTGAGGGTTTAGGTTAAGTGTCATCATTAGGGTTAGAGTTAGGGTTATGGTTAGCAGTAGAGTAATATTTAGGTTTAGGTGCCGGTTTAGTGTTAGAGTCAGTGTTCAATTTAGGGTCAAGGTTAGATTTAGGGTTAGGGTTAGGTTTAGGTCTAGGGTTAGGATTAGGTTTAGGGTTAGGTTCAGGGCTATTGTAAGGGTTAGGTTTAGGGTTACATTTGGACTAGCATTATGGTTAGAGTTATGTTCAAGGATAGGGTTTGGGTTAGGTTTAGGTTTAGGGTTAGGGTTTGGATGAAGTTTAGGATAGGGTGAGGGTTATTTTTATGGTTTGGGCTAAAGTTTGGTTTTGTGTTCAGCTTAGTGTTAAGGTTAGGTTTAGGTTTCGGTTTTGGGTTAGGGGTTATGTTTAGGGTTTGGGTTAGGCTTTGGTTTAGGGTTAGTGTGAAGTTTAGGTTAAGGGTGAGGGTGAGGATAAAGGTTAGGATTAGGTTTATGGTAAGGTGTTAGTGGTTAGAGGTGTAGTTTAGGGTTAGGGTTTGGGTGAGGGTTTCGGTTAGGCATTGTGGTTCTGGTCATGGTTAAGTTTGGTTCAGTGTTAGGGTTAGGTTTATGATTAGGTTTCGGGTTAGTGTTAGAGTTAGGGTGAGGGATAGTGTTAAGGTTTAGGTTAGGTTTTGGTGTTACGGGTTAGGGTTTGCGTTAGGGTTAGTGTTATCTTTATGGCTTAGGGGTTTCAGGTTAGTGTTGTGGTTAGGGCTAGGGTTAGCATTAGGGTTAGGCTTGTGGGCTACGGTTAGGGGTTAGAGTGAAGGCTACGGTTAGTTTTACAGTTAAGGTGAGGGTTTAGGGTAAGTGTTATGATTAGGGTTAGAGTTCGAGTAAGGGTTAGGTTTAGGGTTAGGGTTAGGTGTAGGGTAATATTTAGGTTTACGTCCAAGTTTAGGGTTAGAGTTAGTGCTGTATTTAGGGTCAGAGCTAGTGTTCTATTTAGGGTCAAGTTTAGAGTTAGGGTTAGGTTTAGGATTAGGATTATGTTTAGGGTTAGGGTTAGGTTCAGGGCTATCGTAAGGGTTAGGTTTAGGGTTTCGGATGGACTAGTGTTATGGTTAGAGTTAGGTTTAAGGTAAGGGTTTTGCTTAGGTTTAGGTTAGGGCTAAGGTTAGGGTTAGGGTTTGGATGATGTTTAGGCTAGGGTGAGGGTTATTTTTATGGTTAGGGCTGGAGTTTGGGTTTGTGCTCACGTTACTTTTAAGGTTAGGTTTAGGGTTTGGATTAGGGTTAGGGGTTATGTTTAGGGTTAGATTTACGAACAGGGTTAGTATTAGTGTGAAGTTCAGGTTAAGTGGGAGGGTTAGGATAAGGGTAGGATTAGGGTTAGAATTATAATGTTAGACATTCGGTTTAGGGTGTTAGGTTTAGGTTTATGGTTAGGCTAGTCTTAAGTTTAAGGTTAATGTTAGGGTTAGGATTAGATTAGGGTTACTCTTCGTGTTAGAGTTAGGGTTAGGGATAAGTTTAGGGATAGCATTAGGTTTAGGGTTGGGGACACGGTTAAGGGTTAGGGTGTGTGTTAGTGTTAGGTTTACCGTTAAGGAGAGGGTTTAGGTTAATTGTTATGGTTAGGGTTAGAGTTAGAGTTAGGGTTAGGGTTAGGGTGAAGTTTCAGTTAATAGTGAGGGTTAGGGTTAAGGTTAGAGTTAGGGTTAAGGTTAGTGTCAGGGTTAGGTTTAGGGTTAGGGTTACGGTAGGGGTAAGGTTACTGTGAAGGTTAGGTTTACAGTAAAGGGTAGTGCTGGGTTAGGGTTAGGGTTACGTTTAGAGTTATTGTTAGGCTTAAGTTTAGGGTTAGGGTAGAGTTCATGTTAGGGTTAATTTTAGGGTTAGGGTAAGGGTTAGGTTTAGTTCAGGGTTAGGGCTAGGATTAGGGATAGGGTTAGGATTGGGGGATGGGTTAGGGATTCGTGTGAGGGTTAGTGTCAGGTTTACAGTTAAGCTGATGTTTTAGGGTGTTACAGTTAGCGTTAGGGTTAGGGTTAGAGTTAGGGTTAGGATTAGGTTTATGCTTAGGTTTAGGGTTAGGGTTAGGGTCAGGGTTAGGTGGAGATTTAGTGTCATGTTTAGGTTGTTTTTTTAGTTTTAGGGTTAGGCTTAGTGTGAAGTTTATTTTAATTATGAGGTTTAGGGTTAGGGGTTAGGGTTAGGTCATGTTTAGTTTTAGGTTTGGGGTTAGTGTTAGCGTTAGGGTTAGTTTTAGTTTTGGTTAGGGTTTGAATGAATTTAAGATAGGTTTAGCGTTCTGGTTAGGGTGAAATTTTGGTTAAGGGTGAGGGTTTGTTTTAGGTTTAGGGTTAGGGTTAGAGTTAGGGTGAGTGTTTAGGTTTAGGTTTAAGGTTAAGTTTAGGTTTAGGCTAATGATTAGGTTTAGAGTTAGGGTTAGGGGTTATCGTTTCGGTAAGGTTTAGGGTAGGGTTCTGTTTAGGGTTAAGTATAGTGTTAGGGTAAGAGTTAGAGTTCCATTTACAGTTGAGTGTTTTGGGTGTTACTGTTAGGGTTAGGGCTAGGGTTACAGTTAGAGTTAGGGTTAGAGGTTAGGGTTAGGTGTAAGTTTATGGTAGCCTTAATGTTAGGTTAAGGTTAGGTTAGGGTTAGGGTCAGGGTTAGGATTAGGTTTAGGGTCAGGGTTAGGGTCAGAGATATTGTAAGGGTTAGGTTTAGGGTTACAAGTGGGCCATGGTTAAGGTTAGGGTTAGGTTTAGGGTTAAAGTTAGGGTTAGCTTTAGGTTAGGGATAGGATGAAGTTTAAGATAGGGTGAGGGTTAGGGTTATGGCTAAGGTTTGGGTTAGTTTTCAGGTTAGTGTTAAGGTTATGTTTAGGGTTAGGGTTAAGTTTATGGGTTGTGTTTAGTTTTAGGGTTAGGGTTAAGTTTAGTGTAACAGTTAAGGTTACGGTTTGTGTTAGGCATTGTGGTTGGGGTGAGGTTTAGGTTTAGGGTTAGGGTTGTGTATGCTTAGGATTATGGTTATGGTAAGGTGTTAGGGGTTAGAAGTGTAGTTTAGGGTTAGGGGTGGGTGAGGGTTCTGGTAAAGCATTGTGGTTCTGACCATGGTTGGGTTTGGTTTAGGGTTACGGTTAGGTTTATGATTAGGTTTCAGGTTAGTGTTCGAGTTAGAGTTAAGGTTTGGGTTAGGCTTTGGTGTTAGGGGTTAGGGTTTGGGTTAGGGTTAGGGTTATTTTTAGGGCTCAGGGGTTCAGGTTAGTGTTAGGGTTAGGGTTACGGATAGCATTAGGGTTAGGGTTGGGGATACGGTTAGGGGTTAGGGTGAGGGTTACGGTTACTTTTACAGTTTAGGTGAGGGTTTAGGTTAAGTGTCATCATTAGGGTTAGAGTTAGGGTTATGGTTAGCTGTAGAGCAATATTTAGGTTTAGGTGCCGGTTTAGTGTTAGAGTCAGTGTTCAATTTAGGGTCAAGGTTAGATTTAGGGTTAGGGTTAGGTTTAGGTCTAGGGTTAGGATTAGGTTTAGGGTTAGGTTCAGGGCTATTGTAAGGGTTAGGTTTAGGGTTACATTTGGACTAGCATTATGGTTAGAGTTATGCTCAAGGATAGGGTTTGGGTTAGGTTTAGGTTTAGGGTTAGGGTTTGGATGAAGTTTAGGATAGGGTGAGGGTTATTTTTATGGTTTGGGCTAAAGTTTGGTTTTGTGTTCAGCTTAGTGTTAAGGTTAGGTTTAGGTTTCGGTTTTGGGTTAGGGGTTATGTTTAGGGTTTGGGTTACGCTTTGGTTTAGGGTTAGTGTGAAGTTTAGGTTAAGGGTGCGGGTGAGGATAAAGGTTAGGATTAGGTTTATGGTAAGGTGTTAGTGGTTAGAGGTGTAGTTTAGGGTTAGGGTTTGGGTGAGGGTTTCGGTTAGGCATTGTGGTTCTGGTCATGGTTAAGTTTGGTTCAGTGTTAGGGTTAGGTTTATGATTAGGTTTCGGGTTAGTGTTAGAGTTAGGGTGAGGGATAGTGTTAAGGTTTAGGTTAGGTTTTGGTGTTACGGGTTAGGGTTTGCGTTAGGGTTAGTGTTATCTTTATGGCTTAGGGGTTTCAGGTTAGTGTTGTGGTTAGGGCTAGGGTTAGCATTAGGGTTAGGCTTGTGGGCTACGGTTAGGGGTTAGAGTGAAGGCTACGGTTAGTTTTACAGTTAAGGTGAGGGTTTAGGGTAAGTGTTATGATTAGGGTTAGAGTTCGAGTAAGGGTTAGGTTTAGGGTTAGGGTTAGGTGTAGGGTAATATTTAGGTTTACGTCCAAGTTTAGGGTTAGAGTTAGTGCTGTATTTAGGGTCAGAGCTAGTGTTCTATTTAGGGTCAAGTTTAGAGTTAGGGTTAGGTTTAGGATTAGGATTATGTTTAGGGTTAGGGTTAGGTTCAGGGCTATCGTAAGGGTTAGGTTTAGGGTTTCGGATGGACTAGTGTTATGGTTAGAGTTAGGTTTAAGGTAAGGGTTTTGCTTAGGTTTAGGTTAGGGCTAAGGTTAGGGTTAGGGTTTGGATGATGTTTAGGCTAGGGTGAGGGTTATTTTTATGGTTAGGGCTGGAGTTTGGGTTTGTGCTCACGTTACTTTTAAGGTTAGGTTTAGGGTTTGGATTAGGGTTAGGGGTTATGTTTAGGGTTAGATTTACGAACAGGGTTAGTATTAGTGTGAAGTTCAGGTTAAGTGGGAGGGTTAGGATAAGGGTAGGATTAGGGTTAGAATTATAATGTTAGACATTCGGTTTAGGGTGTTAGGTTTAGGTTTATGGTTAGGCTAGTCTTAAGTTTAAGGTTAATGTTAGGGTTAGGATTAGATTAGGGTTACTCTTCGTGTTAGAGTTAGGGTTAGGGATAAGTTTAGGGATAGCATTAGGTTTAGGGTTGGGGACACGGTTAAGGGTTAGGGTGTGTGTTAGTGTTAGGTTTACCGTTAAGGAGAGGGTTTAGGTTAATTGTTATGGTTAGGGTTAGAGTTAGAGTTAGGGTTAGGGTTAGGGTGAAGTTTCAGTTAATAGTGAGGGTTAGGGTTAAGGTTAGAGTTAGGGTTAAGGTTAGTGTCAGGGTTAGGTTTAGGGTTAGGGTTACGGTAGGGGTAAGGTTACTGTGAAGGTTAGGTTTACAGTAAAGGGTAGTGCTGGGTTAGGGTTAGGGTTACGTTTAGAGTTATTGTTAGGCTTAAGTTTAGGGTTAGGGTAGAGTTCATGTTAGGGTTAATTTTAGGGTTAGGGTAAGGGTTAGGTTTAGTTCAGGGTTAGGGCTAGGATTAGGGATAGGGTTAGGATTGGGGGATGGGTTAGGGATTCGTGTGAGGGTTAGTGTCAGGTTTACAGTTAAGCTGATGTTTTAGGGTGTTACAGTTAGCGTTAGGGTTAGGGTTAGAGTTAGGGTTAGGATTAGGTTTATGCTTAGGTTTAGGGTTAGGGTTAGGGTCAGGGTTAGGTGGAGATTTAGTGTCATGTTTAGGTTGTTTTTTTAGTTTTAGGGTTAGGCTTAGTGTGAAGTTTATTTTAATTATGAGGTTTAGGGTTAGGGGTTAGGGTTAGGTCATGTTTAGTTTTAGGTTTGGGGTTAGTGTTAGCGTTAGGGTTAGTTTTAGTTTTGGTTAGGGTTTGAATGAATTTAAGGTAGGTTTAGCGTTCTGGTTAGGGTGAAATTTTGGTTAAGGGTGAGGGTTTGTTTTAGGTTTAGGGTTAGGGTTAGAGTTAGGGTGAGTGTTTAGGTTTAGGTTTAAGGTTAAGTTTAGGTTTAGGCTAATGATTAGGTTTAGAGTTAGGGTTAGGGGTTATTGTTTCGGTAAGGTTTAGGGTAGGGTTCTGTTTAGGGTTAAGTATAGTGTTAGGGTAAGAGTTAGAGTTCCATTTACAGTTGAGTGTTTTGGGTGTTACTGTTAGGGTTAGGGCTAGGGTTACAGTTAGGGTTAGAGGTTAGGGTTAGGTGTAAGTTTATGGTAGCCTTAATGTTAGGTTAAGGTTAGGTTAGGGTTAGGGTCAGGGTTAGGATTAGGTTTAGGGTCAGGGTTAGGGTCAGAGATATTGTAAGGGTTAGGTTTAGGGTTACAAGTGGGCCATGGTTAAGGTTAGGGTTAGGTTTAGGGTTAAAGTTAGGGTTAGCTTTAGGTTAGGGATAGGATGAAGTTTAAGATAGGGTGAGGGTTAGGGTTATGGCTAAGGTTTGGGTTAGTTTTCAGGTTAGTGTTAAGGTTATGTTTAGGGTTAGGGTTAAGTTTATGGGTTGTGTTTAGTTTTAGGGTTAGGGTTAAGTTTAGTGTAACAGTTAAGGTTACGGTTTGTGTTAGGCATTGTGGTTGGGGTGAGGTTTAGGTTTAGGGTTAGGGTTGTGTATGCTTAGGATTATGGTTATGGTAAGGTGTTAGGGGTTAGAAGTGTAGTTTAGGGTTAGGGGTGGGTGAGGGTTCTGGTAAAGCATTGTGGTTCTGACCATGGTTGGGTTTGGTTTAGGGTTACGGTTAGGTTTATGATTAGGTTTCAGGTTAGTGTTCGAGTTAGAGTTAAGGTTTGGGTTAGGCTTTGGTGTTAGGGGTTAGGGTTAGGGTTATTTTTAGGGCTCAGGGGTTCAGGTTAGTGTTAGGGTTAGGGTTACGGATAGCATTAGGGTTAGGGTTGGGGATACGGTTAGGGGTTAGGGTGAGGGTTACGGTTACTTTTACAGTTTAGGTGAGGGTTTAGGTTAAGTGTCATCATTAGGGTTAGAGTTAGGGTTATGGTTAGCAGTAGAGTAATATTTAGGTTTAGGTGCCGGTTTAGTGTTAGAGTCAGTGTTCAATTTAGGGTCAAGGTTAGATTTAGGGTTAGGGTTAGGTTTAGGTCTAGGGTTAGGATTAGGTTTAGGGTTAGGTTCAGGGCTATTGTAAGGGTTAGGTTTAGGGTTACATTTGGACTAGCATTATGGTTAGAGTTATGTTCAAGGATAGGGTTTGGGTTAGGTTTAGGTTTAGGGTTAGGGTTTGGATGAAGTTTAGGATAGGGTGAGGGTTATTTTTATGGTTTGGGCTAAAGTTTGGTTTTGTGTTCAGCTTAGTGTTAAGGTTAGGTTTAGGTTTCGGTTTTGGGTTAGGGGTTATGTTTAGGGTTTGGGTTACGCTTTGGTTTAGGGTTAGTGTGAAGTTTAGGTTAAGGGTGAGGGTGAGGATAAAGGTTAGGATTAGGTTTATGGTAAGGTGTTAGTGGTTAGAGGTGTAGTTTAGGGTTAGGGTTTGGGTGAGGGTTTCGGTTAGGCATTGTGGTTCTGGTCATGGTTAAGTTTGGTTCAGTGTTAGGGTTAGGTTTATGATTAGGTTTCGGGTTAGTGTTAGAGTTAGGGTGAGGGATAGTGTTAAGGTTTAGGTTAGGTTTTGGTGTTACGGGTTAGGGTTTGCGTTAGGGTTAGTGTTATCTTTATGGCTTAGGGGTTTCAGGTTAGTGTTGTGGTTAGGGCTAGGGTTAGCATTAGGGTTAGGCTTGTGGGCTACGGTTAGGGGTTAGAGTGAAGGCTACGGTTAGTTTTACAGTTAAGGTGAGGGTTTAGGGTAAGTGTTATGATTAGGGTTAGAGTTCGAGTAAGGGTTAGGTTTAGGGTTAGGGTTAGGTGTAGGGTAATATTTAGGTTTACGTCCAAGTTTAGGGTTAGAGTTAGTGCTGTATTTAGGGTCAGAGCTAGTGTTCTATTTAGGGTCAAGTTTAGAGTTAGGGTTAGGTTTAGGATTAGGATTATGTTTAGGGTTAGGGTTAGGTTCAGGGCTATCGTAAGGGTTAGGTTTAGGGTTTCGGATGGACTAGTGTTATGGTTAGAGTTAGGTTTAAGGTAAGGGTTTTGCTTAGGTTTAGGTTAGGGCTAAGGTTAGGGTTAGGGTTTGGATGATGTTTAGGCTAGGGTGAGGGTTATTTTTATGGTTAGGGCTGGAGTTTGGGTTTGTGCTCACGTTACTTTTAAGGTTAGGTTTAGGGTTTGGATTAGGGTTAGGGGTTATGTTTAGGGTTAGATTTACGAACAGGGTTAGTATTAGTGTGAAGTTCAGGTTAAGTGGGAGGGTTAGGATAAGGGTAGGATTAGGGTTAGAATTATAATGTTAGACATTCGGTTTAGGGTGTTAGGTTTAGGTTTATGGTTAGGCTAGTCTTAAGTTTAAGGTTAATGTTAGGGTTAGGATTAGATTAGGGTTACTCTTCGTGTTAGAGTTAGGGTTAGGGATAAGTTTAGGGATAGCATTAGGTTTAGGGTTGGGGACACGGTTAAGGGTTAGGGTGTGTGTTAGTGTTAGGTTTACCGTTAAGGAGAGGGTTTAGGTTAATTGTTATGGTTAGGGTTAGAGTTAGAGTTAGGGTTAGGGTTAGGGTGAAGTTTCAGTTAATAGTGAGGGTTAGGGTTAAGGTTAGAGTTAGGGTTAAGGTTAGTGTCAGGGTTAGGTTTAGGGTTAGGGTTACGGTAGGGGTAAGGTTACTGTGAAGGTTAGGTTTACAGTAAAGGGTAGTGCTGGGTTAGGGTTAGGGTTACGTTTAGAGTTATTGTTAGGCTTAAGTTTAGGGTTAGGGTAGAGTTCATGTTAGGGTTAATTTTAGGGTTAGGGTAAGGGTTAGGTTTAGTTCAGGGTTAGGGCTAGGATTAGGGATAGGGTTAGGATTGGGGGATGGGTTAGGGATTCGTGTGAGGGTTAGTGTCAGGTTTACAGTTAAGCTGATGTTTTAGGGTGTTACAGTTAGCGTTAGGGTTAGGGTTAGAGTTAGGGTTAGGATTAGGTTTATGCTTAGGTTTAGGGTTAGGGTTAGGGTCAGGGTTAGGTGGAGATTTAGTGTCATGTTTAGGTTGTTTTTTTAGTTTTAGGGTTAGGCTTAGTGTGAAGTTTATTTTAATTATGAGGTTTAGGGTTAGGGGTTAGGGTTAGGTCATGTTTAGTTTTAGGTTTGGGGTTAGTGTTAGCGTTAGGGTTAGTTTTAGTTTTGGTTAGGGTTTGAATGAATTTAAGGTAGGTTTAGCGTTCTGGTTAGGGTGAAATTTTGGTTAAGGGTGAGGGTTTGTTTTAGGTTTAGGGTTAGGGTTAGAGTTAGGGTGAGTGTTTAGGTTTAGGTTTAAGGTTAAGTTTAGGTTTAGGCTAATGATTAGGTTTAGAGTTAGGGTTAGGGGTTATCGTTTCGGTAAGGTTTAGGGTAGGGTTCTGTTTAGGGTTAAGTATAGTGTTAGGGTAAGAGTTAGAGTTCCATTTACAGTTGAGTGTTTTGGGTGTTACTGTTAGGGTTAGGGCTAGGGTTACAGTTAGAGTTAGGGTTAGAGGTTAGGGTTAGGTGTAAGTTTATGGTAGCCTTAATGTTAGGTTAAGGTTAGGTTAGGGTTAGGGTCAGGGTTAGGATTAGGTTTAGGGTCAGGGTTAGGGTCAGAGATATTGTAAGGGTTAGGTTTAGGGTTACAAGTGGGCCATGGTTAAGGTTAGGGTTAGGTTTAGGGTTAAAGTTAGGGTTAGCTTTAGGTTAGGGATAGGATGAAGTTTAAGATAGGGTGAGGGTTAGGGTTATGGCTAAGGTTTGGGTTAGTTTTCAGGTTAGTGTTAAGGTTATGTTTAGGGTTAGGGTTAAGTTTATGGGTTGTGTTTAGTTTTAGGGTTAGGGTTAAGTTTAGTGTAACAGTTAAGGTTACGGTTTGTGTTAGGCATTGTGGTTGGGGTGAGGTTTAGGTTTAGGGTTAGGGTTGTGTATGCTTAGGATTATGGTTATGGTAAGGTGTTAGGGGTTAGAAGTGTAGTTTAGGGTTAGGGGTGGGTGAGGGTTCTGGTAAAGCATTGTGGTTCTGACCATGGTTGGGTTTGGTTTAGGGTTACGGTTAGGTTTATGATTAGGTTTCAGGTTAGTGTTCGAGTTAGAGTTAAGGTTTGGGTTAGGCTTTGGTGTTAGGGGTTAGGGTTTGGGTTAGGGTTAGGGTTATTTTTAGGGCTCAGGGGTTCAGGTTAGTGTTAGGGTTAGGGTTACGGATAGCATTAGGGTTAGGGTTGGGGATACGGTTAGGGGTTAGGGTGAGGGTTACGGTTACTTTTACAGTTTAGGTGAGGGTTTAGGTTAAGTGTCATCATTAGGGTTAGAGTTAGGGTTATGGTTAGCTGTAGAGCAATATTTAGGTTTAGGTGCCGGTTTAGTGTTAGAGTCAGTGTTCAATTTAGGGTCAAGGTTAGATTTAGGGTTAGGGTTAGGTTTAGGTCTAGGGTTAGGATTAGGTTTAGGGTTAGGTTCAGGGCTATTGTAAGGGTTAGGTTTAGGGTTACATTTGGACTAGCATTATGGTTAGAGTTATGTTCAAGGATAGGGTTTGGGTTAGGTTTAGGTTTAGGGTTAGGGTTTGGATGAAGTTTAGGATAGGGTGAGGGTTATTTTTATGGTTTGGGCTAAAGTTTGGTTTTGTGTTCAGCTTAGTGTTAAGGTTAGGTTTAGGTTTCGGTTTTGGGTTAGGGGTTATGTTTAGGGTTTGGGTTACGCTTTGGTTTAGGGTTAGTGTGAAGTTTAGGTTAAGGGTGCGGGTGAGGATAAAGGTTAGGATTAGGTTTATGGTAAGGTGTTAGTGGTTAGAGGTGTAGTTTAGGGTTAGGGTTTGGGTGAGGGTTTCGGTTAGGCATTGTGGTTCTGGTCATGGTTAAGTTTGGTTCAGTGTTAGGGTTAGGTTTATGATTAGGTTTCGGGTTAGTGTTAGAGTTAGGGTGAGGGATAGTGTTAAGGTTTAGGTTAGGTTTTGGTGTTACGGGTTAGGGTTTGCGTTAGGGTTAGTGTTATCTTTATGGCTTAGGGGTTTCAGGTTAGTGTTGTGGTTAGGGCTAGGGTTAGCATTAGGGTTAGGCTTGTGGGCTACGGTTAGGGGTTAGAGTGAAGGCTACGGTTAGTTTTACAGTTAAGGTGAGGGTTTAGGGTAAGTGTTATGATTAGGGTTAGAGTTCGAGTAAGGGTTAGGTTTAGGGTTAGGGTTAGGTGTAGGGTAATATTTAGGTTTACGTCCAAGTTTAGGGTTAGAGTTAGTGCTGTATTTAGGGTCAGAGCTAGTGTTCTATTTAGGGTCAAGTTTAGAGTTAGGGTTAGGTTTAGGATTAGGATTATGTTTAGGGTTAGGGTTAGGTTCAGGGCTATCGTAAGGGTTAGGTTTAGGGTTTCGGATGGACTAGTGTTATGGTTAGAGTTAGGTTTAAGGTAAGGGTTTTGCTTAGGTTTAGGTTAGGGCTAAGGTTAGGGTTAGGGTTTGGATGATGTTTAGGCTAGGGTGAGGGTTATTTTTATGGTTAGGGCTGGAGTTTGGGTTTGTGCTCACGTTACTTTTAAGGTTAGGTTTAGGGTTTGGATTAGGGTTAGGGGTTATGTTTAGGGTTAGATTTACGAACAGGGTTAGTATTAGTGTGAAGTTCAGGTTAAGTGGGAGGGTTAGGATAAGGGTAGGATTAGGGTTAGAATTATAATGTTAGACATTCGGTTTAGGGTGTTAGGTTTAGGTTTATGGTTAGGCTAGTCTTAAGTTTAAGGTTAATGTTAGGGTTAGGATTAGATTAGGGTTACTCTTCGTGTTAGAGTTAGGGTTAGGGATAAGTTTAGGGATAGCATTAGGTTTAGGGTTGGGGACACGGTTAAGGGTTAGGGTGTGTGTTAGTGTTAGGTTTACCGTTAAGGAGAGGGTTTAGGTTAATTGTTATGGTTAGGGTTAGAGTTAGAGTTAGGGTTAGGGTTAGGGTGAAGTTTCAGTTAATAGTGAGGGTTAGGGTTAAGGTTAGAGTTAGGGTTAAGGTTAGTGTCAGGGTTAGGTTTAGGGTTAGGGTTACGGTAGGGGTAAGGTTACTGTGAAGGTTAGGTTTACAGTAAAGGGTAGTGCTGGGTTAGGGTTAGGGTTACGTTTAGAGTTATTGTTAGGCTTAAGTTTAGGGTTAGGGTAGAGTTCATGTTAGGGTTAATTTTAGGGTTAGGGTAAGGGTTAGGTTTAGTTCAGGGTTAGGGCTAGGATTAGGGATAGGGTTAGGATTGGGGGATGGGTTAGGGATTCGTGTGAGGGTTAGTGTCAGGTTTACAGTTAAGCTGATGTTTTAGGGTGTTACAGTTAGCGTTAGGGTTAGGGTTAGAGTTAGGGTTAGGATTAGGTTTATGCTTAGGTTTAGGGTTAGGGTTAGGGTCAGGGTTAGGTGGAGATTTAGTGTCATGTTTAGGTTGTCTTTTTAGTTTTAGGGTTAGGCTTAGTGTGAAGTTTATTTTAATTATGAGGTTTAGGGTTAGGGGTTAGGGTTAGGTCATGTTTAGTTTTAGGTTTGGGGTTAGTGTTAGCGTTAGGGTTAGTTTTAGTTTTGGTTAGGGTTTGAATGAATTTAAGGTAGGTTTAGCGTTCTGGTTAGGGTGAAATTTTGGTTAAGGGTGAGGGTTTGTTTTAGGTTTAGGGTTAGGGTTAGAGTTAGGGTGAGTGTTTAGGTTTAGGTTTAAGGTTAAGTTTAGGTTTAGGCTAATGATTAGGTTTAGAGTTAGGGTTAGGGGTTATTGTTTCGGTAAGGTTTAGGGTAGGGTTCTGTGTAGGGTTAAGTATAGTGTTAGGGTAAGAGTTAGAGTTCCATTTACAGTTGAGTGTTTTGGGTGTTACTGTTAGGGTTAGGGCTAGGGTTACAGTTAGAGTTAGGGTTAGAGGTTAGGGTTAGGTGTAAGTTTATGGTAGCCTTAATGTTAGGTTAAGGTTAGGTTAGGGTTAGGGTCAGGGTTAGGATTAGGTTTAGGGTCAGGGTTAGGGTCAGAGATATTGTAAGGGTTAGGTTTAGGGTTACAAGTGGGCCATGGTTAAGGTTAGGGTTAGGTTTAGGGTTAAAGTTAGGGTTAGCTTTAGGTTAGGGATAGGATGAAGTTTAAGATAGGGTGAGGGTTAGGGTTATGGCTAAGGTTTGGGTTAGTTTTCAGGTTAG
Source organism: Loxodonta africana (assembly GCF_030014295.1). Taxonomy (NCBI): domain Eukaryota; kingdom Metazoa; phylum Chordata; class Mammalia; order Proboscidea; family Elephantidae; genus Loxodonta; species Loxodonta africana. The sequence goes on from NC_087348.1 coordinate 134,311,689, forward strand.
TGTTAAGGTTATGTTTAGGGTTAGGGTTAAGTTTATGGGTTGTGTTTAGTTTTAGGGTTAGGGTTAAGTTTAGTGTAACAGTTAAGGTTACGGTTTGTGTTAGGCATTGTGGTTGGGGTGAGGTTTAGGTTTAGGGTTAGGGTTGTGTATGCTTAGGATTATGGTTATGGTAAGGTGTTAGGGGTTAGAAGTGTAGTTTAGGGTTAGGGGTGGGTGAGGGTTCTGGTAAAGCATTGTGGTTCTGACCATGGTTGGGTTTGGTTTAGGGTTACGGTTAGGTTTATGATTAGGTTTCAGGTTAGTGTTCGAGTTAGAGTTAAGGTTTGGGTTAGGCTTTGGTGTTAGGGGTTAGGGTTTGGGTTAGGGTTAGGGTTATTTTTAGGGCTCAGGGGTTCAGGTTAGTGTTAGGGTTAGGGTTACGGATAGCATTAGGGTTAGGGTTGGGGATACGGTTAGGGGTTAGGGTGAGGGTTACGGTTACTTTTACAGTTTAGGTGAGGGTTTAGGTTAAGTGTCATCATTAGGGTTAGAGTTAGGGTTATGGTTAGCTGTAGAGCAATATTTAGGTTTAGGTGCCGGTTTAGTGTTAGAGTCAGTGTTCAATTTAGGGTCAAGGTTAGATTTAGGGTTAGGGTTAGGTTTAGGTCTAGGGTTAGGATTAGGTTTAGGGTTAGGTTCAGGGCTATTGTAAGGGTTAGGTTTAGGGTTACATTTGGACTAGCATTATGGTTAGAGTTATGCTCAAGGATAGGGTTTGGGTTAGGTTTAGGTTTAGGGTTAGGGTTTGGATGAAGTTTAGGATAGGGTGAGGGTTATTTTTATGGTTTGGGCTAAAGTTTGGTTTTGTGTTCAGCTTAGTGTTAAGGTTAGGTTTAGGTTTCGGTTTTGGGTTAGGGGTTATGTTTAGGGTTTGGGTTACGCTTTGGTTTAGGGTTAGTGTGAAGTTTAGGTTAAGGGTGCGGGTGAGGATAAAGGTTAGGATTAGGTTTATGGTAAGGTGTTAGTGGTTAGAGGTGTAGTTTAGGGTTAGGGTTTGGGTGAGGGTTTCGGTTAGGCATTGTGGTTCTGGTCATGGTTAAGTTTGGTTCAGTGTTAGGGTTAGGTTTATGATTAGGTTTCGGGTTAGTGTTAGAGTTAGGGTGAGGGATAGTGTTAAGGTTTAGGTTAGGTTTTGGTGTTACGGGTTAGGGTTTGCGTTAGGGTTAGTGTTATCTTTATGGCTTAGGGGTTTCAGGTTAGTGTTGTGGTTAGGGCTAGGGTTAGCATTAGGGTTAGGCTTGTGGGCTACGGTTAGGGGTTAGAGTGAAGGCTATGGTTAGTTTTACAGTTAAGGTGAGGGTTTAGGGTAAGTGTTATGATTAGGGTTAGAGTTCGAGTAAGGGTTAGGTTTAGGGTTAGGGTTAGGTGTAGGGTAATATTTAGGTTTACGTCCAAGTTTAGGGTTAGAGTTAGTGCTGTATTTAGGGTCAGAGCTAGTGTTCTATTTAGGGTCAAGTTTAGAGTTAGGGTTAGGTTTAGGATTAGGATTATGTTTAGGGTTAGGGTTAGGTTCAGGGCTATCGTAAGGGTTAGGTTTAGGGTTTCGGATGGACTAGTGTTATGGTTAGAGTTAGGTTTAAGGTAAGGGTTTTGCTTAGGTTTAGGTTAGGGCTAAGGTTAGGGTTAGGGTTTGGATGATGTTTAGGCTAGGGTGAGGGTTATTTTTATGGTTAGGGCTGGAGTTTGGGTTTGTGCTCACGTTACTTTTAAGGTTAGGTTTAGGGTTTGGATTAGGGTTAGGGGTTATGTTTAGGGTTAGATTTACGAACAGGGTTAGTATTAGTGTGAAGTTCAGGTTAAGTGGGAGGGTTAGGATAAGGGTAGGATTAGGGTTAGAATTATAATGTTAGACATTCGGTTTAGGGTGTTAGGTTTAGGTTTATGGTTAGGCTAGTCTTAAGTTTAAGGTTAATGTTAGGGTTAGGATTAGATTAGGGTTACTCTTCGTGTTAGAGTTAGGGTTAGGGATAAGTTTAGGGATAGCATTAGGTTTAGGGTTGGGGACACGGTTAAGGGTTAGGGTGTGTGTTAGTGTTAGGTTTACCGTTAAGGAGAGGGTTTAGGTTAATTGTTATGGTTAGGGTTAGAGTTAGAGTTAGGGTTAGGGTTAGGGTGAAGTTTCAGTTAATAGTGAGGGTTAGGGTTAAGGTTAGAGTTAGGGTTAAGGTTAGTGTCAGGGTTAGGTTTAGGGTTAGGGTTACGGTAGGGGTAAGGTTACTGTGAAGGTTAGGTTTACAGTAAAGGGTAGTGCTGGGTTAGGGTTAGGGTTACGTTTAGAGTTATTGTTAGGCTTAAGATTAGGGTTAGGGTAGAGTTCATGTTAGGGTTAATTTTAGGGTTAGGGTAAGGGTTAGGTTTAGTTCAGGGTTAGGGCTAGGATTAGGGATAGGGTTAGGATTGGGGGATGGGTTAGGGATTCGTGTGAGGGTTAGTGTCAGGTTTACAGTTAAGCTGATGTTTTAGGGTGTTACAGTTAGCGTTAGGGTTAGGGTTAGAGTTAGGGTTAGGATTAGGTTTATGCTTAGGTTTAGGGTTAGGGTTAGGGTCAGGGTTAGGTGGAGATTTAGTGTCATGTTTAGGTTGTTTTTTTAGTTTTAGGGTTAGGCTTAGTGTGAAGTTTATTTTAATTATGAGGTTTAGGGTTAGGGGTTAGGGTTAGGTCATGTTTAGTTTTAGGTTTGGGGTTAGTGTTAGCGTTAGGGTTAGTTTTAGTTTTGGTTAGGGTTTGAATGAATTTAAGGTAGGTTTAGCGTTCTGGTTAGGGTGAAATTTTGGTTAAGGGTGAGGGTTTGTTTTAGGTTTAGGGTTAGGGTTAGAGTTAGGGTGAGTGTTTAGGTTTAGGTTTAAGGTTAAGTTTAGGTTTAGGCTAATGATTAGGTTTAGAGTTAGGGTTAGGGGTTATTGTTTCGGTAAGGTTTAGGGTAGGGTTCTGTTTAGGGTTAAGTATAGTGTTAGGGTAAGAGTTAGAGTTCCATTTACAGTTGAGTGTTTTGGGTGTTACTGTTAGGGTTAGGGCTAGGGTTACAGTTAGAGTTAGGGTTAGAGGTTAGGGTTAGGTGTAAGTTTATGGTAGCCTTAATGTTAGGTTAAGGTTAGGTTAGGGTTAGGGTCAGGGTTAGGATTAGGTTTAGGGTCAGGGTTAGGGTCAGAGATATTGTAAGGGTTAGGTTTAGGGTTACAAGTGGGCCATGGTTAAGGTTAGGGTTAGGTTTAGGGTTAAAGTTAGGGTTAGCTTTAGGTTAGGGATAGGATGAAGTTTAAGATAGGGTGAGGGTTAGGGTTATGGCTAAGGTTTGGGTTAGTTTTCAGGTTAGTGTTAAGGTTATGTTTAGGGTTAGGGTTAAGTTTATGGGTTGTGTTTAGTTTTAGGGTTAGGGTTAAGTTTAGTGTAACAGTTAAGGTTACGGTTTGTGTTAGGCATTGTGGTTGGGGTGAGGTTTAGGTTTAGGGTTAGGGTTGTGTATGCTTAGGATTATGGTTATGGTAAGGTGTTAGGGGTTAGAAGTGTAGTTTAGGGTTAGGGGTGGGTGAGGGTTCTGGTAAAGCATTGTGGTTCTGACCATGGTTGGGTTTGGTTTAGGGTTACGGTTAGGTTTATGATTAGGTTTCAGGTTAGTGTTCGAGTTAGAGTTAAGGTTTGGGTTAGGCTTTGGTGTTAGGGGTTAGGGTTTGGGTTAGGGTTAGGGTTATTTTTAGGGCTCAGGGGTTCAGGTTAGTGTTAGGGTTAGGGTTACGGATAGCATTAGGGTTAGGGTTGGGGATACGGTTAGGGGTTAGGGTGAGGGTTACGGTTACTTTTACAGTTTAGGTGAGGGTTTAGGTTAAGTGTCATCATTAGGGTTAGAGTTAGGGTTATGGTTAGCTGTAGAGCAATATTTAGGTTTAGGTGCCGGTTTAGTGTTAGAGTCAGTGTTCAATTTAGGGTCAAGGTTAGATTTAGGGTTAGGGTTAGGTTTAGGTCTAGGGTTAGGATTAGGTTTAGGGTTAGGTTCAGGGCTATTGTAAGGGTTAGGTTTAGGGTTACATTTGGACTAGCATTATGGTTAGAGTTATGTTCAAGGATAGGGTTTGGGTTAGGTTTAGGTTTAGGGTTAGGGTTTGGATGAAGTTTAGGATAGGGTGAGGGTTATTTTTATGGTTTGGGCTAAAGTTTGGTTTTGTGTTCAGCTTAGTGTTAAGGTTAGGTTTAGGTTTCGGTTTTGGGTTAGGGGTTATGTTTAGGGTTTGGGTTACGCTTTGGTTTAGGGTTAGTGTGAAGTTTAGGTTAAGGGTGCGGGTGAGGATAAAGGTTAGGATTAGGTTTATGGTAAGGTGTTAGTGGTTAGAGGTGTAGTTTAGGGTTAGGGTTTGGGTGAGGGTTTCGGTTAGGCATTGTGGTTCTGGTCATGGTTAAGTTTGGTTCAGTGTTAGGGTTAGGTTTATGATTAGGTTTCGGGTTAGTGTTAGAGTTAGGGTGAGGGATAGTGTTAAGGTTTAGGTTAGGTTTTGGTGTTACGGGTTAGGGTTTGTGTTAGGGTTAGTGTTATCTTTATGGCTTAGGGGTTTCAGGTTAGTGTTGTGGTTAGGGCTAGGGTTAGCATTAGGGTTAGGCTTGTGGGCTACGGTTAGGGGTTAGAGTGAAGGCTACGGTTAGTTTTACAGTTAAGGTGAGGGTTTAGGGTAAGTGTTATGATTAGGGTTAGAGTTCGAGTAAGGGTTAGGTTTAGGGTTAGGGTTAGGTGTAGGGTAATATTTAGGTTTACGTCCAAGTTTAGGGTTAGAGTTAGTGCTGTATTTAGGGTCAGAGCTAGTGTTCTATTTAGGGTCAAGTTTAGAGTTAGGGTTAGGTTTAGGATTAGGATTATGTTTAGGGTTAGGGTTAGGTTCAGGGCTATCGTAAGGGTTAGGTTTAGGGTTTCGGATGGACTAGTGTTATGGTTAGAGTTAGGTTTAAGGTAAGGGTTTTGCTTAGGTTTAGGTTAGGGCTAAGGTTAGGGTTAGGGTTTGGATGATGTTTAGGCTAGGGTGAGGGTTATTTTTATGGTTAGGGCTGGAGTTTGGGTTTGTGCTCACGTTACTTTTAAGGTTAGGTTTAGGGTTTGGATTAGGGTTAGGGGTTATGTTTAGGGTTAGATTTACGAACAGGGTTAGTATTAGTGTGAAGTTCAGGTTAAGTGGGAGGGTTAGGATAAGGGTAGGATTAGGGTTAGAATTATAATGTTAGACATTCGGTTTAGGGTGTTAGGTTTAGGTTTATGGTTAGGCTAGTCTTAAGTTTAAGGTTAATGTTAGGGTTAGGATTAGATTAGGGTTACTCTTCGTGTTAGAGTTAGGGTTAGGGATAAGTTTAGGGATAGCATTAGGTTTAGGGTTGGGGACACGGTTAAGGGTTAGGGTGTGTGTTAGTGTTAGGTTTACCGTTAAGGAGAGGGTTTAGGTTAATTGTTATGGTTAGGGTTAGAGTTAGAGTTAGGGTTAGGGTTAGGGTGAAGTTTCAGTTAATAGTGAGGGTTAGGGTTAAGGTTAGAGTTAGGGTTAAGGTTAGTGTCAGGGTTAGGTTTAGGGTTAGGGTTACGGTAGGGGTAAGGTTACTGTGAAGGTTAGGTTTACAGTAAAGGGTAGTGCTGGGTTAGGGTTAGGGTTACGTTTAGAGTTATTGTTAGGCTTAAGTTTAGGGTTAGGGTAGAGTTCATGTTAGGGTTAATTTTAGGGTTAGGGTAAGGGTTAGGTTTAGTTCAGGGTTAGGGCTAGGATTAGGGATAGGGTTAGGATTGGGGGATGGGTTAGGGATTCGTGTGAGGGTTAGTGTCAGGTTTACAGTTAAGCTGATGTTTTAGGGTGTTACAGTTAGCGTTAGGGTTAGGGTTAGAGTTAGGGTTAGGATTAGGTTTATGCTTAGGTTTAGGGTTAGGGTTAGGGTCAGGGTTAGGTGGAGATTTAGTGTCATGTTTAGGTTGTCTTTTTAGTTTTAGGGTTAGGCTTAGTGTGAAGTTTATTTTAATTATGAGGTTTAGGGTTAGGGGTTAGGGTTAGGTCATGTTTAGTTTTAGGTTTGGGGTTAGTGTTAGCGTTAGGGTTAGTTTTAGTTTTGGTTAGGGTTTGAATGAATTTAAGGTAGGTTTAGCGTTCTGGTTAGGGTGAAATTTTGGTTAAGGGTGAGGGTTTGTTTTAGGTTTAGGGTTAGGGTTAGAGTTAGGGTGAGTGTTTAGGTTTAGGTTTAAGGTTAAGTTTAGGTTTAGGCTAATGATTAGGTTTAGAGTTAGGGTTAGGGGTTATTGTTTCGGTAAGGTTTAGGGTAGGGTTCTGTGTAGGGTTAAGTATAGTGTTAGGGTAAGAGTTAGAGTTCCATTTACAGTTGAGTGTTTTGGGTGTTACTGTTAGGGTTAGGGCTAGGGTTACAGTTAGAGTTAGGGTTAGAGGTTAGGGTTAGGTGTAAGTTTATGGTAGCCTTAATGTTAGGTTAAGGTTAGGTTAGGGTTAGGGTCAGGGTTAGGATTAGGTTTAGGGTCAGGGTTAGGGTCAGAGATATTGTAAGGGTTAGGTTTAGGGTTACAAGTGGGCCATGGTTAAGGTTAGGGTTAGGTTTAGGGTTAAAGTTAGGGTTAGCTTTAGGTTAGGGATAGGATGAAGTTTAAGATAGGGTGAGGGTTAGGGTTATGGCTAAGGTTTGGGTTAGTTTTCAGGTTAGTGTTAAGGTTATGTTTAGGGTTAGGGTTAAGTTTATGGGTTGTGTTTAGTTTTAGGGTTAGGGTTAAGTTTAGTGTAACAGTTAAGGTTACGGTTTGTGTTAGGCATTGTGGTTGGGGTGAGGTTTAGGTTTAGGGTTAGGGTTGTGTATGCTTAGGATTATGGTTATGGTAAGGTGTTAGGGGTTAGAAGTGTAGTTTAGGGTTAGGGGTGGGTGAGGGTTCTGGTAAAGCATTGTGGTTCTGACCATGGTTGGGTTTGGTTTAGGGTTACGGTTAGGTTTATGATTAGGTTTCAGGTTAGTGTTCGAGTTAGAGTTAAGGTTTGGGTTAGGCTTTGGTGTTAGGGGTTAGGGTTTGGGTTAGGGTTAGGGTTATTTTTAGGGCTCAGGGGTTCAGGTTAGTGTTAGGGTTAGGGTTACGGATAGCATTAGGGTTAGGGTTGGGGATACGGTTAGGGGTTAGGGTGAGGGTTACGGTTACTTTTACAGTTTAGGTGAGGGTTTAGGTTAAGTGTCATCATTAGGGTTAGAGTTAGGGTTATGGTTAGCTGTAGAGCAATATTTAGGTTTAGGTGCCGGTTTAGTGTTAGAGTCAGTGTTCAATTTAGGGTCAAGGTTAGATTTAGGGTTAGGGTTAGGTTTAGGTCTAGGGTTAGGATTAGGTTTAGGGTTAGGTTCAGGGCTATTGTAAGGGTTAGGTTTAGGGTTACATTTGGACTAGCATTATGGTTAGAGTTATGCTCAAGGATAGGGTTTGGGTTAGGTTTAGGTTTAGGGTTAGGGTTTGGATGAAGTTTAGGATAGGGTGAGGGTTATTTTTATGGTTTGGGCTAAAGTTTGGTTTTGTGTTCAGCTTAGTGTTAAGGTTAGGTTTAGGTTTCGGTTTTGGGTTAGGGGTTATGTTTAGGGTTTGGGTTACGCTTTGGTTTAGGGTTAGTGTGAAGTTTAGGTTAAGGGTGCGGGTGAGGATAAAGGTTAGGATTAGGTTTATGGTAAGGTGTTAGTGGTTAGAGGTGTAGTTTAGGGTTAGGGTTTGGGTGAGGGTTTCGGTTAGGCATTGTGGTTCTGGTCATGGTTAAGTTTGGTTCAGTGTTAGGGTTAGGTTTATGATTAGGTTTCGGGTTAGTGTTAGAGTTAGGGTGAGGGATAGTGTTAAGGTTTAGGTTAGGTTTTGGTGTTACGGGTTAGGGTTTGCGTTAGGGTTAGTGTTATCTTTATGGCTTAGGGGTTTCAGGTTAGTGTTGTGGTTAGGGCTAGGGTTAGCATTAGGGTTAGGCTTGTGGGCTACGGTTAGGGGTTAGAGTGAAGGCTACGGTTAGTTTTACAGTTAAGGTGAGGGTTTAGGGTAAGTGTTATGATTAGGGTTAGAGTTCGAGTAAGGGTTAGGTTTAGGGTTAGGGTTAGGTGTAGGGTAATATTTAGGTTTACGTCCAAGTTTAGGGTTAGAGTTAGTGCTGTATTTAGGGTCAGAGCTAGTGTTCTATTTAGGGTCAAGTTTAGAGTTAGGGTTAGGTTTAGGATTAGGATTATGTTTAGGGTTAGGGTTAGGTTCAGGGCTATCGTAAGGGTTAGGTTTAGGGTTTCGGATGGACTAGTGTTATGGTTAGAGTTAGGTTTAAGGTAAGGGTTTTGCTTAGGTTTAGGTTAGGGCTAAGGTTAGGGTTAGGGTTTGGATGATGTTTAGGCTAGGGTGAGGGTTATTTTTATGGTTAGGGCTGGAGTTTGGGTTTGTGCTCACGTTACTTTTAAGGTTAGGTTTAGGGTTTGGATTAGGGTTAGGGGTTATGTTTAGGGTTAGATTTACGAACAGGGTTAGTATTAGTGTGAAGTTCAGGTTAAGTGGGAGGGTTAGGATAAGGGTAGGATTAGGGTTAGAATTATAATGTTAGACATTCGGTTTAGGGTGTTAGGTTTAGGTTTATGGTTAGGCTAGTCTTAAGTTTAAGGTTAATGTTAGGGTTAGGATTAGATTAGGGTTACTCTTCGTGTTAGAGTTAGGGTTAGGGATAAGTTTAGGGATAGCATTAGGTTTAGGGTTGGGGACACGGTTAAGGGTTAGGGTGTGTGTTAGTGTTAGGTTTACCGTTAAGGAGAGGGTTTAGGTTAATTGTTATGGTTAGGGTTAGAGTTAGAGTTAGGGTTAGGGTTAGGGTGAAGTTTCAGTTAATAGTGAGGGTTAGGGTTAAGGTTAGAGTTAGGGTTAAGGTTAGTGTCAGGGTTAGGTTTAGGGTTAGGGTTACGGTAGGGGTAAGGTTACTGTGAAGGTTAGGTTTACAGTAAAGGGTAGTGCTGGGTTAGGGTTAGGGTTACGTTTAGAGTTATTGTTAGGCTTAAGATTAGGGTTAGGGTAGAGTTCATGTTAGGGTTAATTTTAGGGTTAGGGTAAGGGTTAGGTTTAGTTCAGGGTTAGGGCTAGGATTAGGGATAGGGTTAGGATTGGGGGATGGGTTAGGGATTCGTGTGAGGGTTAGTGTCAGGTTTACAGTTAAGCTGATGTTTTAGGGTGTTACAGTTAGCGTTAGGGTTAGGGTTAGAGTTAGGGTTAGGATTAGGTTTATGCTTAGGTTTAGGGTTAGGGTTAGGGTCAGGGTTAGGTGGAGATTTAGTGTCATGTTTAGGTTGTTTTTTTAGTTTTAGGGTTAGGCTTAGTGTGAAGTTTATTTTAATTATGAGGTTTAGGGTTAGAGGTTAGGGTTAGGTCATGTTTAGTTTTAGGTTTGGGGTTAGTGTTAGCGTTAGGGTTAGTTTTAGTTTTGGTTAGGGTTTGAATGAATTTAAGGTAGGTTTAGCGTTCTGGTTAGGGTGAAATTTTGGTTAAGGGTGAGGGTTTGTTTTAGGTTTAGGGTTAGGGTTAGAGTTAGGGTGAGTGTTTAGGTTTAGGTTTAAGGTTAAGTTTAGGTTTAGGCTAATGATTAGGTTTAGAGTTAGGGTTAGGGGTTATTGTTTCGGTAAGGTTTAGGGTAGGGTTCTGTTTAGGGTTAAGTATAGTGTTAGGGTAAGAGTTAGAGTTCCATTTACAGTTGAGTGTTTTGGGTGTTACTGTTAGGGTTAGGGCTAGGGTTACAGTTAGAGTTAGGGTTAGAGGTTAGGGTTAGGTGTAAGTTTATGGTAGCCTTAATGTTAGGTTAAGGTTAGGTTAGGGTTAGGGTCAGGGTTAGGATTAGGTTTAGGGTCAGGGTTAGGGTCAGAGATATTGTAAGGGTTAGGTTTAGGGTTACAAGTGGGCCATGGTTAAGGTTAGGGTTAGGTTTAGGGTTAAAGTTAGGGTTAGCTTTAGGTTAGGGATAGGATGAAGTTTAAGATAGGGTGAGGGTTAGGGTTATGGCTAAGGTTTGGGTTAGTTTTCAGGTTAGTGTTAAGGTTATGTTTAGGGTTAGGGTTAAGTTTATGGGTTGTGTTTAGTTTTAGGGTTAGGGTTAAGTTTAGTGTAACAGTTAAGGTTACGGTTTGTGTTAGGCATTGTGGTTGGGGTGAGGTTTAGGTTTAGGGTTAGGGTTGTGTATGCTTAGGATTATGGTTATGGTAAGGTGTTAGGGGTTAGAAGTGTAGTTTAGGGTTAGGGGTGGGTGAGGGTTCTGGTAAAGCATTGTGGTTCTGACCATGGTTGGGTTTGGTTTAGGGTTACGGTTAGGTTTATGATTAGGTTTCAGGTTAGTGTTCGAGTTAGAGTTAAGGTTTGGGTTAGGCTTTGGTGTTAGGGGTTAGGGTTTGGGTTAGGGTTAGGGTTATTTTTAGGGCTCAGGGGTTCAGGTTAGTGTTAGGGTTAGGGTTACGGATAGCATTAGGGTTAGGGTTGGGGATACGGTTAGGGGTTAGGGTGAGGGTTACGGTTACTTTTACAGTTTAGCTGAGGGTTTAGGTTAAGTGTCATCATTAGGGTTAGAGTTAGGGTTATGGTTAGCTGTAGAGCAATATTTAGGTTTAGGTGCCGGTTTAGTGTTAGAGTCAGTGTTCAATTTAGGGTCAAGGTTAGATTTAGGGTTAGGGTTAGGTTTAGGTCTAGGGTTAGGATTAGGTTTAGGGTTAGGTTCAGGGCTATTGTAAGGGTTAGGTTTAGGGTTACATTTGGACTAGCATTATGGTTAGAGTTATGCTCAAGGATAGGGTTTGGGTTAGGTTTAGGTTTAGGGTTAGGGTTTGGATGAAGTTTAGGATAGGGTGAGGGTTATTTTTATGGTTTGGGCTAAAGTTTGGTTTTGTGTTCAGCTTAGTGTTAAGGTTAGGTTTAGGTTTCGGTTTTGGGTTAGGGGTTATGTTTAGGGTTTGGGTTAGGCTTTGGTTTAGGGTTACTGTGAAGTTTAGGTTAAGGGTGAGGGTGAGGATAAAGGTTAGGATTAGGTTTATGGTAAGGTGTTAGTGGTTAGAGGTGTAGTTTAGGGTTAGGGTTTGGGTGAGGGTTTCGGTTAGGCATTGTGGTTCTGGTCATGGTTAAGTTTGGTTCAGTGTTAGGGTTAGGTTTATGATTAGGTTTCGGGTTAGTGTTAGAGTTAGGGTGAGGGATAGTGTTAAGGTTTAGGTTAGGTTTTGGTGTTACGGGTTAGGGTTTGCGTTAGGGTTAGTGTTATCTTTATGGCTTAGGGGTTTCAGGTTAGTGTTGTGGTTAGGGCTAGGGTTAGCATTAGGGTTAGGCTTGTGGGCTACGGTTAGGGGTTAGAGTGAAGGCTACGGTTAGTTTTACAGTTAAGGTGAGGGTTTAGGGTAAGTGTTATGATTAGGGTTAGAGTTCGAGTAAGGGTTAGGTTTAGGGTTAGGGTTAGGTGTAGGGTAATATTTAGGTTTACGTCCAAGTTTAGGGTTAGAGTTAGTGCTGTATTTAGGGTCAGAGCTAGTGTTCTATTTAGGGTCAAGTTTAGAGTTAGGGTTAGGTTTAGGATTAGGATTATGTTTAGGGTTAGGGTTAGGTTCAGGGCTATCGTAAGGGTTAGGTTTAGGGTTTCGGATGGACTAGTGTTATGGTTAGAGTTAGGTTTAAGGTAAGGGTTTTGCTTAGGTTTAGGTTAGGGCTAAGGTTAGGGTTAGGGTTTGGATGATGTTTAGGCTAGGGTGAGGGTTATTTTTATGGTTAGGGCTGGAGTTTGGGTTTGTGCTCACGTTACTTTTAAGGTTAGGTTTAGGGTTTGGATTAGGGTTAGGGGTTATGTTTAGGGTTAGATTTACGAACAGGGTTAGTATTAGTGTGAAGTTCAGGTTAAGTGGGAGGGTTAGGATAAGGGTAGGATTAGGGTTAGAATTATAATGTTAGACATTCGGTTTAGGGTGTTAGGTTTAGGTTTATGGTTAGGCTAGTCTTAAGTTTAAGGTTAATGTTAGGGTTAGGATTAGATTAGGGTTACTCTTCGTGTTAGAGTTAGGGTTAGGGATAAGTTTAGGGATAGCATTAGGTTTAGGGTTGGGGACACGGTTAAGGGTTAGGGTGTGTGTTAGTGTTAGGTTTACCGTTAAGGAGAGGGTTTAGGTTAATTGTTATGGTTAGGGTTAGAGTTAGAGTTAGGGTTAGGGTTAGGGTGAAGTTTCAGTTAATAGTGAGGGTTAGGGTTAAGGTTAGAGTTAGGGTTAAGGTTAGTGTCAGGGTTAGGTTTAGGGTTAGGGTTACGGTAGGGGTAAGGTTACTGTGAAGGTTAGGTTTACAGTAAAGGGTAGTGCTGGGTTAGGGTTAGGGTTACGTTTAGAGTTATTGTTAGGCTTAAGATTAGGGTTAGGGTAGAGTTCATGTTAGGGTTAATTTTAGGGTTAGGGTAAGGGTTAGGTTTAGTTCAGGGTTAGGGCTAGGATTAGGGATAGGGTTAGGATTGGGGGATGGGTTAGGGATTCGTGTGAGGGTTAGTGTCAGGTTTACAGTTAAGCTGATGTTTTAGGGTGTTACAGTTAGCGTTAGGGTTAGGGTTAGAGTTAGGGTTAGGATTAGGTTTATGCTTAGGTTTAGGGTTAGGGTTAGGGTCAGGGTTAGGTGGAGATTTAGTGTCATGTTTAGGTTGTTTTTTTAGTTTTAGGGTTAGGCTTAGTGTGAAGTTTATTTTAATTATGAGGTTTAGGGTTAGGGGTTAGGGTTAGGTCATGTTTAGTTTTAGGTTTGGGGTTAGTGTTAGCGTTAGGGTTAGTTTTAGTTTTGGTTAGGGTTTGAATGAATTTAAGGTAGGTTTAGCGTTCTGGTTAGGGTGAAATTTTGGTTAAGGGTGAGGGTTTGTTTTAGGTTTAGGGTTAGGGTTAGAGTTAGGGTGAGTGTTTAGGTTTAGGTTTAAGGTTAAGTTTAGGTTTAGGCTAATGATTAGGTTTAGAGTTAGGGTTAGGGGTTATTGTTTCGGTAAGGTTTAGGGTAGGGTTCTGTTTAGGGTTAAGTATAGTGTTAGGGTAAGAGTTAGAGTTCCATTTACAGTTGAGTGTTTTGGGTGTTACTGTTAGGGTTAGGGCTAGGGTTACAGTTAGAGTTAGGGTTAGAGGTTAGGGTTAGGTGTAAGTTTATGGTAGCCTTAATGTTAGGTTAAGGTTAGGTTAGGGTTAGGGTCAGGGTTAGGATTAGGTTTAGGGTCAGGGTTAGGGTCAGAGATATTGTAAGGGTTAGGTTTAGGGTTACAAGTGGGCCATGGTTAAGGTTAGGGTTAGGTTTAGGGTTAAAGTTAGGGTTAGCTTTAGGTTAGGGATAGGATGAAGTTTAAGATAGGGTGAGGGTTAGGGTTATGGCTAAGGTTTGGGTTAGTTTTCAGGTTAGTGTTAAGGTTATGTTTAGGGTTAGGGTTAAGTTTATGGGTTGTGTTTAGTTTTAGGGTTAGGGTTAAGTTTAGTGTAACAGTTAAGGTTACGGTTTGTGTTAGGCATTGTGGTTGGGGTGAGGTTTAGGTTTAGGGTTAGGGTTGTGTATGCTTAGGATTATGGTTATGGTAAGGTGTTAGGGGTTAGAAGTGTAGTTTAGGGTTAGGGGTGGGTGAGGGTTCTGGTAAAGCATTGTGGTTCTGACCATGGTTGGGTTTGGTTTAGGGTTACGGTTAGGTTTATGATTAGGTTTCAGGTTAGTGTTCGAGTTAGAGTTAAGGTTTGGGTTAGGCTTTGGTGTTAGGGGTTAGGGTTTGGGTTAGGGTTAGGGTTATTTTTAGGGCTCAGGGGTTCAGGTTAGTGTTAGGGTTAGGGTTACGGATAGCATTAGGGTTAGGGTTGGGGGTACGGTTAGGGGTTAGGGTGAGGGTTACGGTTACTTTTACAGTTTAGCTGAGGGTTTAGGTTAAGTGTCATCATTAGGGTTAGAGTTAGGGTTATGGTTAGCTGTAGAGCAATATTTAGGTTTAGGTGCCGGTTTAGTGTTAGAGTCAGTGTTCAATTTAGGGTCAAGGTTAGATTTAGGGTTAGGGTTAGGTTTAGGTCTAGGGTTAGGATTAGGTTTAGGGTTAGGTTCAGGGCTATTGTAAGGGTTAGGTTTAGGGTTACATTTGGACTAGCATTATGGTTAGAGTTATGCTCAAGGATAGGGTTTGGGTTAGGTTTAGGTTTAGGGTTAGGGTTTGGATGAAGTTTAGGATAGGGTGAGGGTTATTTTTATGGTTTGGGCTAAAGTTTGGTTTTGTGTTCAGCTTAGTGTTAAGGTTAGGTTTAGGTTTCGGTTTTGGGTTAGGGGTTATGTTTAGGGTTTGGGTTACGCTTTGGTTTAGGGTTAGTGTGAAGTTTAGGTTAAGGGTGAGGGTGAGGATAAAGGTTAGGATTAGGTTTATGGTAAGGTGTTAGTGGTTAGAGGTGTAGTTTAGGGTTAGGGTTTGGGTGAGGGTTTCGGTTAGGCATTGTGGTTCTGGTCATGGTTAAGTTTGGTTCAGTGTTAGGGTTAGGTTTATGATTAGGTTTCGGGTTAGTGTTAGAGTTAGGGTGAGGGATAGTGTTAAGGTTTAGGTTAGGTTTTGGTGTTACGGGTTAGGGTTTGCGTTAGGGTTAGTGTTATCTTTATGGCTTAGGGGTTTCAGGTTAGTGTTGTGGTTAGGGCTAGGGTTAGCATTAGGGTTAGGCTTGTGGGCTACGGTTAGGGGTTAGAGTGAAGGCTACGGTTAGTTTTACAGTTAAGGTGAGGGTTTAGGGTAAGTGTTATGATTAGGGTTAGAGTTCGAGTAAGGGTTAGGTTTAGGGTTAGGGTTAGGTGTAGGGTAATATTTAGGTTTACGTCCAAGTTTAGGGTTAGAGTTAGTGCTGTATTTAGGGTCAGAGCTAGTGTTCTATTTAGGGTCAAGTTTAGAGTTAGGGTTAGGTTTAGGATTAGGATTATGTTTAGGGTTAGGGTTAGGTTCAGGGCTATCGTAAGGGTTAGGTTTAGGGTTTCGGATGGACTAGTGTTATGGTTAGAGTTAGGTTTAAGGTAAGGGTTTTGCTTAGGTTTAGGTTAGGGCTAAGGTTAGGGTTAGGGTTTGGATGATGTTTAGGCTAGGGTGAGGGTTATTTTTATGGTTAGGGCTGGAGTTTGGGTTTGTGCTCACGTTACTTTTAAGGTTAGGTTTAGGGTTTGGATTAGGGTTAGGGGTTATGTTTAGGGTTAGATTTACGAACAGGGTTAGTATTAGTGTGAAGTTCAGGTTAAGTGGGAGGGTTAGGATAAGGGTAGGATTAGGGTTAGAATTATAATGTTAGACATTCGGTTTAGGGTGTTAGGTTTAGGTTTATGGTTAGGCTAGTCTTAAGTTTAAGGTTAATGTTAGGGTTAGGATTAGATTAGGGTTACTCTTCGTGTTAGAGTTAGGGTTAGGGATAAGTTTAGGGATAGCATTAGGTTTAGGGTTGGGGACACGGTTAAGGGTTAGGGTGTGTGTTAGTGTTAGGTTTACCGTTAAGGAGAGGGTTTAGGTTAATTGTTATGGTTAGGGTTAGAGTTAGAGTTAGGGTTAGGGTTAGGGTGAAGTTTCAGTTAATAGTGAGGGTTAGGGTTAAGGTTAGAGTTAGGGTTAAGGTTAGTGTCAGGGTTAGGTTTAGGGTTAGGGTTACGGTAGGGGTAAGGTTACTGTGAAGGTTAGGTTTACAGTAAAGGGTAGTGCTGGGTTAGGGTTAGGGTTACGTTTAGAGTTATTGTTAGGCTTAAGATTAGGGTTAGGGTAGAGTTCATGTTAGGGTTAATTTTAGGGTTAGGGTAAGGGTTAGGTTTAGTTCAGGGTTAGGGCTAGGATTAGGGATAGGGTTAGGATTGGGGGATGGGTTAGGGATTCGTGTGAGGGTTAGTGTCAGGTTTACAGTTAAGCTGATGTTTTAGGGTGTTACAGTTAGCGTTAGGGTTAGGGTTAGAGTTAGGGTTAGGATTAGGTTTATGCTTAGGTTTAGGGTTAGGGTTAGGGTCAGGGTTAGGTGGAGATTTAGTGTCATGTTTAGGTTGTTTTTTTAGTTTTAGGGTTAGGCTTAGTGTGAAGTTTATTTTAATTATGAGGTTTAGGGTTAGGGGTTAGGGTTAGGTCATGTTTAGTTTTAGGTTTGGGGTTAGTGTTAGCGTTAGGGTTAGTTTTAGTTTTGGTTAGGGTTTGAATGAATTTAAGGTAGGTTTAGCGTTCTGGTTAGGGTGAAATTTTGGTTAAGGGTGAGGGTTTGTTTTAGGTTTAGGGTTAGGGTTAGAGTTAGGGTGAGTGTTTAGGTTTAGGTTTAAGGTTAAGTTTAGGTTTAGGCTAATGATTAGGTTTAGAGTTAGGGTTAGGGGTTATTGTTTCGGTAAGGTTTAGGGTAGGGTTCTGTTTAGGGTTAAGTATAGTGTTAGGGTAAGAGTTAGAGTTCCATTTACAGTTGAGTGTTTTGGGTGTTACTGTTAGGGTTAGGGCTAGGGTTACAGTTAGAGTTAGGGTTAGAGGTTAGGGTTAGGTGTAAGTTTATGGTAGCCTTAATGTTAGGTTAAGGTTAGGTTAGGGTTAGGGTCAGGGTTAGGATTAGGTTTAGGGTCAGGGTTAGGGTCAGAGATATTGTAAGGGTTAGGTTTAGGGTTACAAGTGGGCCATGGTTAAGGTTAGGGTTAGGTTTAGGGTTAAAGTTAGGGTTAGCTTTAGGTTAGGGATAGGATGAAGTTTAAGATAGGGTGAGGGTTAGGGTTATGGCTAAGGTTTGGGTTAGTTTTCAGGTTAGTGTTAAGGTTATGTTTAGGGTTAGGGTTAAGTTTATGGGTTGTGTTTAGTTTTAGGGTTAGGGTTAAGTTTAGTGTAACAGTTAAGGTTACGGTTTGTGTTAGGCATTGTGGTTGGGGTGAGGTTTAGGTTTAGGGTTAGGGTTGTGTATGCTTAGGATTATGGTTATGGTAAGGTGTTAGGGGTTAGAAGTGTAGTTTAGGGTTAGGGGTGGGTGAGGGTTCTGGTAAAGCATTGTGGTTCTGACCATGGTTGGGTTTGGTTTAGGGTTACGGTTAGGTTTATGATTAGGTTTCAGGTTAGTGTTCGAGTTAGAGTTAAGGTTTGGGTTAGGCTTTGGTGTTAGGGGTTAGGGTTTGGGTTAGGGTTAGGGTTATTTTTAGGGCTCAGGGGTTCAGGTTAGTGTTAGGGTTAGGGTTACGGATAGCATTAGGGTTAGGGTTGGGGATACGGTTAGGGGTTAGGGTGAGGGTTACGGTTACTTTTACAGTTTAGCTGAGGGTTTAGGTTAAGTGTCATCATTAGGGTTAGAGTTAGGGTTATGGTTAGCTGTAGAGCAATATTTAGGTTTAGGTGCCGGTTTAGTGTTAGAGTCAGTGTTCAATTTAGGGTCAAGGTTAGATTTAGGGTTAGGGTTAGGTTTAGGTCTAGGGTTAGGATTAGGTTTAGGGTTAGGTTCAGGGCTATTGTAAGGGTTAGGTTTAGGGTTACATTTGGACTAGCATTATGGTTAGAGTTATGCTCAAGGATAGGGTTTGGGTTAGGTTTAGGTTTAGGGTTAGGGTTTGGATGAAGTTTAGGATAGGGTGAGGGTTATTTTTATGGTTTGGGCTAAAGTTTGGTTTTGTGTTCAGCTTAGTGTTAAGGTTAGGTTTAGGTTTCGGTTTTGGGTTAGGGGTTATGTTTAGGGTTTGGGTTACGCTTTGGTTTAGGGTTAGTGTGAAGTTTAGGTTAAGGGTGAGGGTGAGGATAAAGGTTAGGATTAGGTTTATGGTAAGGTGTTAGTGGTTAGAGGTGTAGTTTAGGGTTAGGGTTTGGGTGAGGGTTTCGGTTAGGCATTGTGGTTCTGGTCATGGTTAAGTTTGGTTCAGTGTTAGGGTTAGGTTTATGATTAGGTTTCGGGTTAGTGTTAGAGTTAGGGTGAGGGATAGTGTTAAGGTTTAGGTTAGGTTTTGGTGTTACGGGTTAGGGTTTGCGTTAGGGTTAGTGTTATCTTTATGGCTTAGGGGTTTCAGGTTAGTGTTGTGGTTAGGGCTAGGGTTAGCATTAGGGTTAGGCTTGTGGGCTACGGTTAGGGGTTAGAGTGAAGGCTACGGTTAGTTTTACAGTTAAGGTGAGGGTTTAGGGTAAGTGTTATGATTAGGGTTAGAGTTCGAGTAAGGGTTAGGTTTAGGGTTAGGGTTAGGTGTAGGGTAATATTTAGGTTTACGTCCAAGTTTAGGGTTAGAGTTAGTGCTGTATTTAGGGTCAGAGCTAGTGTTCTATTTAGGGTCAAGTTTAGAGTTAGGGTTAGGTTTAGGATTAGGATTATGTTTAGGGTTAGGGTTAGGTTCAGGGCTATCGTAAGGGTTAGGTTTAGGGTTTCGGATGGACTAGTGTTATGGTTAGAGTTAGGTTTAAGGTAAGGGTTTTGCTTAGGTTTAGGTTAGGGCTAAGGTTAGGGTTAGGGTTTGGATGATGTTTAGGCTAGGGTGAGGGTTATTTTTATGGTTAGGGCTGGAGTTTGGGTTTGTGCTCACGTTACTTTTAAGGTTAGGTTTAGGGTTTGGATTAGGGTTAGGGGTTATGTTTAGGGTTAGATTTACGAACAGGGTTAGTATTAGTGTGAAGTTCAGGTTAAGTGGGAGGGTTAGGATAAGGGTAGGATTAGGGTTAGAATTATAATGTTAGACATTCGGTTTAGGGTGTTAGGTTTAGGTTTATGGTTAGGCTAGTCTTAAGTTTAAGGTTAATGTTAGGGTTAGGATTAGATTAGGGTTACTCTTCGTGTTAGAGTTAGGGTTAGGGATAAGTTTAGGGATAGCATTAGGTTTAGGGTTGGGGACACGGTTAAGGGTTAGGGTGTGTGTTAGTGTTAGGTTTACCGTTAAGGAGAGGGTTTAGGTTAATTGTTATGGTTAGGGTTAGAGTTAGAGTTAGGGTTAGGGTTAGGGTGAAGTTTCAGTTAATAGTGAGGGTTAGGGTTAAGGTTAGAGTTAGGGTTAAGGTTAGTGTCAGGGTTAGGTTTAGGGTTAGGGTTACGGTAGGGGTAAGGTTACTGTGAAGGTTAGGTTTACAGTAAAGGGTAGTGCTGGGTTAGGGTTAGGGTTACGTTTAGAGTTATTGTTAGGCTTAAGATTAGGGTTAGGGTAGAGTTCATGTTAGGGTTAATTTTAGGGTTAGGGTAAGGGTTAGGTTTAGTTCAGGGTTAGGGCTAGGATTAGGGATAGGGTTAGGATTGGGGGATGGGTTAGGGATTCGTGTGAGGGTTAGTGTCAGGTTTACAGTTAAGCTGATGTTTTAGGGTGTTACAGTTAGCGTTAGGGTTAGGGTTAGAGTTAGGGTTAGGATTAGGTTTATGCTTAGGTTTAGGGTTAGGGTTAGGGTCAGGGTTAGGTGGAGATTTAGTGTCATGTTTAGGTTGTTTTTTTAGTTTTAGGGTTAGGCTTAGTGTGAAGTTTATTTTAATTATGAGGTTTAGGGTTAGGGGTTAGGGTTAGGTCATGTTTAGTTTTAGGTTTGGGGTTAGTGTTAGCGTTAGGGTTAGTTTTAGTTTTGGTTAGGGTTTGAATGAATTTAAGGTAGGTTTAGCGTTCTGGTTAGGGTGAAATTTTGGTTAAGGGTGAGGGTTTGTTTTAGGTTTAGGGTTAGGGTTAGAGTTAGGGTGAGTGTTTAGGTTTAGGTTTAAGGTTAAGTTTAGGTTTAGGCTAATGATTAGGTTTAGAGTTAGGGTTAGGGGTTATTGTTTCGGTAAGGTTTAGGGTAGGGTTCTGTTTAGGGTTAAGTATAGTGTTAGGGTAAGAGTTAGAGTTCCATTTACAGTTGAGTGTTTTGGGTGTTACTGTTAGGGTTAGGGCTAGGGTTACAGTTAGAGTTAGGGTTAGAGGTTAGGGTTAGGTGTAAGTTTATGGTAGCCTTAATGTTAGGTTAAGGTTAGGTTAGGGTTAGGGTCAGGGTTAGGATTAGGTTTAGGGTCAGGGTTAGGGTCAGAGATATTGTAAGGGTTAGGTTTAGGGTTACAAGTGGGCCATGGTTAAGGTTAGGGTTAGGTTTAGGGTTAAAGTTAGGGTTAGCTTTAGGTTAGGGATAGGATGAAGTTTAAGATAGGGTGAGGGTTAGGGTTATGGCTAAGGTTTGGGTTAGTTTTCAGGTTAGTGTTAAGGTTATGTTTAGGGTTAGGGTTAAGTTTATGGGTTGTGTTTAGTTTTAGGGTTAGGGTTAAGTTTAGTGTAACAGTTAAGGTTACGGTTTGTGTTAGGCATTGTGGTTGGGGTGAGGTTTAGGTTTAGGGTTAGGGTTGTGTATGCTTAGGATTATGGTTATGGTAAGGTGTTAGGGGTTAGAAGTGTAGTTTAGGGTTAGGGGTGGGTGAGGGTTCTGGTAAAGCATTGTGGTTCTGACCATGGTTAGGTTTGGTTTAGGGTTACGGTTAGGTTTATGATTAGGTTTCAGGTTAGTGTTCGAGTTAGAGTTAAGGTTTGGGTTAGGCTTTGGTGTTAGGGGTTAGGGTTTGGGTTAGGGTTAGGGTTATTTTTAGGGCTCAGGGGTTCAGGTTAGTGTTAGGGTTAGGGTTACGGATAGCATTAGGGTTAGGGTTGGGGATACGGTTAGGGGTTAGGGTGAGGGTTACGGTTACTTTTACAGTTTAGGTGAGGGTTTCGGTTAAGTGTCATCATTAGGGTTAGAGTTAGGGTTATGGTTAGCTGTAGAGCAATATTTAGGTTTAGGTGCCGGTTTAGTGTTAGAGTCAGTGTTCAATTTAGGGTCAAGGTTAGATTTAGGGTTAGGGTTAGGTTTAGGTCTAGGGTTAGGATTAGGTTTAGGGTTAGGTTCAGGGCTATTGTAAGGGTTAGGTTTAGGGTTACATTTGGACTAGCATTATGGTTAGAGTTATGTTCAAGGATAGGGTTTGGGTTAGGTTTAGGTTTAGGGTTAGGGTTTGGATGAAGTTTAGGATAGGGTGAGGGTTATTTTTATGGTTTGGGCTAAAGTTTGGTTTTGTGTTCAGCTTAGTGTTAAGGTTAGGTTTAGGTTTCGGTTTTGGGTTAGGGGTTATGTTTAGGGTTTGGGTTACGCTTTGGTTTAGGGTTAGTGTGAAGTTTAGGTTAAGGGTGCGGGTGAGGATAAAGGTTAGGATTAGGTTTATGGTAAGGTGTTAGTGGTTAGAGGTGTAGTTTAGGGTTAGGGTTTGGGTGAGGGTTTCGGTTAGGCATTGTGGTTCTGGTCATGGTTAAGTTTGGTTCAGTGTTAGGGTTAGGTTTATGATTAGGTTTCGGGTTAGTGTTAGAGTTAGGGTGAGGGATAGTGTTAAGGTTTAGGTTAGGTTTTGGTGTTACGGGTTAGGGTTTGCGTTAGGGTTAGTGTTATCTTTATGGCTTAGGGGTTTCAGGTTAGTGTTGTGGTTAGGGCTAGGGTTAGCATTAGGGTTAGGCTTGTGGGCTACGGTTAGGGGTTAGAGTGAAGGCTACGGTTAGTTTTACAGTTAAGGTGAGGGTTTAGGGTAAGTGTTATGATTAGGGTTAGAGTTCGAGTAAGGGTTAGGTTTAGGGTTAGGGTTAGGTGTAGGGTAATATTTAGGTTTACGTCCAAGTTTAGGGTTAGAGTTAGTGCTGTATTTAGGGTCAGAGCTAGTGTTCTATTTAGGGTCAAGTTTAGAGTTAGGGTTAGGTTTAGGATTAGGATCATGTTTAGGGTTAGGGTTAGGTTCAGGGCTATCGTAAGGGTTAGGTTTAGGGTTTCGGATGGACTAGTGTTATGGTTAGAGTTAGGTTTAAGGTAAGGGTTTTGCTTAGGTTTAGGTTAGGGCTAAGGTTAGGGTTAGGGTTTGGATGATGTTTAGGCTAGGGTGAGGGTTATTTTTATGGTTAGGGCTGGAGTTTGGGTTTGTGCTCACGTTACTTTTAAGGTTAGGTTTAGGGTTTGGATTAGGGTTAGGGGTTATGTTTAGGGTTAGATTTACGAACAGGGTTAGTATTAGTGTGAAGTTCAGGTTAAGTGGGAGGGTTAGGATAAGGGTAGGATTAGGGTTAGAATTATAATGTTAGACATTCGGTTTAGGGTGTTAGGTTTAGGTTTATGGTTAGGCTAGTCTTAAGTTTAAGGTTAATGTTAGGGTTAGGATTAGATTAGGGTTACTCTTCGTGTTAGAGTTAGGGTTAGGGATAAGTTTAGGGATAGCATTAGGTTTAGGGTTGGGGACACGGTTAAGGGTTAGGGTGTGTGTTAGTGTTAGGTTTACCGTTAAGGAGAGGGTTTAGGTTAATTGTTATGGTTAGGGTTAGAGTTAGAGTTAGGGTTAGGGTTAGGGTGAAGTTTCAGTTAATAGTGAGGGTTAGGGTTAAGGTTAGAGTTAGGGTTAAGGTTAGTGTCAGGGTTAGGTTTAGGGTTAGGGTTACGGTAGGGGTAAGGTTACTGTGAAGGTTAGGTTTACAGTAAAGGGTAGTGCTGGGTTAGGGTTAGGGTTACGTTTAGAGTTATTGTTAGGCTTAAGATTAGGGTTAGGGTAGAGTTCATGTTAGGGTTAATTTTAGGGTTAGGGTAAGGGTTAGGTTTAGTTCAGGGTTAGGGCTAGGATTAGGGATAGGGTTAGGATTGGGGGATGGGTTAGGGATTCGTGTGAGGGTTAGTGTCAGGTTTACAGTTAAGCTGATGTTTTAGGGTGTTACAGTTAGCGTTAGGGTTAGGGTTAGAGTTAGGGTTAGGATTAGGTTTATGCTTAGGTTTAGGGTTAGGGTTAGGGTCAGGGTTAGGTGGAGATTTAGTGTCATGTTTAGGTTGTTTTTTTAGTTTTAGGGTTAGGCTTAGTGTGAAGTTTATTTTAATTATGAGGTTTAGGGTTAGGGGTTAGGGTTAGGTCATGTTTAGTTTTAGGTTTGGGGTTAGTGTTAGCGTTAGGGTTAGTTTTAGTTTTGGTTAGGGTTTGAATGAATTTAAGGTAGGTTTAGCGTTCTGGTTAGGGTGAAATTTTGGTTAAGGGTGAGGGTTTGTTTTAGGTTTAGGGTTAGGGTTAGAGTTAGGGTGAGTGTTTAGGTTTAGGTTTAAGGTTAAGTTTAGGTTTAGGCTAATGATTAGGTTTAGAGTTAGGGTTAGGGGTTATTGTTTCGGTAAGGTTTAGGGTAGGGTTCTGTTTAGGGTTAAGTATAGTGTTAGGGTAAGAGTTAGAGTTCCATTTACAGTTGAGTGTTTTGGGTGTTACTGTTAGGGTTAGGGCTAGGGTTACAGTTAGAGTTAGGGTTAGAGGTTAGGGTTAGGTGTAAGTTTATGGTAGCCTTAATGTTAGGTTAAGGTTAGGTTAGGGTTAGGGTCAGGGTTAGGATTAGGTTTAGGGTCAGGGTTAGGGTCAGAGATATTGTAAGGGTTAGGTTTAGGGTTACAAGTGGGCCATGGTTAAGGTTAGGGTTAGGTTTAGGGTTAAAGTTAGGGTTAGCTTTAGGTTAGGGATAGGATGAAGTTTAAGATAGGGTGAGGGTTAGGGTTATGGCTAAGGTTTGGGTTAGTTTTCAGGTTAGTGTTAAGGTTATGTTTAGGGTTAGGGTTAAGTTTATGGGTTGTGTTTAGTTTTAGGGTTAGGGTTAAGTTTAGTGTAACAGTTAAGGTTACGGTTTGTGTTAGGCATTGTGGTTGGGGTGAGGTTTAGGTTTAGGGTTAGGGTTGTGTATGCTTAGGATTATGGTTATGGTAAGGTGTTAGGGGTTAGAAGTGTAGTTTAGGGTTAGGGGTGGGTGAGGGTTCTGGTAAAGCATTGTGGTTCTGACCATGGTTGGGTTTGGTTTAGGGTTACGGTTAGGTTTATGATTAGGTTTCAGGTTAGTGTTCGAGTTAGAGTTAAGGTTTGGGTTAGGCTTTGGTGTTAGGGGTTAGGGTTTGGGTTAGGGTTAGGGTTATTTTTAGGGCTCAGGGGTTCAGGTTAGTGTTAGGGTTAGGGTTACGGATAGCATTAGGGTTAGGGTTGGGGATACGGTTAGGGGTTAGGGTGAGGGTTACGGTTACTTTTACAGTTTAGGTGAGGGTTTAGGTTAAGTGTCATCATTAGGGTTAGAGTTAGGGTTATGGTTAGCTGTAGAGCAATATTTAGGTTTAGGTGCCGGTTTAGTGTTAGAGTCAGTGTTCAATTTAGGGTCAAGGTTAGATTTAGGGTTAGGGTTAGGTTTAGGTCTAGGGTTAGGATTAGGTTTAGGGTTAGGTTCAGGGCTATTGTAAGGGTTAGGTTTAGGGTTACATTTGGACTAGCATTATGGTTAGAGTTATGTTCAAGGATAGGGTTTGGGTTAGGTTTAGGTTTAGGGTTAGGGTTTGGATGAAGTTTAGGATAGGGTGAGGGTTATTTTTATGGTTTGGGCTAAAGTTTGGTTTTGTGTTCAGCTTAGTGTTAAGGTTAGGTTTAGGTTTCGGTTTTGGGTTAGGGGTTATGTTTAGGGTTTGGGTTACGCTTTGGTTTAGGGTTAGTGTGAAGTTTAGGTTAAGGGTGAGGGTGAGGATAAAGGTTAGGATTAGGTTTATGGTAAGGTGTTAGTGGTTAGAGGTGTAGTTTAGGGTTAGGGTTTGGGTGAGGGTTTCGGTTAGGCATTGTGGTTCTGGTCATGGTTAAGTTTGGTTCAGTGTTAGGGTTAGGTTTATGATTAGGTTTCGGGTTAGTGTTAGAGTTAGGGTGAGGGATAGTGTTAAGGTTTAGGTTAGGTTTTGGTGTTACGGGTTAGGGTTTGCGTTAGGGTTAGTGTTATCTTTATGGCTTGGGGGTTTCAGGTTAGTGTTGTGGTTAGGGCTAGGGTTAGCATTAGGGTTAGGCTTGTGGGCTACGGTTAGGGGTTAGAGTGAAGGCTACGGTTAGTTTTACAGTTAAGGTGAGGGTTTAGGGTAAGTGTTATGATTAGGGTTAGAGTTCGAGTAAGGGTTAGGTTTAGGGTTAGGGTTAGGTGTAGGGTAATATTTAGGTTTACGTCCAAGTTTAGGGTTAGAGTTAGTGCTGTATTTAGGGTCAGAGCTAGTGTTCTATTTAGGGTGAAGTTTAGAGTTAGGGTTAGGTGTAGGATTAGGATCATGTTTAGGGTTAGGGTTAGGTTCAGGGCTATCGTAAGGGTTAGGTTTAGGGTTTCAGATGGACTAGTGTTATGGTTAGAGTTAGGTTTAAGGTAAGGGTTTTGCTTAGGTTTAGGTTAGGGCTAAGGTTAGGGTTAGGGTTTGGATGATGTTTAGGCTAGGGTGAGGGTTATTTTTATGGTTAGGGCTGGAGTTTGGGTTTGTGCTCACGTTACTTTTAAGGTTAGGTTTAGGGTTTGGATTAGGGTTAGGGGTTATGTTTAGGGTTAGATTTACGAACAGGGTTAGTATTAGTGTGAAGTTCAGGTTAAGTGGGAGGGTTAGGATAAGGGTAGGATTAGGGTTAGAATTATAATGTTAGACATTCGGTTTAGGGTGTTAGGTTTAGGTTTATGGTTAGGCTAGTCTTAAGTTTAAGGTTAATGTTAGGGTTAGGATTAGATTAGGGTTACTCTTCGTGTTAGAGTTAGGGTTAGGGATAAGTTTAGGGATAGCATTAGGTTTAGGGTTGGGGACACGGTTAAGGGTTAGGGTGTGTGTTAGTGTTAGGTTTACCGTTAAGGAGAGGGTTTAGGTTAATTGTTATGGTTAGGGTTAGAGTTAGAGTTAGGGTTAGGGTTAGGGTGAAGTTTCAGTTAATAGTGAGGGTTAGGGTTAAGGTTAGAGTTAGGGTTAAGGTTAGTGTCAGGGTTAGGTTTAGGGTTAGGGTTACGGTAGGGGTAAGGTTACTGTGAAGGTTAGGTTTACAGTAAAGGGTAGTGCTGGGTTAGGGTTAGGGTTACGTTTAGAGTTATTGTTAGGCTTAAGTTTAGGGTTAGGGTAGAGTTCATGTTAGGGTTAATTTTAGGGTTAGGGTAAGGGTTAGGTTTAGTTCAGGGTTAGGGCTAGGATTAGGGATAGGGTTAGGATTGGGGGATGGGTTAGGGATTCGTGTGAGGGTTAGTGCCAGGTTTACAGTTAAGCTGATGTTTTAGGGTGTTACAGTTAGCGTTAGGGTTAGGGTTAGAGTTAGGGTTAGGATTAGGTTTATGCTTAGGTTTAGGGTTAGGGTTAGGGTCAGGGTTAGGTGGAGATTTAGTGTCATGTTTAGGTTGTTTTTTTAGTTTTAGGGTTAGGCTTAGTGTGAAGTTTATTTTAATTATGAGGTTTAGGGTTAGGGGTTAGGGTTAGGTCATGTTTAGTTTTAGGTTTGGGGTTAGTGTTAGCGTTAGGGTTAGTTTTAGTTTTGGTTAGGGTTTGAATGAATTTAAGGTAGGTTTAGCGTTCTGGTTAGGGTGAAATTTTGGTTAAGGGTGAGGGTTTGTTTTAGGTTTAGGGTTAGGGTTAGAGTTAGGGTGAGTGTTTAGGTTTAGGTTTAAGGTTAAGTTTAGGTTTAGGCTAATGATTAGGTTTAGAGTTAGGGTTAGGGGTTATTGTTTCGGTAAGGTTTAGGGTAGGGTTCTGTTTAGGGTTAAGTATAGTGTTAGGGTAAGAGTTAGAGTTCCATTTACAGTTGAGTGTTTTGGGTGTTACTGTTAGGGTTAGGGCTAGGGTTACAGTTAGAGTTAGGGTTAGAGGTTAGGGTTAGGTGTAAGTTTATGGTAGCCTTAATGTTAGGTTAAGGTTAGGTTAGGGTTAGGGTCAGGGTTAGGATTAGGTTTAGGGTCAGGGTTAGGGTCAGAGATATTGTAAGGGTTAGGTTTAGGGTTACAAGTGGGCCATGGTTAAGGTTAGGGTTAGGTTTAGGGTTAAAGTTAGGGTTAGCTTTAGGTTAGGGATAGGATGAAGTTTAAGATAGGGTGAGGGTTAGGGTTATGGCTAAGGTTTGGGTTAGTTTTCAGGTTAGTGTTAAGGTTATGTTTAGGGTTAGGGTTAAGTTTATGGGTTGTGTTTAGTTTTAGGGTTAGGGTTAAGTTTAGTGTAACAGTTAAGGTTACGGTTTGTGTTAGGCATTGTGGTTGGGGTGAGGTTTAGGTTTAGGGTTAGGGTTGTGTATGCTTAGGATTATGGTTATGGTAAGGTGTTAGGGGTTAGAAGTGTAGTTTAGGGTTAGGGGTGGGTGAGGGTTCTGGTAAAGCATTGTGGTTCTGACCATGGTTGGGTTTGGTTTAGGGTTACGGTTAGGTTTATGATTAGGTTTCAGGTTAGTGTTCGAGTTAGAGTTAAGGTTTGGGTTAGGCTTTGGTGTTAGGGGTTAGGGTTTGGGTTAGGGTTAGGGTTATTTTTAGGGCTCAGGGGTTCAGGTTAGTGTTAGGGTTAGGGTTACGGATAGCATTAGGGTTAGGGTTGGGGATACGGTTAGGGGTTAGGGTGAGGGTTACGGTTACTTTTACAGTTTAGGTGAGGGTTTAGGTTAAGTGTCATCATTAGGGTTAGAGTTAGGGTTATGGTTAGCTGTAGAGCAATATTTAGGTTTAGGTGCCGGTTTAGTGTTAGAGTCAGTGTTCAATTTAGGGTCAAGGTTAGATTTAGGGTTAGGGTTAGGTTTAGGTCTAGGGTTAGGATTAGGTTTAGGGTTAGGTTCAGGGCTATTGTAAGGGTTAGGTTTAGGGTTACATTTGGACTAGCATTATGGTTAGAGTTATGTTCAAGGATAGGGTTTGGGTTAGGTTTAGGTTTAGGGTTAGGGTTTGGATGAAGTTTAGGATAGGGTGAGGGTTATTTTTATGGTTTGGGCTAAAGTTTGGTTTTGTGTTCAGCTTAGTGTTAAGGTTAGGTTTAGGTTTCGGTTTTGGGTTAGGGGTTATGTTTAGGGTTTGGGTTACGCTTTGGTTTAGGGTTAGTGTGAAGTTTAGGTTAAGGGTGAGGGTGAGGATAAAGGTTAGGATTAGGTTTATGGTAAGGTGTTAGTGGTTAGAGGTGTAGTTTAGGGTTAGGTTTGGGTGAGGGTTTCGGTTAGGCATTGTGGTTCTGGTCATGGTTAAGTTTGGTTCAGTGTTAGGGTTAGGTTTATGATTAGGTTTCGGGTTAGTGTTAGAGTTAGGGTGAGGGATAGTGTTAAGGTTTAGGTTAGGTTTTGGTGTTACGGGTTAGGGTTTGCGTTAGGGTTAGTGTTATCTTTATGGCTTAGGGGTTTCAGGTTAGTGTTGTGGTTAGGGCTAGGGTTAGCATTAGGGTTAGGCTTGTGGGCTACGGTTAGGGGTTAGAGTGAAGGCTACGGTTAGTTTTACAGTTAAGGTGAGGGTTTAGGGTAAGTGTTATGATTAGGGTTAGAGTTCGAGTAAGGGTTAGGTTTAGGGTTAGGGTTAGGTGTAGGGTAATATTTAGGTTTACGTCCAAGTTTAGGGTTAGAGTTAGTGCTGTATTTAGGGTCAGAGCTAGTGTTCTATTTAGGGTCAAGTTTAGAGTTAGGGTTAGGTTTAGGATTAGGATTATGTTTAGGGTTAGGGTTAGGTTCAGGGCTATCGTAAGGGTTAGGTTTAGGGTTTCGGATGGACTAGTGTTATGGTTAGAGTTAGGTTTAAGGTAAGGGTTTTGCTTAGGTTTAGGTTAGGGCTAAGGTTAGGGTTAGGGTTTGGATGATGTTTAGGCTAGGGTGAGGGTTATTTTTATGGTTAGGGCTGGAGTTTGGGTTTGTGCTCACGTTACTTTTAAGGTTAGGTTTAGGGTTTGGATTAGGGTTAGGGGTTATGTTTAGGGTTAGATTTACGAACAGGGTTAGTATTAGTGTGAAGTTCAGGTTAAGTGGGAGGGTTAGGATAAGGGTAGGATTAGGGTTAGAATTATAATGTTAGACATTCGGTTTAGGGTGTTAGGTTTAGGTTTATGGTTAGGCTAGTCTTAAGTTTAAGGTTAATGTTAGGGTTAGGATTAGATTAGGGTTACTCTTCGTGTTAGAGTTAGGGTTAGGGATAAGTTTAGGGATAGCATTAGGTTTAGGGTTGGGGACACGGTTAAGGGTTAGGGTGTGTGTTAGTGTTAGGTTTACCGTTAAGGAGAGGGTTTAGGTTAATTGTTATGGTTAGGGTTAGAGTTAGAGT
Organism: Loxodonta africana; assembly: GCF_030014295.1. Classification (NCBI taxonomy): domain Eukaryota; kingdom Metazoa; phylum Chordata; class Mammalia; order Proboscidea; family Elephantidae; genus Loxodonta; species Loxodonta africana. The sequence continues at coordinate 134,340,647 of NC_087348.1, forward strand.
TAGGGTTAGGGTTAGGGTGAAGTTTCAGTTAATAGTGAGGGTTAGGGTTAAGGTTAGAGTTAGGGTTAAGGTTAGTGTCAGGGTTAGGTTTAGGGTTAGGGTTACGGTAGGGGTAAGGTTACTGTGAAGGTTAGGTTTACAGTAAAGGGTAGTGCTGGGTTAGGGTTAGGGTTACGTTTAGAGTTATTGTTAGGCTTAAGTTTAGGGTTAGGGTAGAGTTCATGTTAGGGTTAATTTTAGGGTTAGGGTAAGGGTTAGGTTTAGTTCAGGGTTAGGGCTAGGATTAGGGATAGGGTTAGGATTGGGGGATGGGTTAGGGATTCGTGTGAGGGTTAGTGTCAGGTTTACAGTTAAGCTGATGTTTTAGGGTGTTACAGTTAGCGTTAGGGTTAGGGTTAGAGTTAGGGTTAGGATTAGGTTTATGCTTAGGTTTAGGGTTAGGGTTAGGGTCAGGGTTAGGTGGAGATTTAGTGTCATGTTTAGGTTGTTTTTTTAGTTTTAGGGTTAGGCTTAGTGTGAAGTTTATTTTAATTATGAGGTTTAGGGTTAGGGGTTAGGGTTAGGTCATGTTTAGTTTTAGGTTTGGGGTTAGTGTTAGCGTTAGGGTTAGTTTTAGTTTTGGTTAGGGTTTGAATGAATTTAAGGTAGGTTTAGCGTTCTGGTTAGGGTGAAATTTTGGTTAAGGGTGAGGGTTTGTTTTAGGTTTAGGGTTAGGGTTAGAGTTAGGGTGAGTGTTTAGGTTTAGGTTTAAGGTTAAGTTTAGGTTTAGGCTAATGATTAGGTTTAGAGTTAGGGTTAGGGGTTATTGTTTCGGTAAGGTTTAGGGTAGGGTTCTGTTTAGGGTTAAGTATAGTGTTAGGGTAAGAGTTAGAGTTCCATTTACAGGTGAGTGTTTTGGGTGTTACTGTTAGGGTTAGGGCTAGGGTTACAGTTAGAGTTAGGGTTAGAGGTTAGGGTTAGGTGTAAGTTTATGGTAGCCTTAATGTTAGGTTAAGGTTAGGTTAGGGTTAGGGTCAGGGTTAGGATTAGGTTTAGGGTCAGGGTTAGGGTCAGAGATATTGTAAGGGTTAGGTTTAGGGTTACAAGTGGGCCATGGTTAAGGTTAGGGTTAGGTTTAGGGTTAAAGTTAGGGTTAGCTTTAGGTTAGGGATAGGATGAAGTTTAAGATAGGGTGAGGGTTAGGGTTATGGCTAAGGTTTGGGTTAGTTTTCAGGTTAGTGTTAAGGTTATGTTTAGGGTTAGGGTTAAGTTTATGGGTTGTGTTTAGTTTTAGGGTTAGGGTTAAGTTTAGTGTAACAGTTAAGGTTACGGTTTGTGTTAGGCATTGTGGTTGGGGTGAGGTTTAGGTTTAGGGTTAGGGTTGTGTATGCTTAGGATTATGGTTATGGTAAGGTGTTAGGGGTTAGAAGTGTAGTTTAGGGTTAGGGGTGGGTGAGGGTTCTGGTAAAGCATTGTGGTTCTGACCATGGTTGGGTTTGGTTTAGGGTTACGGTTAGGTTTATGATTAGGTTTCAGGTTAGTGTTCGAGTTAGAGTTAAGGTTTGGGTTAGGCTTTGGTGTTAGGGGTTAGGGTTTGGGTTAGGGTTAGGGTTATTTTTAGGGCTCAGGGGTTCAGGTTAGTGTTAGGGTTAGGGTTACGGATAGCATTAGGGTTAGGGTTGGGGATACGGTTAGGGGTTAGGGTGAGGGTTACGGTTACTTTTACAGTTTAGGTGAGGGTTTCGGTTAAGTGTCATCATTAGGGTTAGAGTTAGGGTTATGGTTAGCTGTAGAGCAATATTTAGGTTTAGGTGCCGGTTTAGTGTTAGAGTCAGTGTTCAATTTAGGGTCAAGGTTAGATTTAGGGTTAGGGTTAGGTTTAGGTCTAGGGTTAGGATTAGGTTTAGGGTTAGGTTCAGGGCTATTGTAAGGGTTAGGTTTAGGGTTACATTTGGACTAGCATTATGGTTAGAGTTATGTTCAAGGATAGGGTTTGGGTTAGGTTTAGGTTTAGGGTTAGGGTTTGGATGAAGTTTAGGATAGGGTGAGGGTTATTTTTATGGTTTGGGCTAAAGTTTGGTTTTGTGTTCAGCTTAGTGTTAAGGTTAGGTTTAGGTTTCGGTTTTGGGTTAGGGGTTATGTTTAGGGTTTGGGTTACGCTTTGGTTTAGGGTTAGTGTGAAGTTTAGGTTAAGGGTGAGGGTGAGGATAAAGGTTAGGATTAGGTTTATGGTAAGGTGTTAGTGGTTAGAGGTGTAGTTTAGGGTTAGGGTTTGGGTGAGGGTTTCGGTTAGGCATTGTGGTTCTGGTCATGGTTAAGTTTGGTTCAGTGTTAGGGTTAGGTTTATGATTAGGTTTCGGGTTAGTGTTAGAGTTAGGGTGAGGGATAGTGTTATGGTTTAGGTTAGGTTTTGGTGTTACGGGTTAGGGTTTGCGTTAGGGTTAGTGTTATCTTTATGGCTTAGGGGTTTCAGGTTAGTGTTGTGGTTAGGGCTAGGGTTAGCATTAGGGTTAGGCTTGTGGGCTACGGTTAGGGGTTAGAGTGAAGGCTACGGTTAGTTTTACAGTTAAGGTGAGGGTTTAGGGTAAGTGTTATGATTAGGGTTAGAGTTCGAGTAAGGGTTAGGTTTAGGGTTAGGGTTAGGTGTAGGGTAATATTTAGGTTTACGTCCAAGTTTAGGGTTAGAGTTAGTGCTGTATTTAGGGTCAGAGCTAGTGTTCTATTTAGGGTCAAGTTTAGAGTTAGGGTTAGGTTTAGGATTAGGATTATGTTTAGGGTTAGGGTTAGGTTCAGGGCTATCGTAAGGGTTAGGTTTAGGGTTTCGGATGGACTAGTGTTATGGTTAGAGTTAGGTTTAAGGTAAGGGTTTTGCTTAGGTTTAGGTTAGGGCTAAGGTTAGGGTTAGGGTTTGGATGATGTTTAGGCTAGGGTGAGGGTTATTTTTATGGTTAGGGCTGGAGTTTGGGTTTGTGCTCACGTTACTTTTAAGGTTAGGTTTAGGGTTTGGATTAGGGTTAGGGGTTATGTTTAGGGTTAGATTTACGAACAGGGTTAGTATTAGTGTGAAGTTCAGGTTAAGTGGGAGGGTTAGGATAAGGGTAGGATTAGGGTTAGAATTATAATGTTAGACATTCGGTTTAGGGTGTTAGGTTTAGGTTTATGGTTAGGCTAGTCTTAAGTTTAAGGTTAATGTTAGGGTTAGGATTAGATTAGGGTTACTCTTCGTGTTAGAGTTAGGGTTAGGGATAAGTTTAGGGATAGCATTAGGTTTAGGGTTGGGGACACGGTTAAGGGTTAGGGTGTGTGTTAGTGTTAGGTTTACCGTTAAGGAGAGGGTTTAGGTTAATTGTTATGGTTAGGGTTAGAGTTAGAGTTAGGGTTAGGGTTAGGGTGAAGTTTCAGTTAATAGTGAGGGTTAGGGTTAAGGTTAGAGTTAGGGTTAAGGTTAGTGTCAGGGTTAGGTTTAGGGTTAGGGTTACGGTAGGGGTAAGGTTACTGTGAAGGTTAGGTTTACAGTAAAGGGTAGTGCTGGGTTAGGGTTAGGGTTACGTTTAGAGTTATTGTTAGGCTTAAGATTAGGGTTAGGGTAGAGTTCATGTTAGGGTTAATTTTAGGGTTAGGGTAAGGGTTAGGTTTAGTTCAGGGTTAGGGCTAGGATTAGGGATAGGGTTAGGATTGGGGGATGGGTTAGGGATTCGTGTGAGGGTTAGTGTCAGGTTTACAGTTAAGCTGATGTTTTAGGGTGTTACAGTTAGCGTTAGGGTTAGGGTTAGAGTTAGGGTTAGGATTAGGTTTATGCTTAGGTTTAGGGTTAGGGTTAGGGTCAGGGTTAGGTGGAGATTTAGTGTCATGTTTAGGTTGTTTTTTTAGTTTTAGGGTTAGGCTTAGTGTGAAGTTTATTTTAATTATGAGGTTTAGGGTTAGGGGTTAGGGTTAGGTCATGTTTAGTTTTAGGTTTGGGGTTAGTGTTAGCGTTAGGGTTAGTTTTAGTTTTGGTTAGGGTTTGAATGAATTTAAGGTAGGTTTAGCGTTCTGGTTAGGGTGAAATTTTGGTTAAGGGTGAGGGTTTGTTTTAGGTTTAGGGTTAGGGTTAGAGTTAGGGTGAGTGTTTAGGTTTAGGTTTAAGGTTAAGTTTAGGTTTAGGCTAATGATTAGGTTTAGAGTTAGGGTTAGGGGTTATTGTTTCGGTAAGGTTTAGGGTAGGGTTCTGTTTAGGGTTAAGTATAGTGTTAGGGTAAGAGTTAGAGTTCCATTTACAGTTGAGTGTTTTGGGTGTTACTGTTAGGGTTAGGGCTAGGGTTACAGTTAGAGTTAGGGTTAGAGGTTAGGGTTAGGTGTAAGTTTATGGTAGCCTTAATGTTAGGTTAAGGTTAGGTTAGGGTTAGGGTCAGGGTTAGGATTAGGTTTAGGGTCAGGGTTAGGGTCAGAGATATTGTAAGGGTTAGGTTTAGGGTTACAAGTGGGCCATGGTTAAGGTTAGGGTTAGGTTTAGGGTTAAAGTTAGGGTTAGCTTTAGGTTAGGGATAGGATGAAGTTTAAGATAGGGTGAGGGTTAGGGTTATGGCTAAGGTTTGGGTTAGTTTTCAGGTTAGTGTTAAGGTTATGTTTAGGGTTAGGGTTAAGTTTATGGGTTGTGTTTAGTTTTAGGGTTAGGGTTAAGTTTAGTGTAACAGTTAAGGTTACGGTTTGTGTTAGGCATTGTGGTTGGGGTGAGGTTTAGGTTTAGGGTTAGGGTTGTGTATGCTTAGGATTATGGTTATGGTAAGGTGTTAGGGGTTAGAAGTGTAGTTTAGGGTTAGGGGTGGGTGAGGGTTCTGGTAAAGCATTGTGGTTCTGACCATGGTTGGGTTTGGTTTAGGGTTACGGTTAGGTTTATGATTAGGTTTCAGGTTAGTGTTCGAGTTAGAGTTAAGGTTTGGGTTAGGCTTTGGTGTTAGGGGTTAGGGTTTGGGTTAGGGTTAGGGTTATTTTTAGGGCTCAGGGGTTCAGGTTAGTGTTAGGGTTAGGGTTACGGATAGCATTAGGGTTAGGGTTGGGGATACGGTTAGGGGTTAGGGTGAGGGTTACGGTTACTTTTACAGTTTAGGTGAGGGTTTCGGTTAAGTGTCATCATTAGGGTTAGAGTTAGGGTTATGGTTAGCTGTAGAGCAATATTTAGGTTTAGGTGCCGGTTTAGTGTTAGAGTCAGTGTTCAATTTAGGGTCAAGGTTAGATTTAGGGTTAGGGTTAGGTTTAGGTCTAGGGTTAGGATTAGGTTTAGGGTTAGGTTCAGGGCTATTGTAAGGGTTAGGTTTAGGGTTACATTTGGACTAGCATTATGGTTAGAGTTATGTTCAAGGATAGGGTTTGGGTTAGGTTTAGGTTTAGGGTTAGGGTTTGGATGAAGTTTAGGATAGGGTGAGGGTTATTTTTATGGTTTGGGCTAAAGTTTGGTTTTGTGTTCAGCTTAGTGTTAAGGTTAGGTTTAGGTTTCGGTTTTGGGTTAGGGGTTATGTTTAGGGTTTGGGTTAGGCTTTTGTTTAGGGTTAGTGTGAAGTTTAGGTTAAGGGTGAGGGTGAGGATAAAGGTTAGGATTAGGTTTATGGTAAGGTGTTAGTGGTTAGAGGTGTAGTTTAGGGTTAGGGTTTGGGTGAGGGTTTCGGTTAGGCATTGTGGTTCTGGTCATGGTTAAGTTTGGTTCAGTGTTAGGGTTAGGTTTATGATTAGGTTTCGGGTTAGTGTTAGAGTTAGGGTGAGGGATAGTGTTAAGGTTTAGGTTAGGTTTTGGTGTTACGGGTTAGGGTTTGCGTTAGGGTTAGTGTTATCTTTATGGCTTAGGGGTTTCAGGTTAGTGTTGTGGTTAGGGCTAGGGTTAGCATTAGGGTTAGGCTTGTGGGCTACGGTTAGGGGTTAGAGTGAAGGCTACGGTTAGTTTTACAGTTAAGGTGAGGGTTTAGGGTAAGTGTTATGATTAGGGTTAGAGTTCGAGTAAGGGTTAGGTTTAGGGTTAGGGTTAGGTGTAGGGTAATATTTAGGTTTACGTCCAAGTTTAGGGTTAGAGTTAGTGCTGTATTTAGGGTCAGAGCTAGTGTTCTATTTAGGGTCAAGTTTAGAGTTAGGGTTAGGTTTAGGATTAGGATCATGTTTAGGGTTAGGGTTAGGTTCAGGGCTATCGTAAGGGTTAGGTTTAGGGTTTCGGATGGACTAGTGTTATGGTTAGAGTTAGGTTTAAGGTAAGGGTTTTGCTTAGGTTTAGGTTAGGGCTAAGGTTAGGGTTAGGGTTTGGATGATGTTTAGGCTAGGGTGAGGGTTATTTTTATGGTTAGGGCTGGAGTTTGGGTTTGTGCTCACGTTACTTTTAAGGTTAGGTTTAGGGTTTGGATTAGGGTTAGGGGTTATGTTTAGGGTTAGATTTACGAACAGGGTTAGTATTAGTGTGAAGTTCAGGTTAAGTGGGAGGGTTAGGATAAGGGTAGGATTAGGGTTAGAATTATAATGTTAGACATTCGGTTTAGGGTGTTAGGTTTAGGTTTATGGTTAGGCTAGTCTTAAGTTTAAGGTTAATGTTAGGGTTAGGATTAGATTAGGGTTACTCTTCGTGTTAGAGTTAGGGTTAGGGATAAGTTTAGGGATAGCATTAGGTTTAGGGTTGGGGACACGGTTAAGGGTTAGGGTGTGTGTTAGTGTTAGGTTTACCGTTAAGGAGAGGGTTTAGGTTAATTGTTATGGTTAGGGTTAGAGTTAGAGTTAGGGTTAGGGTTAGGGTGAAGTTTCAGTTAATAGTGAGGGTTAGGGTTAAGGTTAGAGTTAGGGTTAAGGTTAGTGTCAGGGTTAGGTTTAGGGTTAGGGTTACGGTAGGGGTAAGGTTACTGTGAAGGTTAGGTTTACAGTAAAGGGTAGTGCTGGGTTAGGGTTAGGGTTACGTTTAGAGTTATTGTTAGGCTTAAGATTAGGGTTAGGGTAGAGTTCATGTTAGGGTTAATTTTAGGGTTAGGGTAAGGGTTAGGTTTAGTTCAGGGTTAGGGCTAGGATTAGGGATAGGGTTAGGATTGGGGGATGGGTTAGGGATTCGTGTGAGGGTTAGTGTCAGGTTTACAGTTAAGCTGATGTTTTAGGGTGTTACAGTTAGCGTTAGGGTTAGGGTTAGAGTTAGGGTTAGGATTAGGTTTATGCTTAGGTTTAGGGTTAGGGTTAGGGTCAGGGTTAGGTGGAGATTTAGTGTCATGTTTAGGTTGTTTTTTTAGTTTTAGGGTTAGGCTTAGTGTGAAGTTTATTTTAATTATGAGGTTTAGGGTTAGGGGTTAGGGTTAGGTCATGTTTAGTTTTAGGTTTGGGGTTAGTGTTAGCGTTAGGGTTAGTTTTAGTTTTGGTTAGGGTTTGAATGAATTTAAGGTAGGTTTAGCGTTCTGGTTAGGGTGAAATTTTGGTTAAGGGTGAGGGTTTGTTTTAGGTTTAGGGTTAGGGTTAGAGTTAGGGTGAGTGTTTAGGTTTAGGTTTAAGGTTAAGTTTAGGTTTAGGCTAATGATTAGGTTTAGAGTTAGGGTTAGGGGTTATTGTTTCGGTAAGGTTTAGGGTAGGGTTCTGTTTAGGGTTAAGTATAGTGTTAGGGTAAGAGTTAGAGTTCCATTTACAGTTGAGTGTTTTGGGTGTTACTGTTAGGGTTAGGGCTAGGGTTACAGTTAGAGTTAGGGTTAGAGGTTAGGGTTAGGTGTAAGTTTATGGTAGCCTTAATGTTAGGTTAAGGTTAGGTTAGGGTTAGGGTCAGGGTTAGGATTAGGTTTAGGGTCAGGGTTAGGGTCAGAGATATTGTAAGGGTTAGGTTTAGGGTTACAAGTGGGCCATGGTTAAGGTTAGGGTTAGGTTTAGGGTTAAAGTTAGGGTTAGCTTTAGGTTAGGGATAGGATGAAGTTTAAGATAGGGTGAGGGTTAGGGTTATGGCTAAGGTTTGGGTTAGTTTTCAGGTTAGTGTTAAGGTTATGTTTAGGGTTAGGGTTAAGTTTATGGGTTGTGTTTAGTTTTAGGGTTAGGGTTAAGTTTAGTGTAACAGTTAAGGTTACGGTTTGTGTTAGGCATTGTGGTTGGGGTGAGGTTTAGGTTTAGGGTTAGGGTTGTGTATGCTTAGGATTATGGTTATGGTAAGGTGTTAGGGGTTAGAAGTGTAGTTTAGGGTTAGGGGTGGGTGAGGGTTCTGGTAAAGCATTGTGGTTCTGACCATGGTTGGGTTTGGTTTAGGGTTACGGTTAGGTTTATGATTAGGTTTCAGGTTAGTGTTCGAGTTAGAGTTAAGGTTTGGGTTAGGCTTTGGTGTTAGGGGTTAGGGTTTGGGTTAGGGTTAGGGTTATTTTTAGGGCTCAGGGGTTCAGGTTAGTGTTAGGGTTAGGGTTACGGATAGCATTAGGGTTAGGGTTGGGGATACGGTTAGGGGTTAGGGTGAGGGTTACGGTTACTTTTACAGTTTAGGTGAGGGTTTAGGTTAAGTGTCATCATTAGGGTTAGAGTTAGGGTTATGGTTAGCTGTAGAGCAATATTTAGGTTTAGGTGCCGGTTTAGTGTTAGAGTCAGTGTTCAATTTAGGGTCAAGGTTAGATTTAGGGTTAGGGTTAGGTTTAGGTCTAGGGTTAGGATTAGGTTTAGGGTTAGGTTCAGGGCTATTGTAAGGGTTAGGTTTAGGGTTACATTTGGACTAGCATTATGGTTAGAGTTATGTTCAAGGATAGGGTTTGGGTTAGGTTTAGGTTTAGGGTTAGGGTTTGGATGAAGTTTAGGATAGGGTGAGGGTTATTTTTATGGTTTGGGCTAAAGTTTGGTTTTGTGTTCAGCTTAGTGTTAAGGTTAGGTTTAGGTTTCGGTTTTGGGTTAGGGGTTATGTTTAGGGTTTGGGTTAGGCTTTGGTTTAGGGTTAGTGTGAAGTTTAGGTTAAGGGTGAGGGTGAGGATAAAGGTTAGGATTAGGTTTATGGTAAGGTGTTAGTGGTTAGAGGTGTAGTTTAGGGTTAGGGTTTGGGTGAGGGTTTCGGTTAGGCATTGTGGTTCTGGTCATGGTTAAGTTTGGTTCAGTGTTAGGGTTAGGTTTATGATTAGGTTTCGGGTTAGTGTTAGAGTTAGGGTGAGAGATAGTGTTAAGGTTTAGGTTAGGTTTTGGTGTTACGGGTTAAGGTTTGCGTTAGGGTTAGTGTTATCTTTATGGCTTGGGGGTTTCAGGTTAGTGTTGTGGTTAGGGCTAGGGTTAGCATTAGGGTTAGGCTTGTGGGCTACGGTTAGGGGTTAGAGTGAAGGCTACGGTTAGTTTTACAGTTAAGGTGAGGGTTTAGGGTAAGTGTTATGATTAGGGTTAGAGTTTGAGTAAGGGTTAGGTTTAGGGTTAGGGTTAGGTGTAGGGTAATATTTAGGTTTACGTCCAAGTTTAGGGTTAGAGTTAGTGCTGTATTTAGGGTCAGAGCTAGTGTTCTATTTAGGGTCAAGTTTAGAGTTAGGGTTAGGTTTAGGATTAGGATCATGTTTAGGGTTAGGGTTAGGTTCAGGGCTATCGTAAGGGTTAGGTTTAGGGTTTCGGATGGACTAGTGTTATGGTTAGAGTTAGGTTTAAGGTAAGGGTTTTGCTTAGGTTTAGGTTAGGGCTAAGGTTAGGGTTAGGGTTTGGATGATGTTTAGGCTAGGGTGAGGGTTATTTTTATGGTTAGGGCTGGAGTTTGGGTTTGTGCTCACGTTACTTTTAAGGTTAGGTTTAGGGTTTGGATTAGGGTTAGGGGTTATGTTTAGGGTTAGATTTACGAACAGGGTTAGTATTAGTGTGAAGTTCAGGTTAAGTGGGAGGGTTAGGATAAGGGTAGGATTAGGGTTAGAATTATAATGTTAGACATTCGGTTTAGGGTGTTAGGTTTAGGTTTATGGTTAGGCTAGTCTTAAGTTTAAGGTTAATGTTAGGGTTAGGATTAGATTAGGGTTACTCTTCGTGTTAGAGTTAGGGTTAGGGATAAGTTTAGGGATAGCATTAGGTTTAGGGTTGGGGACACGGTTAAGGGTTAGGGTGTGTGTTAGTGTTAGGTTTACCGTTAAGGAGAGGGTTTAGGTTAATTGTTATGGTTAGGGTTAGAGTTAGAGTTAGGGTTAGGGTTAGGGTGAAGTTTCAGTTAATAGTGAGGGTTAGGGTTAAGGTTAGAGTTAGGGTTAAGGTTAGTGTCAGGGTTAGGTTTAGGGTTAGGGTTACGGTAGGGGTAAGGTTACTGTGAAGGTTAGGTTTACAGTAAAGGGTAGTGCTGGGTTAGGGTTAGGGTTACGTTTAGAGTTATTGTTAGGCTTAAGTTTAGGGTTAGGGTAGAGTTCATGTTAGGGTTAATTTTAGGGTTAGGGTAAGGGTTAGGTTTAGTTCAGGGTTAGGGCTAGGATTAGGGATAGGGTTAGGATTGGGGGATGGGTTAGGGATTCGTGTGAGGGTTAGTGTCAGGTTTACAGTTAAGCTGATGTTTTAGGGTGTTACAGTTAGCGTTAGGGTTAGGGTTAGAGTTAGGGTTAGGATTAGGTTTATGCTTAGGTTTAGGGTTAGGGTTAGGGTCAGGGTTAGGTGGAGATTTAGTGTCATGTTTAGGTTGTTTTTTTAGTTTTAGGGTTAGGCTTAGTGTGAAGTTTATTTTAATTATGAGGTTTAGGGTTAGGGGTTAGGGTTAGGTCATGTTTAGTTTTAGGTTTGGGGTTAGTGTTAGCGTTAGGGTTAGTTTTAGTTTTGGTTAGGGTTTGAATGAATTTAAGGTAGGTTTAGCGTTCTGGTTAGGGTGAAATTTTGGTTAAGGGTGAGGGTTTGTTTTAGGTTTAGGGTTAGGGTTAGAGTTAGGGTGAGTGTTTAGGTTTAGGTTTAAGGTTAAGTTTAGGTTTAGGCTAATGATTAGGTTTAGAGTTAGGGTTAGGGGTTATTGTTTCGGTAAGGTTTAGGGTAGGGTTCTGTTTAGGGTTAAGTATAGTGTTAGGGTAAGAGTTAGAGTTCCATTTACAGTTGAGTGTTTTGGGTGTTACTGTTAGGGTTAGGGCTAGGGTTACAGTTAGAGTTAGGGTTAGAGGTTAGGGTTAGGTGTAAGTTTATGGTAGCCTTAATGTTAGGTTAAGGTTAGGTTAGGGTTAGGGTCAGGGTTAGGATTAGGTTTAGGGTCAGGGTTAGGGTCAGAGATATTGTAAGGGTTAGGTTTAGGGTTACAAGTGGGCCATGGTTAAGGTTAGGGTTAGGTTTAGGGTTAAAGTTAGGGTTAGCTTTAGGTTAGGGATAGGATGAAGTTTAAGATAGGGTGAGGGTTAGGGTTATGGCTAAGGTTTGGGTTAGTTTTCAGGTTAGTGTTAAGGTTATGTTTAGGGTTAGGGTTAAGTTTATGGGTTGTGTTTAGTTTTAGGGTTAGGGTTAAGTTTAGTGTAACAGTTAAGGTTACGGTTTGTGTTAGGCATTGTGGTTGGGGTGAGGTTTAGGTTTAGGGTTAGGGTTGTGTATGCTTAGGATTATGGTTATGGTAAGGTGTTAGGGGTTAGAAGTGTAGTTTAGGGTTAGGGGTGGGTGAGGGTTCTGGTAAAGCATTGTGGTTCTGACCATGGTTGGGTTTGGTTTAGGGTTACGGTTAGGTTTATGATTAGGTTTCAGGTTAGTGTTCGAGTTAGAGTTAAGGTTTGGGTTAGGCTTTGGTGTTAGGGGTTAGGGTTTGGGTTAGGGTTAGGGTTATTTTTAGGGCTCAGGGGTTCAGGTTAGTGTTAGGGTTAGGGTTACGGATAGCATTAGGGTTAGGGTTGGGGATACGGTTAGGGGTTAGGGTGAGGGTTACGGTTACTTTTACAGTTTAGGTGAGGGTTTCGGTTAAGTGTCATCATTAGGGTTAGAGTTAGGGTTATGGTTAGCTGTAGAGCAATATTTAGGTTTAGGTGCCGGTTTCGTGTTAGAGTCAGTGTTCAATTTAGGGTCAAGGTTAGATTTAGGGTTAGGGTTAGGTTTAGGTCTAGGGTTAGGATTAGGTTTAGGGTTAGGTTCAGGGCTATTGTAAGGGTTAGGTTTAGGGTTACATTTGGACTAGCATTATGGTTAGAGTTATGTTCAAGGATAGGGTTTGGGTTAGGTTTAGGTTTAGGGTTAGGGTTTGGATGAAGTTTAGGATAGGGTGAGGGTTATTTTTATGGTTTGGGCTAAAGTTTGGTTTTGTGTTCAGCTTAGTGTTAAGGTTAGGTTTAGGTTTCGGTTTTGGGTTAGGGGTTATGTTTAGGGTTTGGGTTACGCTTTGGTTTAGGGTTAGTGTGAAGTTTAGGTTAAGGGTGAGGGTGAGGATAAAGGTTAGGATTAGGTTTATGGTAAGGTGTTAGTGGTTAGAGGTGTAGTTTAGGGTTAGGGTTTGGGTGAGGGTTTCGGTTAGGCATTGTGGTTCTGGTCATGGTTAAGTTTGGTTCAGTGTTAGGGTTAGGTTTATGATTAGGTTTCGGGTTAGTGTTAGAGTTAGGGTGAGGGATAGTGTTAAGGTTTAGGTTAGGTTTTGGTGTTACGGGTTAGGGTTTGCGTTAGGGTTAGTGTTATCTTTATGGCTTGGGGGTTTCAGGTTAGTGTTGTGGTTAGGGCTAGGGTTAGCATTAGGGTTAGGCTTGTGGGCTACGGTTAGGGGTTAGAGTGAAGGCTACGGTTAGTTTTACAGTTAAGGTGAGGGTTTAGGGTAAGTGTTATGATTAGGGTTAGAGTTCGAGTAAGGGTTAGGTTTAGGGTTAGGGTTAGGTGTAGGGTAATATTTAGGTTTACGTCCAAGTTTAGGGTTAGAGTTAGTGCTGTATTTAGGGTCAGAGCTAGTGTTCTATTTAGGGTCAAGTTTAGAGTTAGGGTTAGGTTTAGGATTAGGATCATGTTTAGGGTTAGGGTTAGGTTCAGGGCTATCGTAAGGGTTAGGTTTAGGGTTTCGGATGGACTAGTGTTATGGTTAGAGTTAGGTTTAAGGTAAGGGTTTTGCTTAGGTTTAGGTTAGGGCTAAGGTTAGGGTTAGGGTTTGGATGATGTTTAGGCTAGGGTGAGGGTTATTTTTATGGTTAGGGCTGGAGTTTGGGTTTGTGCTCACGTTACTTTTAAGGTTAGGTTTAGGGTTTGGATTAGGGTTAGGGGTTATGTTTAGGGTTAGATTTACGAACAGGGTTAGTATTAGTGTGAAGTTCAGGTTAAGTGGGAGGGTTAGGATAAGGGTAGGATTAGGGTTAGAATTATAATGTTAGACATTCGGTTTAGGGTGTTAGGTTTAGGTTTATGGTTAGGCTAGTCTTAAGTTTAAGGTTAATGTTAGGGTTAGGATTAGATTAGGGTTACTCTTCGTGTTAGAGTTAGGGTTAGGGATAAGTTTAGGGATAGCATTAGGTTTAGGGTTGGGGACACGGTTAAGGGTTAGGGTGTGTGTTAGTGTTAGGTTTACCGTTAAGGAGAGGGTTTAGGTTAATTGTTATGGTTAGGGTTAGAGTTAGAGTTAGGGTTAGGGTTAGGGTGAAGTTTCAGTTAATAGTGAGGGTTAGGGTTAAGGTTAGAGTTAGGGTTAAGGTTAGTGTCAGGGTTAGGTTTAGGGTTAGGGTTACGGTAGGGGTAAGGTTACTGTGAAGGTTAGGTTTACAGTAAAGGGTAGTGCTGGGTTAGGGTTAGGGTTACGTTTAGAGTTATTGTTAGGCTTAAGTTTAGGGTTAGGGTAGAGTTCATGTTAGGGTTAATTTTAGGGTTAGGGTAAGGGTTAGGTTTAGTTCAGGGTTAGGGCTAGGATTAGGGATAGGGTTAGGATTGGGGGATGGGTTAGGGATTCGTGTGAGGGTTAGTGCCAGGTTTACAGTTAAGCTGATGTTTTAGGGTGTTACAGTTAGCGTTAGGGTTAGGGTTAGAGTTAGGGTTAGGATTAGGTTTATGCTTAGGTTTAGGGTTAGGGTTAGGGTCAGGGTTAGGTGGAGATTTAGTGTCATGTTTAGGTTGTTTTTTTAGTTTTAGGGTTAGGCTTAGTGTGAAGTTTATTTTAATTATGAGGTTTAGGGTTAGGGGTTAGGGTTAGGTCATGTTTAGTTTTAGGTTTGGGGTTAGTGTTAGCGTTAGGGTTAGTTTTAGTTTTGGTTAGGGTTTGAATGAATTTAAGGTAGGTTTAGCGTTCTGGTTAGGGTGAAATTTTGGTTAAGGGTGAGGGTTTGTTTTAGGTTTAGGGTTAGGGTTAGAGTTAGGGTGAGTGTTTAGGTTTAGGTTTAAGGTTAAGTTTAGGTTTAGGCTAATGATTAGGTTTAGAGTTAGGGTTAGGGGTTATTGTTTCGGTAAGGTTTAGGGTAGGGTTCTGTTTAGGGTTAAGTATAGTGTTAGGGTAAGAGTTAGAGTTCCATTTACAGTTGAGTGTTTTGGGTGTTACTGTTAGGGTTAGGGCTAGGGTTACAGTTAGAGTTAGGGTTAGAGGTTAGGGTTAGGTGTAAGTTTATGGTAGCCTTAATGTTAGGTTAAGGTTAGGTTAGGGTTAGGGTCAGGGTTAGGATTAGGTTTAGGGTCAGGGTTAGGGTCAGAGATATTGTAAGGGTTAGGTTTAGGGTTACAAGTGGGCCATGGTTAAGGTTAGGGTTAGGTTTAGGGTTAAAGTTAGGGTTAGCTTTAGGTTAGGGATAGGATGAAGTTTAAGATAGGGTGAGGGTTAGGGTTATGGCTAAGGTTTGGGTTAGTTTTCAGGTTAGTGTTAAGGTTATGTTTAGGGTTAGGGTTAAGTTTATGGGTTGTGTTTAGTTTTAGGGTTAGGGTTAAGTTTAGTGTAACAGTTAAGGTTACGGTTTGTGTTAGGCATTGTGGTTGGGGTGAGGTTTAGGTTTAGGGTTAGGGTTGTGTATGCTTAGGATTATGGTTATGGTAAGGTGTTAGGGGTTAGAAGTGTAGTTTAGGGTTAGGGGTGGGTGAGGGTTCTGGTAAAGCATTGTGGTTCTGACCATGGTTGGGTTTGGTTTAGGGTTACGGTTAGGTTTATGATTAGGTTTCAGGTTAGTGTTCGAGTTAGAGTTAAGGTTTGGGTTAGGCTTTGGTGTTAGGGGTTAGGGTTTGGGTTAGGGTTAGGGTTATTTTTAGGGCTCAGGGGTTCAGGTTAGTGTTAGGGTTAGGGTTACGGATAGCATTAGGGTTAGGGTTGGGGATACGGTTAGGGGTTAGGGTGAGGGTTACGGTTACTTTTACAGTTTAGGTGAGGGTTTAGGTTAAGTGTCATCATTAGGGTTAGAGTTAGGGTTATGGTTAGCTGTAGAGCAATATTTAGGTTTAGGTGCCGGTTTCGTGTTAGAGTCAGTGTTCAATTTAGGGTCAAGGTTAGATTTAGGGTTAGGGTTAGGTTTAGGTCTAGGGTTAGGATTAGGTTTAGGGTTAGGTTCAGGGCTATTGTAAGGGTTAGGTTTAGGGTTACATTTGGACTAGCATTATGGTTAGAGTTATGTTCAAGGATAGGGTTTGGGTTAGGTTTAGGTTTAGGGTTAGGGTTTGGATGAAGTTTAGGATAGGGTGAGGGTTATTTTTATGGTTTGGGCTAAAGTTTGGTTTTGTGTTCAGCTTAGTGTTAAGGTTAGGTTTAGGTTTCGGTTTTGGGTTAGGGGTTATGTTTAGGGTTTGGGTTACGCTTTGGTTTAGGGTTAGTGTGAAGTTTAGGTTAAGGGTGAGGGTGAGGATAAAGGTTAGGATTAGGTTTATGGTAAGGTGTTAGTGGTTAGAGGTGTAGTTTAGGGTTAGGGTTTGGGTGAGGGTTTCGGTTAGGCATTGTGGTTCTGGTCATGGTTAAGTTTGGTTCAGTGTTAGGGTTAGGTTTATGATTAGGTTTCGGGTTAGTGTTAGAGTTAGGGTGAGGGATAGTGTTAAGGTTTAGGTTAGGTTTTGGTGTTACGGGTTAGGGTTTGCGTTAGGGTTAGTGTTATCTTTATGGCTTAGGGGTTTCAGGTTAGTGTTGTGGTTAGGGCTAGGGTTAGCATTAGGGTTAGGCTTGTGGGCTACGGTTAGGGGTTAGAGTGAAGGCTACGGTTAGTTTTACAGTTAAGGTGAGGGTTTAGGGTAAGTGTTATGATTAGGGTTAGAGTTCGAGTAAGGGTTAGGTTTAGGGTTAGGGTTAGGTGTAGGGTAATATTTAGGTTTACGTCCAAGTTTAGGGTTAGAGTTAGTGCTGTATTTAGGGTCAGAGCTAGTGTTCTATTTAGGGTCAAGTTTAGAGTTAGGGTTAGGTTTAGGATTAGGATTATGTTTAGGGTTAGGGTTAGGTTCAGGGCTATCGTAAGGGTTAGGTTTAGGGTTTCGGATGGACTAGTGTTATGGTTAGAGTTAGGTTTAAGGTAAGGGTTTTGCTTAGGTTTAGGTTAGGGCTAAGGTTAGGGTTAGGGTTTGGATGATGTTTAGGCTAGGGTGAGGGTTATTTTTATGGTTAGGGCTGGAGTTTGGGTTTGTGCTCACGTTACTTTTAAGGTTAGGTTTAGGGTTTGGATTAGGGTTAGGGGTTATGTTTAGGGTTAGATTTACGAACAGGGTTAGTATTAGTGTGAAGTTCAGGTTAAGTGGGAGGGTTAGGATAAGGGTAGGATTAGGGTTAGAATTATAATGTTAGACATTCGGTTTAGGGTGTTAGGTTTAGGTTTATGGTTAGGCTAGTCTTAAGTTTAAGGTTAATGTTAGGGTTAGGATTAGATTAGGGTTACTCTTCGTGTTAGAGTTAGGGTTAGGGATAAGTTTAGGGATAGCATTAGGTTTAGGGTTGGGGACACGGTTAAGGGTTAGGGTGTGTGTTAGTGTTAGGTTTACCGTTAAGGAGAGGGTTTAGGTTAATTGTTATGGTTAGGGTTAGAGTTAGAGTTAGGGTTAGGGTTAGGGTGAAGTTTCAGTTAATAGTGAGGGTTAGGGTTAAGGTTAGAGTTAGGGTTAAGGTTAGTGTCAGGGTTAGGTTTAGGGTTAGGGTTACGGTAGGGGTAAGGTTACTGTGAAGGTTAGGTTTACAGTAAAGGGTAGTGCTGGGTTAGGGTTAGGGTTACGTTTAGAGTTATTGTTAGGCTTAAGTTTAGGGTTAGGGTAGAGTTCATGTTAGGGTTAATTTTAGGGTTAGGGTAAGGGTTAGGTTTAGTTCAGGGTTAGGGCTAGGATTAGGGATAGGGTTAGGATTGGGGGATGGGTTAGGGATTCGTGTGAGGGTTAGTGCCAGGTTTACAGTTAAGCTGATGTTTTAGGGTGTTACAGTTAGCGTTAGGGTTAGGGTTAGAGTTAGGGTTAGGATTAGGTTTATGCTTAGGTTTAGGGTTAGGGTTAGGGTCAGGGTTAGGTGGAGATTTAGTGTCATGTTTAGGTTGTTTTTTTAGTTTTAGGGTTAGGCTTAGTGTGAAGTTTATTTTAATTATGAGGTTTAGGGTTAGGGGTTAGGGTTAGGTCATGTTTAGTTTTAGGTTTGGGGTTAGTGTTAGCGTTAGGGTTAGTTTTAGTTTTGGTTAGGGTTTGAATGAATTTAAGGTAGGTTTAGCGTTCTGGTTAGGGTGAAATTTTGGTTAAGGGTGAGGGTTTGTTTTAGGTTTAGGGTTAGGGTTAGAGTTAGGGTGAGTGTTTAGGTTTAGGTTTAAGGTTAAGTTTAGGTTTAGGCTAATGATTAGGTTTAGAGTTAGGGTTAGGGGTTATTGTTTCGGTAAGGTTTAGGGTAGGGTTCTGTTTAGGGTTAAGTATAGTGTTAGGGTAAGAGTTAGAGTTCCATTTACAGGTGAGTGTTTTGGGTGTTACTGTTAGGGTTAGGGCTAGGGTTACAGTTAGAGTTAGGGTTAGAGGTTAGGGTTAGGTGTAAGTTTATGGTAGCCTTAATGTTAGGTTAAGGTTAGGTTAGGGTTAGGGTCAGGGTTAGGATTAGGTTTAGGGTCAGGGTTAGGGTCAGAGATATTGTAAGGGTTAGGTTTAGGGTTACAAGTGGGCCATGGTTAAGGTTAGGGTTAGGTTTAGGGTTAAAGTTAGGGTTAGCTTTAGGTTAGGGATAGGATGAAGTTTAAGATAGGGTGAGGGTTAGGGTTATGGCTAAGGTTTGGGTTAGTTTTCAGGTTAGTGTTAAGGTTATGTTTAGGGTTAGGGTTAAGTTTATGGGTTGTGTTTAGTTTTAGGGTTAGGGTTAAGTTTAGTGTAACAGTTAAGGTTACGGTTTGTGTTAGGCATTGTGGTTGGGGTGAGGTTTAGGTTTAGGGTTAGGGTTGTGTATGCTTAGGATTATGGTTATGGTAAGGTGTTAGGGGTTAGAAGTGTAGTTTAGGGTTAGGGGTGGGTGAGGGTTCTGGTAAAGCATTGTGGTTCTGACCATGGTTGGGTTTGGTTTAGGGTTACGGTTAGGTTTATGATTAGGTTTCAGGTTAGTGTTCGAGTTAGAGTTAAGGTTTGGGTTAGGCTTTGGTGTTAGGGGTTAGGGTTTGGGTTAGGGTTAGGGTTATTTTTAGGGCTCAGGGGTTCAGGTTAGTGTTAGGGTTAGGGTTACGGATAGCATTAGGGTTAGGGTTGGGGATACGGTTAGGGGTTAGGGTGAGGGTTACGGTTACTTTTACAGTTTAGGTGAGGGTTTCGGTTAAGTGTCATCATTAGGGTTAGAGTTAGGGTTATGGTTAGCTGTAGAGCAATATTTAGGTTTAGGTGCCGGTTTAGTGTTAGAGTCAGTGTTCAATTTAGGGTCAAGGTTAGATTTAGGGTTAGGGTTAGGTTTAGGTCTAGGGTTAGGATTAGGTTTAGGGTTAGGTTCAGGGCTATTGTAAGGGTTAGGTTTAGGGTTACATTTGGACTAGCATTATGGTTAGAGTTATGTTCAAGGATAGGGTTTGGGTTAGGTTTAGGTTTAGGGTTAGGGTTTGGATGAAGTTTAGGATAGGGTGAGGGTTATTTTTATGGTTTGGGCTAAAGTTTGGTTTTGTGTTCAGCTTAGTGTTAAGGTTAGGTTTAGGTTTCGGTTTTGGGTTAGGGGTTATGTTTAGGGTTTGGGTTACGCTTTGGTTTAGGGTTAGTGTGAAGTTTAGGTTAAGGGTGAGGGTGAGGATAAAGGTTAGGATTAGGTTTATGGTAAGGTGTTAGTGGTTAGAGGTGTAGTTTAGGGTTAGGGTTTGGGTGAGGGTTTCGGTTAGGCATTGTGGTTCTGGTCATGGTTAAGTTTGGTTCAGTGTTAGGGTTAGGTTTATGATTAGGTTTCGGGTTAGTGTTAGAGTTAGGGTGAGGGATAGTGTTAAGGTTTAGGTTAGGTTTTGGTGTTACGGGTTAGGGTTTGCGTTAGGGTTAGTGTTATCTTTATGGCTTAGGGGTTTCAGGTTAGTGTTGTGGTTAGGGCTAGGGTTAGCATTAGGGTTAGGCTTGTGGGCTACGGTTAGGGGTTAGAGTGAAGGCTACGGTTAGTTTTACAGTTAAGGTGAGGGTTTAGGGTAAGTGTTATGATTAGGGTTAGAGTTCGAGTAAGGGTTAGGTTTAGGGTTAGGGTTAGGTGTAGGGTAATATTTAGGTTTACGTCCAAGTTTAGGGTTAGAGTTAGTGCTGTATTTAGGGTCAGAGCTAGTGTTCTATTTAGGGTCAAGTTTAGAGTTAGGGTTAGGTTTAGGATTAGGATTATGTTTAGGGTTAGGGTTAGGTTCAGGGCTATCGTAAGGGTTAGGTTTAGGGTTTCGGATGGACTAGTGTTATGGTTAGAGTTAGGTTTAAGGTAAGGGTTTTGCTTAGGTTTAGGTTAGGGCTAAGGTTAGGGTTAGGGTTTGGATGATGTTTAGGCTAGGGTGAGGGTTATTTTTATGGTTAGGGCTGGAGTTTGGGTTTGTGCTCACGTTACTTTTAAGGTTAGGTTTAGGGTTTGGATTAGGGTTAGGGGTTATGTTTAGGGTTAGATTTCCGAACAGGGTTAGTATTAGTGTGAAGTTCAGGTTAAGTGGGAGGGTTAGGATAAGGGTAGGATTAGGGTTAGAATTATAATGTTAGACATTCGGTTTAGGGTGTTAGGTTTAGGTTTATGGTTAGGCTAGTCTTAAGTTTAAGGTTAATGTTAGGGTTAGGATTAGATTAGGGTTACTCTTCGTGTTAGAGTTAGGGTTAGGGATAAGTTTAGGGATAGCATTAGGTTTAGGGTTGGGGACACGGTTAAGGGTTAGGGTGTGTGTTAGTGTTAGGTTTACCGTTAAGGAGAGGGTTTAGGTTAATTGTTATGGTTAGGGTTAGAGTTAGAGTTAGGGTTAGGGTTAGGGTGAAGTTTCAGTTAATAGTGAGGGTTAGGGTTAAGGTTAGAGTTAGGGTTAAGGTTAGTGTCAGGGTTAGGTTTAGGGTTAGGGTTACGGTAGGGGTAAGGTTACTGTGAAGGTTAGGTTTACAGTAAAGGGTAGTGCTGGGTTAGGGTTAGGGTTACGTTTAGAGTTATTGTTAGGCTTAAGTTTAGGGTTAGGGTAGAGTTCATGTTAGGGTTAATTTTAGGGTTAGGGTAAGGGTTAGGTTTAGTTCAGGGTTAGGGCTAGGATTAGGGATAGGGTTAGGATTGGGGGATGGGTTAGGGATTCATGTGAGGGTTAGTGTCAGGTTTACAGTTAAGCTGATGTTTTAGGGTGTTACAGTTAGCGTTAGGGTTAGGGTTAGAGTTAGGGTTAGGATTAGGTTTACGCTTAGGTTTAGGGTTAGGGTTAGGGTCAGGGTTAGGTGGAGATTTAGTGTCATGTTTAGGTTGTTTTTTTAGTTTTAGGGTTAGGCTTAGTGTGAAGTTTATTTTAATTATGAGGTTTAGGGTTAGGGGTTAGGGTTAGGTCATGTTTAGTTTTAGGTTTGGGGTTAGTGTTAGCGTTAGGGTTAGTTTTAGTTTTGGTTAGGGTTTGAATGAATTTAAGGTAGGTTTAGCGTTCTGGTTAGGGTGAAATTTTGGTTAAGGGTGAGGGTTTGTTTTAGGTTTAGGGTTAGGGTTAGAGTTAGGGTGAGTGTTTAGGTTTAGGTTTAAGGTTAAGTTTAGGTTTAGGCTAATGATTAGGTTTAGAGTTAGGGTTAGGGGTTATTGTTTCGGTAAGGTTTAGGGTAGGGTTCTGTTTAGGGTTAAGTATAGTGTTAGGGTAAGAGTTAGAGTTCCATTTACAGGTGAGTGTTTTGGGTGTTACTGTTAGGGTTAGGGCTAGGGTTACAGTTAGAGTTAGGGTTAGAGGTTAGGGTTAGGTGTAAGTTTATGGTAGCCTTAATGTTAGGTTAAGGTTAGGTTAGGGTTAGGGTCAGGGTTAGGATTAGGTTTAGGGTCAGGGTTAGGGTCAGAGATATTGTAAGGGTTAGGTTTAGGGTTACAAGTGGGCCATGGTTAAGGTTAGGGTTAGGTTTAGGGTTAAAGTTAGGGTTAGCTTTAGGTTAGGGATAGGATGAAGTTTAAGATAGGGTGAGGGTTAGGGTTATGGCTAAGGTTTGGGTTAGTTTTCAGGTTAGTGTTAAGGTTATGTTTAGGGTTAGGGTTAAGTTTATGGGTTGTGTTTAGTTTTAGGGTTAGGGTTAAGTTTAGTGTAACAGTTAAGGTTACGGTTTGTGTTAGGCATTGTGGTTGGGGTGAGGTTTAGGTTTAGGGTTAGGGTTGTGTATGCTTAGGATTATGGTTATGGTAAGGTGTTAGGGGTTAGAAGTGTAGTTTAGGGTTAGGGGTGGGTGAGGGTTCTGGTAAAGCATTGTGGTTCTGACCATGGTTGGGTTTGGTTTAGGGTTACGGTTAGGTTTATGATTAGGTTTCAGGTTAGTGTTCGAGTTAGAGTTAAGGTTTGGGTTAGGCTTTGGTGTTAGGGGTTAGGGTTTGGGTTAGGGTTAGGGTTATTTTTAGGGCTCAGGGGTTCAGGTTAGTGTTAGGGTTAGGGTTACGGATAGCATTAGGGTTAGGGTTGGGGATACGGTTAGGGGTTAGGGTGAGGGTTACGGTTACTTTTACAGTTTAGGTGAGGGTTTCGGTTAAGTGTCATCATTAGGGTTAGAGTTAGGGTTATGGTTAGCTGTAGAGCAATATTTAGGTTTAGGTGCCGGTTTAGTGTTAGAGTCAGTGTTCAATTTAGGGTCAAGGTTAGATTTAGGGTTAGGGTTAGGTTTAGGTCTAGGGTTAGGATTAGGTTTAGGGTTAGGTTCAGGGCTATTGTAAGGGTTAGGTTTAGGGTTACATTTGGACTAGCATTATGGTTAGAGTTATGTTCAAGGATAGGGTTTGGGTTAGGTTTAGGTTTAGGGTTAGGGTTTGGATGAAGTTTAGGATAGGGTGAGGGTTATTTTTATGGTTTGGGCTAAAGTTTGGTTTTGTGTTCAGCTTAGTGTTAAGGTTAGGTTTAGGTTTCGGTTTTGGGTTAGGGGTTATGTTTAGGGTTTGGGTTAGGCTTTGGTTTAGGGTTAGTGTGAAGTTTAGGTTAAGGGTGAGGGTGAGGATAAAGGTTAGGATTAGGTTTATGGTAAGGTGTTAGTGGTTAGAGGTGTAGTTTAGGGTTAGGGTTTGGGTGAGGGTTTCGGTTAGGCATTGTGGTTCTGGTCATGGTTAAGTTTGGTTCAGTGTTAGGGTTAGGTTTATGATTAGGTTTCGGGTTAGTGTTAGAGTTAGGGTGAGGGATAGTGTTATGGTTTAGGTTAGGTTTTGGTGTTACGGGTTAGGGTTTGCGTTAGGGTTAGTGTTATCTTTATGGCTTAGGGGTTTCAGGTTAGTGTTGTGGTTAGGGCTAGGGTTAGCATTAGGGTTAGGCTTGTGGGCTACGGTTAGGGGTTAGAGTGAAGGCTACGGTTAGTTTTACAGTTAAGGTGAGGGTTTAGGGTAAGTGTTATGATTAGGGTTAGAGTTCGAGTAAGGGTTAGGTTTAGGGTTAGGGTTAGGTGTAGGGTAATATTTAGGTTTACGTCCAAGTTTAGGGTTAGAGTTAGTGCTGTATTTAGGGTCAGAGCTAGTGTTCTATTTAGGGTCAAGTTTAGAGTTAGGGTTAGGTTTAGGATTAGGATTATGTTTAGGGTTAGGGTTAGGTTCAGGGCTATCGTAAGGGTTAGGTTTAGGGTTTCGGATGGACTAGTGTTATGGTTAGAGTTAGGTTTAAGGTAAGGGTTTTGCTTAGGTTTAGGTTAGGGCTAAGGTTAGGGTTAGGGTTTGGATGATGTTTAGGCTAGGGTGAGGGTTATTTTTATGGTTAGGGCTGGAGTTTGGGTTTGTGCTCACGTTACTTTTAAGGTTAGGTTTAGGGTTTGGATTAGGGTTAGGGGTTATGTTTAGGGTTAGATTTACGAACAGGGTTAGTATTAGTGTGAAGTTCAGGTTAAGTGGGAGGGTTAGGATAAGGGTAGGATTAGGGTTAGAATTATAATGTTAGACATTCGGTTTAGGGTGTTAGGTTTAGGTTTATGGTTAGGCTAGTCTTAAGTTTAAGGTTAATGTTAGGGTTAGGATTAGATTAGGGTTACTCTTCGTGTTAGAGTTAGGGTTAGGGATAAGTTTAGGGATAGCATTAGGTTTAGGGTTGGGGACACGGTTAAGGGTTAGGGTGTGTGTTAGTGTTAGGTTTACCGTTAAGGAGAGGGTTTAGGTTAATTGTTATGGTTAGGGTTAGAGTTAGAGTTAGGGTTAGGGTTAGGGTGAAGTTTCAGTTAATAGTGAGGGTTAGGGTTAAGGTTAGAGTTAGGGTTAAGGTTAGTGTCAGGGTTAGGTTTAGGGTTAGGGTTACGGTAGGGGTAAGGTTACTGTGAAGGTTAGGTTTACAGTAAAGGGTAGTGCTGGGTTAGGGTTAGGGTTACGTTTAGAGTTATTGTTAGGCTTAAGATTAGGGTTAGGGTAGAGTTCATGTTAGGGTTAATTTTAGGGTTAGGGTAAGGGTTAGGTTTAGTTCAGGGTTAGGGCTAGGATTAGGGATAGGGTTAGGATTGGGGGATGGGTTAGGGATTCGTGTGAGGGTTAGTGTCAGGTTTACAGTTAAGCTGATGTTTTAGGGTGTTACAGTTAACGTTAGGGTTAGGGTTAGAGTTAGGGTTAGGATTAGGTTTATGCTTAGGTTTAGGGTTAGGGTTAGGGTCAGGGTTAGGTGGAGATTTAGTGTCATGTTTAGGTTGTTTTTTTAGTTTTAGGGTTAGGCTTAGTGTGAAGTTTATTTTAATTATGAGGTTTAGGGTTAGGGGTTAGGGTTAGGTCATGTTTAGTTTTAGGTTTGGGGTTAGTGTTAGCGTTAGGGTTAGTTTTAGTTTTGGTTAGGGTTTGAATGAATTTAAGGTAGGTTTAGCGTTCTGGTTAGGGTGAAATTTTGGTTAAGGGTGAGGGTTTGTTTTAGGTTTAGGGTTAGGGTTAGAGTTAGGGTGAGTGTTTAGGTTTAGGTTTAAGGTTAAGTTTAGGTTTAGGCTAATGATTAGGTTTAGAGTTAGGGTTAGGGGTTATTGTTTCGGTAAGGTTTAGGGTAGGGTTCTGTTTAGGGTTAAGTATAGTGTTAGGGTAAGAGTTAGAGTTCCATTTACAGTTGAGTGTTTTGGGTGTTACTGTTAGGGTTAGGGCTAGGGTTACAGTTAGAGTTAGGGTTAGAGGTTAGGGTTAGGTGTAAGTTTATGGTAGCCTTAATGTTAGGTTAAGGTTAGGTTAGGGTTAGGGTCAGGGTTAGGATTAGGTTTAGGGTCAGGGTTAGGGTCAGAGATATTGTAAGGGTTAGGTTTAGGGTTACAAGTGGGCCATGGTTAAGGTTAGGGTTAGGTTTAGGGTTAAAGTTAGGGTTAGCTTTAGGTTAGGGATAGGATGAAGTTTAAGATAGGGTGAGGGTTAGGGTTATGGCTAAGGTTTGGGTTAGTTTTCAGGTTAGTGTTAAGGTTATGTTTAGGGTTAGGGTTAAGTTTATGGGTTGTGTTTAGTTTTAGGGTTAGGGTTAAGTTTAGTGTAACAGTTAAGGTTACGGTTTGTGTTAGGCTTTGTGGTTGGGGTGAGGTTTAGGTTTAGGGTTAGGGTTGTGTATGCTTAGGATTATGGTTATGGTAAGGTGTTAGGGGTTAGAAGTGTAGTTTAGGGTTAGGGGTGGGTGAGGGTTCTGGTAAAGCATTGTGGTTCTGACCATGGTTAGGTTTGGTTTAGGGTTACGGTTAGGTTTATGATTAGGTTTCAGGTTAGTGTTCGAGTTAGAGTTAAGGTTTGGGTTAGGCTTTGGTGTTAGGGGTTAGGGTTTGGGTTAGGGTTAGGGTTATTTTTAGGGCTCAGGGGTTCAGGTTAGTGTTAGGGTTAGGGTTACGGATAGCATTAGGGTTAGGGTTGGGGATACGGTTAGGGGTTAGGGTGAGGGTTACGGTTACTTTTACAGTTTAGGTGAGGGTTTCGGTTAAGTGTCATCATTAGGGTTAGAGTTAGGGTTATGGTTAGCTGTAGAGCAATATTTAGGTTTAGGTGCCGGTTTCGTGTTAGAGTCAGTGTTCAATTTAGGGTCAAGGTTAGATTTAGGGTTAGGGTTAGGTTTAGGTCTAGGGTTAGGATTAGGTTTAGG
This sequence comes from Loxodonta africana, assembly GCF_030014295.1. Lineage (NCBI taxonomy): Eukaryota > Metazoa > Chordata > Mammalia > Proboscidea > Elephantidae > Loxodonta > Loxodonta africana. The sequence continues at coordinate 134,366,005 of NC_087348.1, forward strand.
GTTAGGTTCAGGGCTATTGTAAGGGTTAGGTTTAGGGTTACATTTGGACTAGCATTATGGTTAGAGTTATGTTCAAGGATAGGGTTTGGGTTAGGTTTAGGTTTAGGGTTAGGGTTTGGATGAAGTTTAGGATAGGGTGAGGGTTATTTTTATGGTTTGGGCTAAAGTTTGGTTTTGTGTTCAGCTTAGTGTTAAGGTTAGGTTTAGGTTTCGGTTTTGGGTTAGGGGTTATGTTTAGGGTTTGGGTTACGCTTTGGTTTAGGGTTAGTGTGAAGTTTAGGTTAAGGGTGAGGGTGAGGATAAAGGTTAGGATTAGGTTTATGGTAAGGTGTTAGTGGTTAGAGGTGTAGTTTAGGGTTAGGGTTTGGGTGAGGGTTTCGGTTAGGCATTGTGGTTCTGGTCATGGTTAAGTTTGGTTCAGTGTTAGGGTTAGGTTTATGATTAGGTTTCGGGTTAGTGTTAGAGTTAGGGTGAGGGATAGTGTTAAGGTTTAGGTTAGGTTTTGGTGTTACGGGTTAGGGTTTGCGTTAGGGTTAGTGTTATCTTTATGGCTTAGGGGTTTCAGGTTAGTGTTGTGGTTAGGGCTAGGGTTAGCATTAGGGTTAGGCTTGTGGGCTACGGTTAGGGGTTAGAGTGAAGGCTACGGTTAGTTTTACAGTTAAGGTGAGGGTTTAGGGTAAGTGTTATGATTAGGGTTAGAGTTCGAGTAAGGGTTAGGTTTAGGGTTAGGGTTAGGTGTAGGGTAATATTTAGGTTTACGTCCAAGTTTAGGGTTAGAGTTAGTGCTGTATTTAGGGTCAGAGCTAGTGTTCCATTTAGGGTCAAGTTTAGAGTTAGGGTTAGGTTTAGGATTAGGATTATGTTTAGGGTTAGGGTTAGGTTCAGGGCTATCGTAAGGGTTAGGTTTAGGGTTTCGGATGGACTAGTGTTATGGTTAGAGTTAGGTTTAAGGTAAGGGTTTTGCTTAGGTTTAGGTTAGGGCTAAGGTTAGGGTTAGGGTTTGGATGATGTTTAGGCTAGGGTGAGGGTTATTTTTATGGTTAGGGCTGGAGTTTGGGTTTGTGCTCACGTTACTTTTAAGGTTAGGTTTAGGGTTTGGATTAGGGTTAGGGGTTATGTTTAGGGTTAGATTTCCGAACAGGGTTAGTATTAGTGTGAAGTTCAGGTTAAGTGGGAGGGTTAGGATAAGGGTAGGATTAGGGTTAGAATTATAATGTTAGACATTCGGTTTAGGGTGTTAGGTTTAGGTTTATGGTTAGGCTAGTCTTAAGTTTAAGGTTAATGTTAGGGTTAGGATTAGATTAGGGTTACTCTTCGTGTTAGAGTTAGGGTTAGGGATAAGTTTAGGGATAGCATTAGGTTTAGGGTTGGGGACACGGTTAAGGGTTAGGGTGTGTGTTAGTGTTAGGTTTACCGTTAAGGAGAGGGTTTAGGTTAATTGTTATGGTTAGGGTTAGAGTTAGAGTTAGGGTTAGGGTTAGGGTGAAGTTTCAGTTAATAGTGAGGGTTAGGGTTAAGGTTAGAGTTAGGGTTAAGGTTAGTGTCAGGGTTAGGTTTAGGGTTAGGGTTACGGTAGGGGTAAGGTTACTGTGAAGGTTAGGTTTACAGTAAAGGGTAGTGCTGGGTTAGGGTTAGGGTTACGTTTAGAGTTATTGTTAGGCTTAAGATTAGGGTTAGGGTAGAGTTCATGTTAGGGTTAATTTTAGGGTTAGGGTAAGGGTTAGGTTTAGTTCAGGGTTAGGGCTAGGATTAGGGATAGGGTTAGGATTGGGGGATGGGTTAGGGATTCGTGTGAGGGTTAGTGTCAGGTTTACAGTTAAGCTGATGTTTTAGGGTGTTACAGTTAACGTTAGGGTTAGGGTTAGAGTTAGGGTTAGGATTAGGTTTATGCTTAGGTTTAGGGTTAGGGTTAGGGTCAGGGTTAGGTGGAGATTTAGTGTCATGTTTAGGTTGTTTTTTTAGTTTTAGGGTTAGGCTTAGTGTGAAGTTTATTTTAATTATGAGGTTTAGGGTTAGGGGTTAGGGTTAGGTCATGTTTAGTTTTAGGTTTGGGGTTAGTGTTAGCGTTAGGGTTAGTTTTAGTTTTGGTTAGGGTTTGAATGAATTTAAGGTAGGTTTAGCGTTCTGGTTAGGGTGAAATTTTGGTTAAGGGTGAGGGTTTGTTTTAGGTTTAGGGTTAGGGTTAGAGTTAGGGTGAGTGTTTAGGTTTAGGTTTAAGGTTAAGTTTAGGTTTAGGCTAATGATTAGGTTTAGAGTTAGGGTTAGGGGTTATTGTTTCGGTAAGGTTTAGGGTAGGGTTCTGTTTAGGGTTAAGTATAGTGTTAGGGTAAGAGTTAGAGTTCCATTTACAGTTGAGTGTTTTGGGTGTTACTGTTAGGGTTAGGGCTAGGGTTACAGTTAGAGTTAGGGTTAGAGGTTAGGGTTAGGTGTAAGTTTATGGTAGCCTTAATGTTAGGTTAAGGTTAGGTTAGGGTTAGGGTCAGGGTTAGGATTAGGTTTAGGGTCAGGGTTAGGGTCAGAGATATTGTAAGGGTTAGGTTTAGGGTTACAAGTGGGCCATGGTTAAGGTTAGGGTTAGGTTTAGGGTTAAAGTTAGGGTTAGCTTTAGGTTAGGGATAGGATGAAGTTTAAGATAGGGTGAGGGTTAGGGTTATGGCTAAGGTTTGGGTTAGTTTTCAGGTTAGTGTTAAGGTTATGTTTAGGGTTAGGGTTAAGTTTATGGGTTGTGTTTAGTTTTAGGGTTAGGGTTAAGTTTAGTGTAACAGTTAAGGTTACGGTTTGTGTTAGGCTTTGTGGTTGGGGTGAGGTTTAGGTTTAGGGTTAGGGTTGTGTATGCTTAGGATTATGGTTATGGTAAGGTGTTAGGGGTTAGAAGTGTAGTTTAGGGTTAGGGGTGGGTGAGGGTTCTGGTAAAGCATTGTGGTTCTGACCATGGTTAGGTTTGGTTTAGGGTTACGGTTAGGTTTATGATTAGGTTTCAGGTTAGTGTTCGAGTTAGAGTTAAGGTTTGGGTTAGGCTTTGGTGTTAGGGGTTAGGGTTTGGGTTAGGGTTAGGGTTATTTTTAGGGCTCAGGGGTTCAGGTTAGTGTTAGGGTTAGGGTTACGGATAGCATTAGGGTTAGGGTTGGGGATACGGTTAGGGGTTAGGGTGAGGGTTACGGTTACTTTTACAGTTTAGGTGAGGGTTTCGGTTAAGTGTCATCATTAGGGTTAGAGTTAGGGTTATGGTTAGCTGTAGAGCAATATTTAGGTTTAGGTGCCGGTTTCGTGTTAGAGTCAGTGTTCAATTTAGGGTCAAGGTTAGATTTAGGGTTAGGGTTAGGTTTAGGTCTAGGGTTAGGATTAGGTTTAGGGTTAGGTTCAGGGCTATTGTAAGGGTTAGGTTTAGGGTTACATTTGGACTAGCATTATGGTTAGAGTTATGTTCAAGGATAGGGTTTGGGTTAGGTTTAGGTTTAGGGTTAGGGTTTGGATGAAGTTTAGGATAGGGTGAGGGTTATTTTTATGGTTTGGGCTAAAGTTTGGTTTTGTGTTCAGCTTAGTGTTAAGGTTAGGTTTAGGTTTCGGTTTTGGGTTAGGGGTTATGTTTAGGGTTTGGGTTACGCTTTGGTTTAGGGTTAGTGTGAAGTTTAGGTTAAGGGTGAGGGTGAGGATAAAGGTTAGGATTAGGTTTATGGTAAGGTGTTAGTGGTTAGAGGTGTAGTTTAGGGTTAGGGTTTGGGTGAGGGTTTCGGTTAGGCATTGTGGTTCTGGTCATGGTTAAGTTTGGTTCAGTGTTAGGGTTAGGTTTATGATTAGGTTTCGGGTTAGTGTTAGAGTTAGGGTGAGGGATAGTGTTAAGGTTTAGGTTAGGTTTTGGTGTTACGGGTTAGGGTTTGCGTTAGGGTTAGTGTTATCTTTATGGCTTAGGGGTTTCAGGTTAGTGTTGTGGTTAGGGCTAGGGTTAGCATTAGGGTTAGGCTTGTGGGCTACGGTTAGGGGTTAGAGTGAAGGCTACGGTTAGTTTTACAGTTAAGGTGAGGGTTTAGGGTAAGTGTTATGATTAGGGTTAGAGTTCGAGTAAGGGTTAGGTTTAGGGTTAGGGTTAGGTGTAGGGTAATATTTAGGTTTACGTCCAAGTTTAGGGTTAGAGTTAGTGCTGTATTTAGGGTCAGAGCTAGTGTTCTATTTAGGGTCAAGTTTAGAGTTAGGGTTAGGTTTAGGATTAGGATTATGTTTAGGGTTAGGGTTAGGTTCAGGGCTATCGTAAGGGTTAGGTTTAGGGTTTCGGATGGACTAGTGTTATGGTTAGAGTTAGGTTTAAGGTAAGGGTTTTGCTTAGGTTTAGGTTAGGGCTAAGGTTAGGGTTAGGGTTTGGATGATGTTTAGGCTAGGGTGAGGGTTATTTTTATGGTTAGGGCTGGAGTTTGGGTTTGTGCTCACGTTACTTTTAAGGTTAGGTTTAGGGTTTGGATTAGGGTTAGGGGTTATGTTTAGGGTTAGATTTCCGAACAGGGTTAGTATTAGTGTGAAGTTCAGGTTAAGTGGGAGGGTTAGGATAAGGGTAGGATTAGGGTTAGAATTATAATGTTAGACATTCGGTTTAGGGTGTTAGGTTTAGGTTTATGGTTAGGCTAGTCTTAAGTTTAAGGTTAATGTTAGGGTTAGGATTAGATTAGGGTTACTCTTCGTGTTAGAGTTAGGGTTAGGGATAAGTTTAGGGATAGCATTAGGTTTAGGGTTGGGGACACGGTTAAGGGTTAGGGTGTGTGTTAGTGTTAGGTTTACCGTTAAGGAGAGGGTTTAGGTTAATTGTTATGGTTAGGGTTAGAGTTAGAGTTAGGGTTAGGGTTAGGGTGAAGTTTCAGTTAATAGTGAGGGTTAGGGTTAAGGTTAGAGTTAGGGTTAAGGTTAGTGTCAGGGTTAGGTTTAGGGTTAGGGTTACGGTAGGGGTAAGGTTACTGTGAAGGTTAGGTTTACAGTAAAGGGTAGTGCTGGGTTAGGGTTAGGGTTACGTTTAGAGTTATTGTTAGGCTTAAGATTAGGGTTAGGGTAGAGTTCATGTTAGGGTTAATTTTAGGGTTAGGGTAAGGGTTAGGTTTAGTTCAGGGTTAGGGCTAGGATTAGGGATAGGGTTAGGATTGGGGGATGGGTTAGGGATTCGTGTGAGGGTTAGTGTCAGGTTTACAGTTAAGCTGATGTTTTAGGGTGTTACAGTTAACGTTAGGGTTAGGGTTAGAGTTAGGGTTAGGATTAGGTTTATGCTTAGGTTTAGGGTTAGGGTTAGGGTCAGGGTTAGGTGGAGATTTAGTGTCATGTTTAGGTTGTTTTTTTAGTTTTAGGGTTAGGCTTAGTGTGAAGTTTATTTTAATTATGAGGTTTAGGGTTAGGGGTTAGGGTTAGGTCATGTTTAGTTTTAGGTTTGGGGTTAGTGTTAGCGTTAGGGTTAGTTTTAGTTTTGGTTAGGGTTTGAATGAATTTAAGGTAGGTTTAGCGTTCTGGTTAGGGTGAAATTTTGGTTAAGGGTGAGGGTTTGTTTTAGGTTTAGGGTTAGGGTTAGAGTTAGGGTGAGTGTTTAGGTTTAGGTTTAAGGTTAAGTTTAGGTTTAGGCTAATGATTAGGTTTAGAGTTAGGGTTAGGGGTTATTGTTTCGGTAAGGTTTAGGGTAGGGTTCTGTTTAGGGTTAAGTATAGTGTTAGGGTAAGAGTTAGAGTTCCATTTACAGTTGAGTGTTTTGGGTGTTACTGTTAGGGTTAGGGCTAGGGTTACAGTTAGAGTTAGGGTTAGAGGTTAGGGTTAGGTGTAAGTTTATGGTAGCCTTAATGTTAGGTTAAGGTTAGGTTAGGGTTAGGGTCAGGGTTAGGATTAGGTTTAGGGTCAGGGTTAGGGTCAGAGATATTGTAAGGGTTAGGTTTAGGGTTACAAGTGGGCCATGGTTAAGGTTAGGGTTAGGTTTAGGGTTAAAGTTAGGGTTAGCTTTAGGTTAGGGATAGGATGAAGTTTAAGATAGGGTGAGGGTTAGGGTTATGGCTAAGGTTTGGGTTAGTTTTCAGGTTAGTGTTAAGGTTATGTTTAGGGTTAGGGTTAAGTTTATGGGTTGTGTTTAGTTTTAGGGTTAGGGTTAAGTTTAGTGTAACAGTTAAGGTTACGGTTTGTGTTAGGCATTGTGGTTGGGGTGAGGTTTAGGTTTAGGGTTAGGGTTGTGTATGCTTAGGATTATGGTTATGGTAAGGTGTTAGGGGTTAGAAGTGTAGTTTAGGGTTAGGGGTGGGTGAGGGTTCTGGTAAAGCATTGTGGTTCTGACCATGGTTAGGTTTGGTTTAGGGTTACGGTTAGGTTTATGATTAGGTTTCAGGTTAGTGTTCGAGTTAGAGTTAAGGTTTGGGTTAGGCTTTGGTGTTAGGGGTTAGGGTTTGGGTTAGGGTTAGGGTTATTTTTAGGGCTCAGGGGTTCAGGTTAGTGTTAGGGTTAGGGTTACGGATAGCATTAGGGTTAGGGTTGGGGATACGGTTAGGGGTTAGGGTGAGGGTTACGGTTACTTTTACAGTTTAGGTGAGGGTTTCGGTTAAGTGTCATCATTAGGGTTAGAGTTAGGGTTATGGTTAGCTGTAGAGCAATATTTAGGTTTAGGTGCCGGTTTAGTGTTAGAGTCAGTGTTCAATTTAGGGTCAAGGTTAGATTTAGGGTTAGGGTTAGGTTTAGGTCTAGGGTTAGGATTAGGTTTAGGGTTAGGTTCAGGGCTATTGTAAGGGTTAGGTTTAGGGTTACATTTGGACTAGCATTATGGTTAGAGTTATGTTCAAGGATAGGGTTTGGGTTAGGTTTAGGTTTAGGGTTAGGGTTTGGATGAAGTTTAGGATAGGGTGAGGGTTATTTTTATGGTTTGGGCTAAAGTTTGGTTTTGTGTTCAGCTTAGTGTTAAGGTTAGGTTTAGGTTTCGGTTTTGGGTTAGGGGTTATGTTTAGGGTTTGGGTTACGCTTTGGTTTAGGGTTAGTGTGAAGTTTAGGTTAAGGGTGAGGGTGAGGATAAAGGTTAGGATTAGGTTTATGGTAAGGTGTTAGTGGTTAGAGGTGTAGTTTAGGGTTAGGGTTTGGGTGAGGGTTTCGGTTAGGCATTGTGGTTCTGGTCATGGTTAAGTTTGGTTCAGTGTTAGGGTTAGGTTTATGATTAGGTTTCGGGTTAGTGTTAGAGTTAGGGTGAGGGATAGTGTTAAGGTTTAGGTTAGGTTTTGGTGTTACGGGTTAGGGTTTGCGTTAGGGTTAGTGTTATCTTTATGGCTTAGGGGTTTCAGGTTAGTGTTGTGGTTAGGGCTAGGGTTAGCATTAGGGTTAGGCTTGTGGGCTACGGTTAGGGGTTAGAGTGAAGGCTACGGTTAGTTTTACAGTTAAGGTGAGGGTTTAGGGTAAGTGTTATGATTAGGGTTAGAGTTCGAGTAAGGGTTAGGTTTAGGGTTAGGGTTAGGTGTAGGGTAATATTTAGGTTTACGTCCAAGTTTAGGGTTAGAGTTAGTGCTGTATTTAGGGTCAGAGCTAGTGTTCTATTTAGGGTCAAGTTTAGAGTTAGGGTTAGGTTTAGGATTAGGATTATGTTTAGGGTTAGGGTTAGGTTCAGGGCTATCGTAAGGGTTAGGTTTAGGGTTTCGGATGGACTAGTGTTATGGTTAGAGTTAGGTTTAAGGTAAGGGTTTTGCTTAGGTTTAGGTTAGGGCTAAGGTTAGGGTTAGGGTTTGGATGATGTTTAGGCTAGGGTGAGGGTTATTTTTATGGTTAGGGCTGGAGTTTGGGTTTGTGCTCACGTTACTTTTAAGGTTAGGTTTAGGGTTTGGATTAGGGTTAGGGGTTATGTTTAGGGTTAGATTTACGAACAGGGTTAGTATTAGTGTGAAGTTCAGGTTAAGTGGGAGGGTTAGGATAAGGGTAGGATTAGGGTTAGAATTATAATGTTAGACATTCGGTTTAGGGTGTTAGGTTTAGGTTTATGGTTAGGCTAGTCTTAAGTTTAAGGTTAATGTTAGGGTTAGGATTAGATTAGGGTTACTCTTCGTGTTAGAGTTAGGGTTAGGGATAAGTTTAGGGATAGCATTAGGTTTAGGGTTGGGGACACGGTTAAGGGTTAGGGTGTGTGTTAGTGTTAGGTTTACCGTTAAGGAGAGGGTTTAGGTTAATTGTTATGGTTAGGGTTAGAGTTAGAGTTAGGGTTAGGGTTAGGGTGAAGTTTCAGTTAATAGTGAGGGTTAGGGTTAAGGTTAGAGTTAGGGTTAAGGTTAGTGTCAGGGTTAGGTTTAGGGTTAGGGTTACGGTAGGGGTAAGGTTACTGTGAAGGTTAGGTTTACAGTAAAGGGTAGTGCTGGGTTAGGGTTAGGGTTACGTTTAGAGTTATTGTTAGGCTTAAGATTAGGGTTAGGGTAGAGTTCATGTTAGGGTTAATTTTAGGGTTAGGGTAAGGGTTAGGTTTAGTTCAGGGTTAGGGCTAGGATTAGGGATAGGGTTAGGATTGGGGGATGGGTTAGGGATTCGTGTGAGGGTTAGTGTCAGGTTTACAGTTAAGCTGATGTTTTAGGGTGTTACAGTTAACGTTAGGGTTAGGGTTAGAGTTAGGGTTAGGATTAGGTTTATGCTTAGGTTTAGGGTTAGGGTTAGGGTCAGGGTTAGGTGGAGATTTAGTGTCATGTTTAGGTTGTTTTTTTAGTTTTAGGGTTAGGCTTAGTGTGAAGTTTATTTTAATTATGAGGTTTAGGGTTAGGGGTTAGGGTTAGGTCATGTTTAGTTTTAGGTTTGGGGTTAGTGTTAGCGTTAGGGTTAGTTTTAGTTTTGGTTAGGGTTTGAATGAATTTAAGGTAGGTTTAGCGTTCTGGTTAGGGTGAAATTTTGGTTAAGGGTGAGGGTTTGTTTTAGGTTTAGGGTTAGGGTTAGAGTTAGGGTGAGTGTTTAGGTTTAGGTTTAAGGTTAAGTTTAGGTTTAGGCTAATGATTAGGTTTAGAGTTAGGGTTAGGGGTTATTGTTTCGGTAAGGTTTAGGGTAGGGTTCTGTTTAGGGTTAAGTATAGTGTTAGGGTAAGAGTTAGAGTTCCATTTACAGTTGAGTGTTTTGGGTGTTACCGTTAGGGTTAGGGCTAGGGTTACAGTTAGAGTTAGGGTTAGAGGTTAGGGTTAGGTGTAAGTTTATGGTAGCCTTAATGTTAGGTTAAGGTTAGGTTAGGGTTAGGGTCAGGGTTAGGATTAGGTTTAGGGTCAGGGTTAGGGTCAGAGATATTGTAAGGGTTAGGTTTAGGGTTACAAGTGGGCCATGGTTAAGGTTAGGGTTAGGTTTAGGGTTAAAGTTAGGGTTAGCTTTAGGTTAGGGATAGGATGAAGTTTAAGATAGGGTGAGGGTTAGGGTTATGGCTAAGGTTTGGGTTAGTTTTCAGGTTAGTGTTAAGGTTATGTTTAGGGTTAGGGTTAAGTTTATGGGTTGTGTTTAGTTTTAGGGTTAGGGTTAAGTTTAGTGTAACAGTTAAGGTTACGGTTTGTGTTAGGCATTGTGGTTGGGGTGAGGTTTAGGTTTAGGGTTAGGGTTGTGTATGCTTAGGATTATGGTTATGGTAAGGTGTTAGGGGTTAGAAGTGTAGTTTAGGGTTAGGGGTGGGTGAGGGTTCTGGTAAAGCATTGTGGTTCTGACCATGGTTAGGTTTGGTTTAGGGTTACGGTTAGGTTTATGATTAGGTTTCAGGTTAGTGTTCGAGTTAGAGTTAAGGTTTGGGTTAGGCTTTGGTGTTAGGGGTTAGGGTTTGGGTTAGGGTTAGGGTTATTTTTAGGGCTCAGGGGTTCAGGTTAGTGTTAGGGTTAGGGTTACGGATAGCATTAGGGTTAGGGTTGGGGATACGGTTAGGGGTTAGGGTGAGGGTTACGGTTACTTTTACAGTTTAGGTGAGGGTTTCGGTTAAGTGTCATCATTAGGGTTAGAGTTAGGGTTATGGTTAGCTGTAGAGCAATATTTAGGTTTAGGTGCCGGTTTAGTGTTAGAGTCAGTGTTCAATTTAGGGTCAAGGTTAGATTTAGGGTTAGGGTTAGGTTTAGGTCTAGGGTTAGGATTAGGTTTAGGGTTAGGTTCAGGGCTATTGTAAGGGTTAGGTTTAGGGTTACATTTGGACTAGCATTATGGTTAGAGTTATGTTCAAGGATAGGGTTTGGGTTAGGTTTAGGTTTAGGGTTAGGGTTTGGATGAAGTTTAGGATAGGGTGAGGGTTATTTTTATGGTTTGGGCTAAAGTTTGGTTTTGTGTTCAGCTTAGTGTTAAGGTTAGGTTTAGGTTTCGGTTTTGGGTTAGGGGTTATGTTTAGGGTTTGGGTTACGCTTTGGTTTAGGGTTAGTGTGAAGTTTAGGTTAAGGGTGAGGGTGAGGATAAAGGTTAGGATTAGGTTTATGGTAAGGTGTTAGTGGTTAGAGGTGTAGTTTAGGGTTAGGGTTTGGGTGAGGGTTTCGGTTAGGCATTGTGGTTCTGGTCATGGTTAAGTTTGGTTCAGTGTTAGGGTTAGGTTTATGATTAGGTTTCGGGTTAGTGTTAGAGTTAGGGTGAGGGATAGTGTTAAGGTTTAGGTTAGGTTTTGGTGTTACGGGTTAGGGTTTGCGTTAGGGTTAGTGTTATCTTTATGGCTTAGGGGTTTCAGGTTAGTGTTGTGGTTAGGGCTAGGGTTAGCATTAGGGTTAGGCTTGTGGGCTACGGTTAGGGGTTAGAGTGAAGGCTACGGTTAGTTTTACAGTTAAGGTGAGGGTTTAGGGTAAGTGTTATGATTAGGGTTAGAGTTCGAGTAAGGGTTAGGTTTAGGGTTAGGGTTAGGTGTAGGGTAATATTTAGGTTTACGTCCAAGTTTAGGGTTAGAGTTAGTGCTGTATTTAGGGTCAGAGCTAGTGTTCTATTTAGGGTCAAGTTTAGAGTTAGGGTTAGGTTTAGGATTAGGATTATGTTTAGGGTTAGGGTTAGGTTCAGGGCTATCGTAAGGGTTAGGTTTAGGGTTTCGGATGGACTAGTGTTATGGTTAGAGTTAGGTTTAAGGTAAGGGTTTTGCTTAGGTTTAGGTTAGGGCTAAGGTTAGGGTTAGGGTTTGGATGATGTTTAGGCTAGGGTGAGGGTTATTTTTATGGTTAGGGCTGGAGTTTGGGTTTGTGCTCACGTTACTTTTAAGGTTAGGTTTAGGGTTTGGATTAGGGTTAGGGGTTATGTTTAGGGTTAGATTTACGAACAGGGTTAGTATTAGTGTGAAGTTCAGGTTAAGTGGGAGGGTTAGGATAAGGGTAGGATTAGGGTTAGAATTATAATGTTAGACATTCGGTTTAGGGTGTTAGGTTTAGGTTTATGGTTAGGCTAGTCTTAAGTTTAAGGTTAATGTTAGGGTTAGGATTAGATTAGGGTTACTCTTCGTGTTAGAGTTAGGGTTAGGGATAAGTTTAGGGATAGCATTAGGTTTAGGGTTGGGGACACGGTTAAGGGTTAGGGTGTGTGTTAGTGTTAGGTTTACCGTTAAGGAGAGGGTTTAGGTTAATTGTTATGGTTAGGGTTAGAGTTAGAGTTAGGGTTAGGGTTAGGGTGAAGTTTCAGTTAATAGTGAGGGTTAGGGTTAAGGTTAGAGTTAGGGTTAAGGTTAGTGTCAGGGTTAGGTTTAGGGTTAGGGTTACGGTAGGGGTAAGGTTACTGTGAAGGTTAGGTTTACAGTAAAGGGTAGTGCTGGGTTAGGGTTAGGGTTACGTTTAGAGTTATTGTTAGGCTTAAGTTTAGGGTTAGGGTAGAGTTAATGTTAGGGTTGATTTTAGGGTTAGGGTAAGGGTTAGGTTTAGTTCAGGGTTAGGGCTAGGATTAGGGATAGGGTTAGGATTGGGGGATGGGTTAGGGATTCGTGTGAGGGTTAGTGTCAGGTTTACAGTTAAGCTGATGTTTTAGGGTGTTACAGTTAGCGTTAGGGTTAGGGTTAGAGTTAGGGTTAGGATTAGGTTTATGCTTAGGTTTAGGGTTAGGGTTAGGGTCAGGGTTAGGTGGAGATTTAGTGTCATGTTTAGGTTGTTTTTTTAGTTTTAGGGTTAGGCTTAGTGTGAAGTTTATTTTAATTATGAGGTTTAGGGTTAGGGGTTAGGGTTAGGTCATGTTTAGTTTTAGGTTTGGGGTTAGTGTTAGCGTTAGGGTTAGTTTTAGTTTTGGTTAGGGTTTGAATGAATTTAAGGTAGGTTTAGCGTTCTGGTTAGGGTGAAATTTTGGTTAAGGGTGAGGGTTTGTTTTAGGTTTAGGGTTAGGGTTAGAGTTAGGGTGAGTGTTTAGGTTTAGGTTTAAGGTTAAGTTTAGGTTTAGGCTAATGATTAGGTTTAGAGTTAGGGTTAGGGGTTATTGTTTCGGTAAGGTTTAGGGTAGGGTTCTGTTTAGGGTTAAGTATAGTGTTAGGGTAAGAGTTAGAGTTCCATTTACAGTTGAGTGTTTTGGGTGTTACTGTTAGGGTTAGGGCTAGGGTTACAGTTAGAGTTAGGGTTAGAGGTTAGGGTTAGGTGTAAGTTTATGGTAGCCTTAATGTTAGGTTAAGGTTAGGTTAGGGTTAGGGTCAGGGTTAGGATTAGGTTTAGGGTCAGGGTTAGGGTCAGAGATATTGTAAGGGTTAGGTTTAGGGTTACAAGTGGGCCATGGTTAAGGTTAGGGTTAGGTTTAGGGTTAAAGTTAGGGTTAGCTTTAGGTTAGGGATAGGATGAAGTTTAAGATAGGGTGAGGGTTAGGGTTATGGCTAAGGTTTGGGTTAGTTTTCAGGTTAGTGTTAAGGTTATGTTTAGGGTTAGGGTTAAGTTTATGGGTTGTGTTTAGTTTTAGGGTTAGGGTTAAGTTTAGTGTAACAGTTAAGGTTACAGTTTGTGTTAGGCATTGTGGTTGGGGTGAGGTTTAGGTTTAGGGTTAGGGTTGTGTATGCTTAGGATTATGGTTATGGTAAGGTGTTAGGGGTTAGAAGTGTAGTTTAGGGTTAGGGGTGGGTGAGGGTTCTGGTAAAGCATTGTGGTTCTGACCATGGTTGGGTTTGGTTTAGGGTTACGGTTAGGTTTATGATTAGGTTTCAGGTTAGTGTTCGAGTTAGAGTTAAGGTTTGGGTTAGGCTTTGGTGTTAGGGGTTAGGGTTTGGGTTAGGGTTAGGGTTATTTTTAGGGCTCAGGGGTTCAGGTTAGTGTTAGGGTTAGGGTTACGGATAGCATTAGGGTTAGGGTTGGGGATACGGTTAGGGGTTAGGGTGAGGGTTACGGTTACTTTTACAGTTTAGGTGAGGGTTTAGGTTAAGTGTCATCATTAGGGTTAGAGTTAGGGTTATGGTTAGCTGTAGAGCAATATTTAGGTTTAGGTGCCGGTTTAGTGTTAGAGTCAGTGTTCAATTTAGGGTCAAGGTTAGATTTAGGGTTAGGGTTAGGTTTAGGTCTAGGGTTAGGATTAGGTTTAGGGTTAGGTTCAGGGCTATTGTAAGGGTTAGGTTTAGGGTTACATTTGGACTAGCATTATGGTTAGAGTTATGTTCAAGGATAGGGTTTGGGTTAGGTTTAGGTTTAGGGTTAGGGTTTGGATGAAGTTTAGGATAGGGTGAGGGTTATTTTTATGGTTTGGGCTAAAGTTTGGTTTTGTGTTCAGCTTAGTGTTAAGGTTAGGTTTAGGTTTCGGTTTTGGGTTAGGGGTTATGTTTAGGGTTTGGGTTACGCTTTGGTTTAGGGTTAGTGTGAAGTTTAGGTTAAGGGTGAGGGTGAGGATAAAGGTTAGGATTAGGTTTATGGTAAGGTGTTAGTGGTTAGAGGTGTAGTTTAGGGTTAGGGTTTGGGTGAGGGTTTCGGTTAGGCATTGTGGTTCTGGTCATGGTTAAGTTTGGTTCAGTGTTAGGGTTAGGTTTATGATTAGGTTTCGGGTTAGTGTTAGAGTTAGGGTGAGGGATAGTGTTAAGGTTTAGGTTAGGTTTTGGTGTTACGGGTTAGGGTTTGCGTTAGGGTTAGTGTTATCTTTATGGCTTAGGGGTTTCAGGTTAGTGTTGTGGTTAGGGCTAGGGTTAGCATTAGGGTTAGGCTTGTGGGCTACGGTTAGGGGTTAGAGTGAAGGCTACGGTTAGTTTTACAGTTAAGGTGAGGGTTTAGGGTAAGTGTTATGATTAGGGTTAGAGTTCGAGTAAGGGTTAGGTTTAGGGTTAGGGTTAGGTGTAGGGTAATATTTAGGTTTACGTCCAAGTTTAGGGTTAGAGTTAGTGCTGTATTTAGGGTCAGAGCTAGTGTTCTATTTAGGGTCAAGTTTAGAGTTAGGGTTAGGTTTAGGATTAGGATTATGTTTAGGGTTAGGGTTAGGTTCAGGGCTATCGTAAGGGTTAGGTTTAGGGTTTCGGATGGACTAGTGTTATGGTTAGAGTTAGGTTTAAGGTAAGGGTTTTGCTTAGGTTTAGGTTAGGGCTAAGGTTAGGGTTAGGGTTTGGATGATGTTTAGGCTAGGGTGAGGGTTATTTTTATGGTTAGGGCTGGAGTTTGGGTTTGTGCTCACGTTACTTTTAAGGTTAGGTTTAGGGTTTGGATTAGGGTTAGGGGTTATGTTTAGGGTTAGATTTACGAACAGGGTTAGTATTAGTGTGAAGTTCAGGTTAAGTGGGAGGGTTAGGATAAGGGTAGGATTAGGGTTAGAATTATAATGTTAGACATTCGGTTTAGGGTGTTAGGTTTAGGTTTATGGTTAGGCTAGTCTTAAGTTTAAGGTTAATGTTAGGGTTAGGATTAGATTAGGGTTACTCTTCGTGTTAGAGTTAGGGTTAGGGATAAGTTTAGGGATAGCATTAGGTTTAGGGTTGGGGACACGGTTAAGGGTTAGGGTGTGTGTTAGTGTTAGGTTTACCGTTAAGGAGAGGGTTTAGGTTAATTGTTATGGTTAGGGTTAGAGTTAGAGTTAGGGTTAGGGTTAGGGTGAAGTTTCAGTTAATAGTGAGGGTTAGGGTTAAGGTTAGAGTTAGGGTTAAGGTTAGTGTCAGGGTTAGGTTTAGGGTTAGGGTTACGGTAGGGGTAAGGTTACTGTGAAGGTTAGGTTTACAGTAAAGGGTAGTGCTGGGTTAGGGTTAGGGTTACGTTTAGAGTTATTGTTAGGCTTAAGATTAGGGTTAGGGTAGAGTTCATGTTAGGGTTAATTTTAGGGTTAGGGTAAGGGTTAGGTTTAGTTCAGGGTTAGGGCTAGGATTAGGGATAGGGTTAGGATTGGGGGATGGGTTAGGGATTCGTGTGAGGGTTAGTGTCAGGTTTACAGTTAAGCTGATGTTTTAGGGTGTTACAGTTAGCGTTAGGGTTAGGGTTAGAGTTAGGGTTAGGATTAGGTTTATGCTTAGGTTTAGGGTTAGGGTTAGGGTCAGGGTTAGGTGGAGATTTAGTGTCATGTTTAGGTTGTTTTTTTAGTTTTAGGGTTAGGCTTAGTGTGAAGTTTATTTTAATTATGAGGTTTAGGGTTAGGGGTTAGGGTTAGGTCATGTTTAGTTTTAGGTTTGGGGTTAGTGTTAGCGTTAGGGTTAGTTTTAGTTTTGGTTAGGGTTTGAATGAATTTAAGGTAGGTTTAGCGTTCTGGTTAGGGTGAAATTTTGGTTAAGGGTGAGGGTTTGTTTTAGGTTTAGGGTTAGGGTTAGAGTTAGGGTGAGTGTTTAGGTTTAGGTTTAAGGTTAAGTTTAGGTTTAGGCTAATGATTAGGTTTAGAGTTAGGGTTAGGGGTTATTGTTTCGGTAAGGTTTAGGGTAGGGTTCTGTTTAGGGTTAAGTATAGTGTTAGGGTAAGAGTTAGAGTTCCATTTACAGTTGAGTGTTTTGGGTGTTACTGTTAGGGTTAGGGCTAGGGTTACAGTTAGAGTTAGGGTTAGAGGTTAGGGTTAGGTGTAAGTTTATGGTAGCCTTAATGTTAGGTTAAGGTTAGGTTAGGGTTAGGGTCAGGGTTAGGATTAGGTTTAGGGTCAGGGTTAGGGTCAGAGATATTGTAAGGGTTAGGTTTAGGGTTACAAGTGGGCCATGGTTAAGGTTAGGGTTAGGTTTAGGGTTAAAGTTAGGGTTAGCTTTAGGTTAGGGATAGGATGAAGTTTAAGATAGGGTGAGGGTTAGGGTTATGGCTAAGGTTTGGGTTAGTTTTCAGGTTAGTGTTAAGGTTATGTTTAGGGTTAGGGTTAAGTTTATGGGTTGTGTTTAGTTTTAGGGTTAGGGTTAAGTTTAGTGTAACAGTTAAGGTTACGGTTTGTGTTAGGCATTGTGGTTGGGGTGAGGTTTAGGTTTAGGGTTAGGGTTGTGTATGCTTAGGATTATGGTTATGGTAAGGTGTTAGGGGTTAGAAGTGTAGTTTAGGGTTAGGGGTGGGTGAGGGTTCTGGTAAAGCATTGTGGTTCTGACCATGGTTGGGTTTGGTTTAGGGTTACGGTTAGGTTTATGATTAGGTTTCAGGTTAGTGTTCGAGTTAGAGTTAAGGTTTGGGTTAGGCTTTGGTGTTAGGGGTTAGGGTTTGGGTTAGGGTTAGGGTTATTTTTAGGGCTCAGGGGTTCAGGTTAGTGTTAGGGTTAGGGTTACGGATAGCATTAGGGTTAGGGTTGGGGATACGGTTAGGGGTTAGGGTGAGGGTTACGGTTACTTTTACAGTTTAGGTGAGGGTTTAGGTTAAGTGTCATCATTAGGGTTAGAGTTAGGGTTATGGTTAGCTGTAGAGCAATATTTAGGTTTAGGTGCCGGTTTAGTGTTAGAGTCAGTGTTCAATTTAGGGTCAAGGTTAGATTTAGGGTTAGGGTTAGGTTTAGGTCTAGGGTTAGGATTAGGTTTAGGGTTAGGTTCAGGGCTATTGTAAGGGTTAGGTTTAGGGTTACATTTGGACTAGCATTATGGTTAGAGTTATGTTCAAGGATAGGGTTTGGGTTAGGTTTAGGTTTAGGGTTAGGGTTTGGATGAAGTTTAGGATAGGGTGAGGGTTATTTTTATGGTTTGGGCTAAAGTTTGGTTTTGTGTTCAGCTTAGTGTTAAGGTTAGGTTTAGGTTTCGGTTTTGGGTTAGGGGTTATGTTTAGGGTTTGGGTTACGCTTTGGTTTAGGGTTAGTGTGAAGTTTAGGTTAAGGGTGAGGGTGAGGATAAAGGTTAGGATTAGGTTTATGGTAAGGTGTTAGTGGTTAGAGGTGTAGTTTAGGGTTAGGGTTTGGGTGAGGGTTTCGGTTAGGCATTGTGGTTCTGGTCATGGTTAAGTTTGGTTCAGTGTTAGGGTTAGGTTTATGATTAGGTTTCGGGTTAGTGTTAGAGTTAGGGTGAGGGATAGTGTTAAGGTTTAGGTTAGGTTTTGGTGTTACGGGTTAGGGTTTGCGTTAGGGTTAGTGTTATCTTTATGGCTTAGGGGTTTCAGGTTAGTGTTGTGGTTAGGGCTAGGGTTAGCATTAGGGTTAGGCTTGTGGGCTACGGTTAGGGGTTAGAGTGAAGGCTACGGTTAGTTTTACAGTTAAGGTGAGGGTTTAGGGTAAGTGTTATGATTAGGGTTAGAGTTCGAGTAAGGGTTAGGTTTAGGGTTAGGGTTAGGTGTAGGGTAATATTTAGGTTTACGTCCAAGTTTAGGGTTAGAGTTAGTGCTGTATTTAGGGTCAGAGCTAGTGTTCTATTTAGGGTCAAGTTTAGAGTTAGGGTTAGGTTTAGGATTAGGATTATGTTTAGGGTTAGGGTTAGGTTCAGGGCTATCGTAAGGGTTAGGTTTAGGGTTTCGGATGGACTAGTGTTATGGTTAGAGTTAGGTTTAAGGTAAGGGTTTTGCTTAGGTTTAGGTTAGGGCTAAGGTTAGGGTTAGGGTTTGGATGATGTTTAGGCTAGGGTGAGGGTTATTTTTATGGTTAGGGCTGGAGTTTGGGTTTGTGCTCACGTTACTTTTAAGGTTAGGTTTAGGGTTTGGATTAGGGTTAGGGGTTATGTTTAGGGTTAGATTTCCGAACAGGGTTAGTATTAGTGTGAAGTTCAGGTTAAGTGGGAGGGTTAGGATAAGGGTAGGATTAGGGTTAGAATTATAATGTTAGACATTCGGTTTAGGGTGTTAGGTTTAGGTTTATGGTTAGGCTAGTCTTAAGTTTAAGGTTAATGTTAGGGTTAGGATTAGATTAGGGTTACTCTTCGTGTTAGAGTTAGGGTTAGGGATAAGTTTAGGGATAGCATTAGGTTTAGGGTTGGGGACACGGTTAAGGGTTAGGGTGTGTGTTAGTGTTAGGTTTACCGTTAAGGAGAGGGTTTAGGTTAATTGTTATGGTTAGGGTTAGAGTTAGAGTTAGGGTTAGGGTTAGGGTGAAGTTTCAGTTAATAGTGAGGGTTAGGGTTAAGGTTAGAGTTAGGGTTAAGGTTAGTGTCAGGGTTAGGTTTAGGGTTAGGGTTACGGTAGGGGTAAGGTTACTGTGAAGGTTAGGTTTACAGTAAAGGGTAGTGCTGGGTTAGGGTTAGGGTTACGTTTAGAGTTATTGTTAGGCTTAAGATTAGGGTTAGGGTAGAGTTCATGTTAGGGTTAATTTTAGGGTTAGGGTAAGGGTTAGGTTTAGTTCAGGGTTAGGGCTAGGATTAGGGATAGGGTTAGGATTGGGGGATGGGTTAGGGATTCGTGTGAGGGTTAGTGTCAGGTTTACAGTTAAGCTGATGTTTTAGGGTGTTACAGTTAGCGTTAGGGTTAGGGTTAGAGTTAGGGTTAGGATTAGGTTTATGCTTAGGTTTAGGGTTAGGGTTAGGGTCAGGGTTAGGTGGAGATTTAGTGTCATGTTTAGGTTGTTTTTTTAGTTTTAGGGTTAGGCTTAGTGTGAAGTTTATTTTAATTATGAGGTTTAGGGTTAGGGGTTAGGGTTAGGTCATGTTTAGTTTTAGGTTTGGGGTTAGTGTTAGCGTTAGGGTTAGTTTTAGTTTTGGTTAGGGTTTGAATGAATTTAAGGTAGGTTTAGCGTTCTGGTTAGGGTGAAATTTTGGTTAAGGGTGAGGGTTTGTTTTAGGTTTAGGGTTAGGGTTAGAGTTAGGGTGAGTGTTTAGGTTTAGGTTTAAGGTTAAGTTTAGGTTTAGGCTAATGATTAGGTTTAGAGTTAGGGTTAGGGGTTATTGTTTCGGTAAGGTTTAGGGTAGGGTTCTGTTTAGGGTTAAGTATAGTGTTAGGGTAAGAGTTAGAGTTCCATTTACAGTTGAGTGTTTTGGGTGTTACTGTTAGGGTTAGGGCTAGGGTTACAGTTAGAGTTAGGGTTAGAGGTTAGGGTTAGGTGTAAGTTTATGGTAGCCTTAATGTTAGGTTAAGGTTAGGTTAGGGTTAGGGTCAGGGTTAGGATTAGGTTTAGGGTCAGGGTTAGGGTCAGAGATATTGTAAGGGTTAGGTTTAGGGTTACAAGTGGGCCATGGTTAAGGTTAGGGTTAGGTTTAGGGTTAAAGTTAGGGTTAGCTTTAGGTTAGGGATAGGATGAAGTTTAAGATAGGGTGAGGGTTAGGGTTATGGCTAAGGTTTGGGTTAGTTTTCAGGTTAGTGTTAAGGTTATGTTTAGGGTTAGGGTTAAGTTTATGGGTTGTGTTTAGTTTTAGGGTTAGGGTTAAGTTTAGTGTAACAGTTAAGGTTACGGTTTGTGTTAGGCATTGTGGTTGGGGTGAGGTTTAGGTTTAGGGTTAGGGTTGTGTATGCTTAGGATTATGGTTATGGTAAGGTGTTAGGGGTTAGAAGTGTAGTTTAGGGTTAGGGGTGGGTGAGGGTTCTGGTAAAGCATTGTGGTTCTGACCATGGTTGGGTTTGGTTTAGGGTTACGGTTAGGTTTATGATTAGGTTTCAGGTTAGTGTTCGAGTTAGAGTTAAGGTTTGGGTTAGGCTTTGGTGTTAGGGGTTAGGGTTTGGGTTAGGGTTAGGGTTATTTTTAGGGCTCAGGGGTTCAGGTTAGTGTTAGGGTTAGGGTTACGGATAGCATTAGGGTTAGGGTTGGGGATACGGTTAGGGGTTAGGGTGAGGGTTACGGTTACTTTTACAGTTTAGGTGAGGGTTTAGGTTAAGTGTCATCATTAGGGTTAGAGTTAGGGTTATGGTTAGCTGTAGAGCAATATTTAGGTTTAGGTGCCGGTTTAGTGTTAGAGTCAGTGTTCAATTTAGGGTCAAGGTTAGATTTAGGGTTAGGGTTAGGTTTAGGTCTAGGGTTAGGATTAGGTTTAGGGTTAGGTTCAGGGCTATTGTAAGGGTTAGGTTTAGGGTTACATTTGGACTAGCATTATGGTTAGAGTTATGTTCAAGGATAGGGTTTGGGTTAGGTTTAGGTTTAGGGTTAGGGTTTGGATGAAGTTTAGGATAGGGTGAGGGTTATTTTTATGGTTTGGGCTAAAGTTTGGTTTTGTGTTCAGCTTAGTGTTAAGGTTAGGTTTAGGTTTCGGTTTTGGGTTAGGGGTTATGTTTAGGGTTTGGGTTACGCTTTGGTTTAGGGTTAGTGTGAAGTTTAGGTTAAGGGTGAGGGTGAGGATAAAGGTTAGGATTAGGTTTATGGTAAGGTGTTAGTGGTTAGAGGTGTAGTTTAGGGTTAGGGTTTGGGTGAGGGTTTCGGTTAGGCATTGTGGTTCTGGTCATGGTTAAGTTTGGTTCAGTGTTAGGGTTAGGTTTATGATTAGGTTTCGGGTTAGTGTTAGAGTTAGGGTGAGGGATAGTGTTAAGGTTTAGGTTAGGTTTTGGTGTTACGGGTTAGGGTTTGCGTTAGGGTTAGTGTTATCTTTATGGCTTAGGGGTTTCAGGTTAGTGTTGTGGTTAGGGCTAGGGTTAGCATTAGGGTTAGGCTTGTGGGCTACGGTTAGGGGTTAGAGTGAAGGCTACGGTTAGTTTTACAGTTAAGGTGAGGGTTTAGGGTAAGTGTTATGATTAGGGTTAGAGTTCGAGTAAGGGTTAGGTTTAGGGTTAGGGTTAGGTGTAGGGTAATATTTAGGTTTACGTCCAAGTTTAGGGTTAGAGTTAGTGCTGTATTTAGGGTCAGAGCTAGTGTTCTATTTAGGGTCAAGTTTAGAGTTAGGGTTAGGTTTAGGATTAGGATTATGTTTAGGGTTAGGGTTAGGTTCAGGGCTATCGTAAGGGTTAGGTTTAGGGTTTCGGATGGACTAGTGTTATGGTTAGAGTTAGGTTTAAGGTAAGGGTTTTGCTTAGGTTTAGGTTAGGGCTAAGGTTAGGGTTAGGGTTTGGATGATGTTTAGGCTAGGGTGAGGGTTATTTTTATGGTTAGGGCTGGAGTTTGGGTTTGTGCTCACGTTACTTTTAAGGTTAGGTTTAGGGTTTGGATTAGGGTTAGGGGTTATGTTTAGGGTTAGATTTACGAACAGGGTTAGTATTAGTGTGAAGTTCAGGTTAAGTGGGAGGGTTAGGATAAGGGTAGGATTAGGGTTAGAATTATAATGTTAGACATTCGGTTTAGGGTGTTAGGTTTAGGTTTATGGTTAGGCTAGTCTTAAGTTTAAGGTTAATGTTAGGGTTAGGATTAGATTAGGGTTACTCTTCGTGTTAGAGTTAGGGTTAGGGATAAGTTTAGGGATAGCATTAGGTTTAGGGTTGGGGACACGGTTAAGGGTTAGGGTGTGTGTTAGGGTTAGGCTGTGTGTTAGTGTTAGGTTTACCGTTAAGGAGAGGGTTTAGGTTAATTGTTATGGTTAGGGTTAGAGTTAGAGTTAGGGTTAGGGTTAGGGTGAAGTTTCAGTTAATAGTGAGGGTTAGGGTTAAGGTTAGAGTTAGGGTTAAGGTTAGTGTCAGGGATAGGTTTAGGGTTAGGGTTACGGTAGGGGTAAGGTTACTGTGAAGGTTAGGTTTACAGTAAAGGGTAGTGCTGGGTTAGGGTTAGGGTTACGTTTAGAGTTATTGTTAGGCTTAAGTTTAGGGTTAGGGTAGAGTTCATGTTAGGGTTAATTTTAGGGTTAGGGTAAGGGTTAGGTTTAGTTCAGGGTTAGGGCTAGGATTAGGGATAGGTTTAGGATTGGGGGATGGGTTAGGGATTCGTGTGAGGGTTAGTGCCAGGTTTACAGTTAAGCTGATGTTTTAGGGTGTTACAGTTAGCGTTAGGGTTAGGGTTAGAGTTAGGGTTAGGATTAGGTTTATGCTTAGGTTTAGGGTTAGGGTTAGGGTCAGGGTTAGGTGGAGATTTAGTGTCATGTTTAGGTTGTTTTTTTAGTTTTAGGGTTAGGCTTAGTGTGAAGTTTATTTTAATTATGAGGTTTAGGGTTAGGGGTTAGGGTTAGGTCATGTTTAGTTTTAGGTTTGGGGTTAGTGTTAGCGTTAGGGTTAGTTTTAGTTTTGGTTAGGGTTTGAATGAATTTAAGGTAGGTTTAGCGTTCTGGTTAGGGTGAAATTTTGGTTAAGGGTGAGGGTTTGTTTTAGGTTTAGGGTTAGGGTTAGAGTTAGGGTGAGTGTTTAGGTTTAGGTTTAAGGTTAAGTTTAGGTTTAGGCTAATGATTAGGTTTAGAGTTAGGGTTAGGGGTTATTGTTTCGGTAAGGTTTAGGGTAGGGTTCTGTTTAGGGTTAAGTATAGTGTTAGGGTAAGAGTTAGAGTTCCATTTACAGTTGAGTGTTTTGGGTGTTACTGTTAGGGTTAGGGCTAGGGTTACAGTTAGAGTTAGGGTTAGAGGTTAGGGTTAGGTGTAAGTTTATGGTAGCCTTAATGTTAGGTTAAGGTTAGGTTAGGGTTAGGGTCAGGGTTAGGATTAGGTTTAGGGTCAGGGTTAGGGTCAGAGATATTGTAAGGGTTAGGTTTAGGGTTACAAGTGGGCCATGGTTAAGGTTAGGGTTAGGTTTAGGGTTAAAGTTAGGGTTAGCTTTAGGTTAGGGATAGGATGAAGTTTAAGATAGGGTGAGGGTTAGGGTTATGGCTAAGGTTTGGGTTAGTTTTCAGGTTAGTGTTAAGGTTATGTTTAGGGTTAGGGTTAAGTTTATGGGTTGTGTTTAGTTTTAGGGTTAGGGTTAAGTTTAGTGTAACAGTTAAGGTTACGGTTTGTGTTAGGCATTGTGGTTGGGGTGAGGTTTAGGTTTAGGGTTAGGGTTGTGTATGCTTAGGATTATGGTTATGGTAAGGTGTTAGGGGTTAGAAGTGTAGTTTAGGGTTAGGGGTGGGTGAGGGTTCTGGTAAAGCATTGTGGTTCTGACCATGGTTGGGTTTGGTTTAGGGTTACGGTTAGGTTTATGATTAGGTTTCAGGTTAGTGTTCGAGTTAGAGTTAAGGTTTGGGTTAGGCTTTGGTGTTAGGGGTTAGGGTTTGGGTTAGGGTTAGGGTTATTTTTAGGGCTCAGGGGTTCAGGTTAGTGTTAGGGTTAGGGTTACGGATAGCATTAGGGTTAGGGTTGGGGATACGGTTAGGGGTTAGGGTGAGGGTTACGGTTACTTTTACAGTTTAGGTGAGGGTTTAGGTTAAGTGTCATCATTAGGGTTAGAGTTAGGGTTATGGTTAGCTGTAGAGCAATATTTAGGTTTAGGTGCCGGTTTAGTGTTAGAGTCAGTGTTCAATTTAGGGTCAAGGTTAGATTTAGGGTTAGGGTTAGGTTTAGGTCTAGGGTTAGGATTAGGTTTAGGGTTAGGTTCAGGGCTATTGTAAGGGTTAGGTTTAGGGTTACATTTGGACTAGCATTATGGTTAGAGTTATGTTCAAGGATAGGGTTTGGGTTAGGTTTAGGTTTAGGGTTAGGGTTTGGATGAAGTTTAGGATAGGGTGAGGGTTATTTTTATGGTTTGGGCTAAAGTTTGGTTTTGTGTTCAGCTTAGTGTTAAGGTTAGGTTTAGGTTTCGGTTTTGGGTTAGGGGTTATGTTTAGGGTTTGGGTTACGCTTTGGTTTAGGGTTAGTGTGAAGTTTAGGTTAAGGGTGAGGGTGAGGATAAAGGTTAGGATTAGGTTTATGGTAAGGTGTTAGTGGTTAGAGGTGTAGTTTAGGGTTAGGGTTTGGGTGAGGGTTTCGGTTAGGCATTGTGGTTCTGGTCATGGTTAAGTTTGGTTCAGTGTTAGGGTTAGGTTTATGATTAGGTTTCGGGTTAGTGTTAGAGTTAGGGTGAGGGATAGTGTTAAGGTTTAGGTTAGGTTTTGGTGTTACGGGTTAGGGTTTGCGTTAGGGTTAGTGTTATCTTTATGGCTTGGGGGTTTCAGGTTAGTGTTGTGGTTAGGGCTAGGGTTAGCATTAGGGTTAGGCTTGTGGGCTACGGTTAGGGGTTAGAGTGAAGGCTACGGTTAGTTTTACAGTTAAGGTGAGGGTTTAGGGTAAGTGTTATGATTAGGGTTAGAGTTCGAGTAAGGGTTAGGTTTAGGGTTAGGGTTAGGTGTAGGGTAATATTTAGGTTTACGTCCAAGTTTAGGGTTAGAGTTAGTGCTGTATTTAGGGTCAGAGCTAGTGTTCTATTTAGGGTCAAGTTTAGAGTTAGGGTTAGGTTTAGGATTAGGATTATGTTTAGGGTTAGGGTTAGGTTCAGGGCTATCGTAAGGGTTAGGTTTAGGGTTTCGGATGGACTAGTGTTATGGTTAGAGTTAGGTTTAAGGTAAGGGTTTTGCTTAGGTTTAGGTTAGGGCTAAGGTTAGGGTTAGGGTTTGGATGATGTTTAGGCTAGGGTGAGGGTTATTTTTATGGTTAGGGCTGGAGTTTGGGTTTGTGCTCACGTTACTTTTAAGGTTAGGTTTAGGGTTTGGATTAGGGTTAGGGGTTATGTTTAGGGTTAGATTTACGAACAGGGTTAGTATTAGTGTGAAGTTCAGGTTAAGTGGGAGGGTTAGGATAAGGGTAGGATTAGGGTTAGAATTATAATGTTAGACATTCGGTTTAGGGTGTTAGGTTTAGGTTTATGGTTAGGCTAGTCTTAAGTTTAAGGTTAATGTTAGGGTTAGGATTAGATTAGGGTTACTCTTCGTGTTAGAGTTAGGGTTAGGGATAAGTTTAGGGATAGCATTAGGTTTAGGGTTGGGGACACGGTTAAGGGTTAGGGTGTGTGTTAGTGTTAGGTTTACCGTTAAGGAGAGGGTTTAGGTTAATTGTTATGGTTAGGGTTAGAGTTAGAGTTAGGGTTAGGGTTAGGGTGAAGTTTCAGTTAATAGTGAGGGTTAGGGTTAAGGTTAGAGTTAGGGTTAAGGTTAGTGTCAGGGTTAGGTTTAGGGTTAGGGTTACGGTAGGGGTAAGGTTACTGTGAAGGTTAGGTTTACAGTAAAGGGTAGTGCTGGGTTAGGGTTAGGGTTACGTTTAGAGTTATTGTTAGGCTTAAGTTTAGGGTTAGGGTAGAGTTCATGTTAGGGTTAATTTTAGGGTTAGGGTAAGGGTTAGGTTTAGTTCAGGGTTAGGGCTAGGATTAGGGATAGGGTTAGGATTGGGGGATGGGTTAGGGATTCGTGTGAGGGTTAGTGTCAGGTTTACAGTTAAGCTGATGTTTTAGGGTGTTACAGTTAGCGTTAGGGTTAGGGTTAGAGTTAGGGTTAGGATTAGGTTTATGCTTAGGTTTAGGGTTAGGGTTAGGGTCAGGGTTAGGTGGAGATTTAGTGTCATGTTTAGGTTGTTTTTTTAGTTTTAGGGTTAGGCTTAGTGTGAAGTTTATTTTAATTATGAGGTTTAGGGTTAGGGGTTAGGGTTAGGTCATGTTTAGTTTTAGGTTTGGGGTTAGTGTTAGCGTTAGGGTTAGTTTTAGTTTTGGTTAGGGTTTGAATGAATTTAAGGTAGGTTTAGCGTTCTGGTTAGGGTGAAATTTTGGTTAAGGGTGAGGGTTTGTTTTAGGTTTAGGGTTAGGGTTAGAGTTAGGGTGAGTGTTTAGGTTTAGGTTTAAGGTTAAGTTTAGGTTTAGGCTAATGATTAGGTTTAGAGTTAGGGTTAGGGGTTATTGTTTCGGTAAGGTTTAGGGTAGGGTTCTGTTTAGGGTTAAGTATAGTGTTAGGGTAAGAGTTAGAGTTCCATTTACAGTTGAGTGTTTTGGGTGTTACTGTTAGGGTTAGGGCTAGGGTTATAGTTAGAGTTAGGGTTAGAGGTTAGGGTTAGGTGTAAGTTTATGGTAGCCTTAATGTTAGGTTAAGGTTAGGTTAGGGTTAGGGTCAGGGTTAGGATTAGGTTTAGGGTCAGGGTTAGGGTCAGAGATATTGTAAGGGTTAGGTTTAGGGTTACAAGTGGGCCATGGTTAAGGTTAGGGTTAGGTTTAGGGTTAAAGTTAGGGTTAGCTTTAGGTTAGGGATAGGATGAAGTTTAAGATAGGGTGAGGGTTAGGGTTATGGCTAAGGTTTGGGTTAGTTTTCAGGTTAGTGTTAAGGTTATGTTTAGGGTTAGGGTTAAGTTTATGGGTTGTGTTTAGTTTTAGGGTTAGGGTTAAGTTTAGTGTAACAGTTAAGGTTACGGTTTGTGTTAGGCATTGTGGTTGGGGTGAGGTTTAGGTTTAGGGTTAGGGTTGTGTATGCTTAGGATTATGGTTATGGTAAGGTGTTAGGGGTTAGAAGTGTAGTTTAGGGTTAGGGGTGGGTGAGGGTTCTGGTAAAGCATTGTGGTTCTGACCATGGTTGGGTTTGGTTTAGGGTTACGGTTAGGTTTATGATTAGGTTTCAGGTTAGTGTTCGAGTTAGAGTTAAGGTTTGGGTTAGGCTTTGGTGTTAGGGGTTAGGGTTTGGGTTAGGGTTAGGGTTATTTTTAGGGCTCAGGGGTTCAGGTTAGTGTTAGGGTTAGGGTTACGGATAGCATTAGGGTTAGGGTTGGGGATACGGTTAGGGGTTAGGGTGAGGGTTACGGTTACTTTTACAGTTTAGGTGAGGGTTTAGGTTAAGTGTCATCATTAGGGTTAGAGTTAGGGTTATGGTTAGCTGTAGAGCAATATTTAGGTTTAGGTGCCGGTTTAGTGTTAGAGTCAGTGTTCAATTTAGGGTCAAGGTTAGATTTAGGGTTAGGGTTAGGTTTAGGTCTAGGGTTAGGATTAGGTTTAGGGTTAGGTTCAGGGCTATTGTAAGGGTTAGGTTTAGGGTTACATTTGGACTAGCATTATGGTTAGAGTTATGTTCAAGGATAGGGTTTGGGTTAGGTTTAGGTTTAGGGTTAGGGTTTGGATGAAGTTTAGGATAGGGTGAGGGTTATTTTTATGGTTTGGGCTAAAGTTTGGTTTTGTGTTCAGCTTAGTGTTAAGGTTAGGTTTAGGTTTCGGTTTTGGGTTAGGGGTTATGTTTAGGGTTTGGGTTACGCTTTGGTTTAGGGTTAGTGTGAAGTTTAGGTTAAGGGTGAGGGTGAGGATAAAGGTTAGGATTAGGTTTATGGTAAGGTGTTAGTGGTTAGAGGTGTAGTTTAGGGTTAGGGTTTGGGTGAGGGTTTCGGTTAGGCATTGTGGTTCTGGTCATGGTTAAGTTTGGTTCAGTGTTAGGGTTAGGTTTATGATTAGGTTTCGGGTTAGTGTTAGAGTTAGGGTGAGAGATAGTGTTAAGGTTTAGGTTAGGTTTTGGTGTTACGGGTTAAGGTTTGCGTTAGGGTTAGTGTTATCTTTATGGCTTGGGGGTTTCAGGTTAGTGTTGTGGTTAGGGCTAGGGTTAGCATTAGGGTTAGGCTTGTGGGCTACGGTTAGGGGTTAGAGTGAAGGCTACGGTTAGTTTTACAGTTAAGGTGAGGGTTTAGGGTAAGTGTTATGATTAGGGTTAGAGTTCGAGTAAGGGTTAGGTTTAGGGTTAGGGTTAGGTGTAGGGTAATATTTAGGTTTACGTCCAAGTTTAGGGTTAGAGTTAGTGCTGTATTTAGGGTCAGAGCTAGTGTTCTATTTAGGGTCAAGTTTAGAGTTAGGGTTAGGTTTAGGATTAGGATTATGTTTAGGGTTAGGGTTAGGTTCAGGGCTATCGTAAGGGTTAGGTTTAGGGTTTCGGATGGACTAGTGTTATGGTTAGAGTTAGGTTTAAGGTAAGGGTTTTGCTTAGGTTTAGGTTAGGGCTAAGGTTAGGGTTAGGGTTTGGATGATGTTTAGGCTAGGGTGAGGGTTATTTTTATGGTTAGGGCTGGAGTTTGGGTTTGTGCTCACGTTACTTTTAAGGTTAGGTTTAGGGTTTGGATTAGGGTTAGGGGTTATGTTTAGGGTTAGATTTCCGAACAGGGTTAGTATTAGTGTGAAGTTCAGGTTAAGTGGGAGGGTTAGGATAAGGGTAGGATTAGGGTTAGAATTATAATGTTAGACATTCGGTTTAGGGTGTTAGGTTTAGGTTTATGGTTAGGCTAGTCTTAAGTTTAAGGTTAATGTTAGGGTTAGGATTAGATTAGGGTTACTCTTCGTGTTAGAGTTAGGGTTAGGGATAAGTTTAGGGATAGCATTAGGTTTAGGGTTGGGGACACGGTTAAGGGTTAGGGTGTGTGTTAGTGTTAGGTTTACCGTTAAGGAGAGGGTTTAGGTTAATTGTTATGGTTAGGGTTAGAGTTAGAGTTAGGGTTAGGGTTAGGGTGAAGTTTCAGTTAATAGTGAGGGTTAGGGTTAAGGTTAGAGTTAGGGTTAAGGTTAGTGTCAGGGTTAGGTTTAGGGTTAGGGTTACGGTAGGGGTAAGGTTACTGTGAAGGTTAGGTTTACAGTAAAGGGTAGTGCTGGGTTAGGGTTAGGGTTACGTTTAGAGTTATTGTTAGGCTTAAGTTTAGGGTTAGGGTAGAGTTCATGTTAGGGTTAATTTTAGGGTTAGGGTAAGGGTTAGGTTTAGTTCAGGGTTAGGGCTAGGATTAGGGATAGGGTTAGGATTGGGGGATGGGTTAGGGATTCGTGTGAGGGTTAGTGTCAGGTTTACAGTTAAGCTGATGTTTTAGGGTGTTACAGTTAGCGTTAGGGTTAGGGTTAGAGTTAGGGTTAGGATTAGGTTTATGCTTAGGTTTAGGGTTAGGGTTAGGGTCAGGGTTAGGTGGAGATTTAGTGTCATGTTTAGGTTGTTTTTTTAGTTTTAGGGTTAGGCTTAGTGTGAAGTTTATTTTAATTATGAGGTTTAGGGTTAGGGGTTAGGGTTAGGTCATGTTTAGTTTTAGGTTTGGGGTTAGTGTTAGCGTTAGGGTTAGTTTTAGTTTTGGTTAGGGTTTGAATGAATTTAAGGTAGGTTTAGCGTTCTGGTTAGGGTGAAATTTTGGTTAAGGGTGAGGGTTTGTTTTAGGTTTAGGGTTAGGGTTAGAGTTAGGGTGAGTGTTTAGGTTTAGGTTTAAGGTTAAGTTTAGGTTTAGGCTAATGATTAGGTTTAGAGTTAGGGTTAGGGGTTATTGTTTCGGTAAGGTTTAGGGTAGGGTTCTGTTTAGGGTTAAGTATAGTGTTAGGGTAAGAGTTAGAGTTCCATTTACAGTTGAGTGTTTTGGGTGTTACTGTTAGGGTTAGGGCTAGGGTTACAGTTAGAGTTAGGGTTAGAGGTTAGGGTTAGGTGTAAGTTTATGGTAGCCTTAATGTTAGGTTAAGGTTAGGTTAGGGTTAGGGTCAGGGTTAGGATTAGGTTTAGGGTCAGGGTTAGGGTCAGAGATATTGTAAGGGTTAGGTTTAGGGTTACAAGTGGGCCATGGTTAAGGTTAGGGTTAGGTTTAGGGTTAAAGTTAGGGTTAGCTTTAGGTTAGGGATAGGATGAAGTTTAAGATAGGGTGAGGGTTAGGGTTATGGCTAAGGTTTGGGTTAGTTTTCAGGTTAGTGTTAAGGTTATGTTTAGGGTTAGGGTTAAGTTTATGGGTTGTGTTTAGTTTTAGGGTTAGGGTTAAGTTTAGTGTAACAGTTAAGGTTACGGTTTGTGTTAGGCATTGTGGTTGGGGTGAGGTTTAGGTTTAGGGTTAGGGTTGTGTATGCTTAGGATTATGGTTATGGTAAGGTGTTAGGGGTTAGAAGTGTAGTTTAGGGTTAGGGGTGGGTGAGGGTTCTGGTAAAGCATTGTGGTTCTGACCATGGTTGGGTTTGGTTTAGGGTTACGGTTAGGTTTATGATTAGGTTTCAGGTTAGTGTTCGAGTTAGAGTTAAGGTTTGGGTTAGGCTTTGGTGTTAGGGGTTAGGGTTTGGGTTAGGGTTAGGGTTATTTTTAGGGCTCAGGGGTTCAGGTTAGTGTTAGGGTTAGGGTTACGGATAGCATTAGGGTTAGGGTTGGGGATACGGTTAGGGGTTAGGGTGAGGGTTACGGTTACTTTTACAGTTTAGGTGAGGGTTTAGGTTAAGTGTCATCATTAGGGTTAGAGTTAGGGTTATGGTTAGCTGTAGAGCAATATTTAGGTTTAGGTGCCGGTTTAGTGTTAGAGTCAGTGTTCAATTTAGGGTCAAGGTTAGATTTAGGGTTAGGGTTAGGTTTAGGTCTAGGGTTAGGATTAGGTTTAGGGTTAGGTTCAGGGCTATTGTAAGGGTTAGGTTTAGGGTTACATTTGGACTAGCATTATGGTTAGAGTTATGTTCAAGGATAGGGTTTGGGTTAGGTTTAGGTTTAGGGTTAGGGTTTGGATGAAGTTTAGGATAGGGTGAGGGTTATTTTTATGGTTTGGGCTAAAGTTTGGTTTTGTGTTCAGCTTAGTGTTAAGGTTAGGTTTAGGTTTCGGTTTTGGGTTAGGGGTTATGTTTAGGGTTTGGGTTACGCTTTGGTTTAGGGTTAGTGTGAAGTTTAGGTTAAGGGTGAGGGTGAGGATAAAGGTTAGGATTAGGTTTATGGTAAGGTGTTAGTGGTTAGAGGTGTAGTTTAGGGTTAGGGTTTGGGTGAGGGTTTCGGTTAGGCATTGTGGTTCTGGTCATGGTTAAGTTTGGTTCAGTGTTAGGGTTAGGTTTATGATTAGGTTTCGGGTTAGTGTTAGAGTTAGGGTGAGGGATAGTGTTAAGGTTTAGGTTAGGTTTTGGTGTTACGGGTTAGGGTTTGCGTTAGGGTTAGTGTTATCTTTATGGCTTAGGGGTTTCAGGTTAGTGTTGTGGTTAGGGCTAGGGTTAGCATTAGGGTTAGGCTTGTGGGCTACGGTTAGGGGTTAGAGTGAAGGCTACGGTTAGTTTTACAGTTAAGGTGAGGGTTTAGGGTAAGTGTTATGATTAGGGTTAGAGTTCGAGTAAGGGTTAGGTTTAGGGTTAGGGTTAGGTGTAGGGTAATATTTAGGTTTACGTCCAAGTTTAGGGTTAGAGTTAGTGCTGTATTTAGGGTCAGAGCTAGTGTTCTATTTAGGGTCAAGTTTAGAGTTAGGGTTAGGTTTAGGATTAGGATTATGTTTAGGGTTAGGGTTAGGTTCAGGGCTATCGTAAGGGTTAGGTTTAGGGTTTCGGATGGACTAGTGTTATGGTTAGAGTTAGGTTTAAGGTAAGGGTTTTGCTTAGGTTTAGGTTAGGGCTAAGGTTAGGGTTAGGGTTTGGATGATGTTTAGGCTAGGGTGAGGGTTATTTTTATGGTTAGGGCTGGAGTTTGGGTTTGTGCTCACGTTACTTTTAAGGTTAGGTTTAGGGTTTGGATTAGGGTTAGGGGTTATGTTTAGGGTTAGATTTCCGAACAGGGTTAGTATTAGTGTGAAGTTCAGGTTAAGTGGGAGGGTTAGGATAAGGGTAGGATTAGGGTTAGAATTATAATGTTAGACATTCGGTTTAGGGTGTTAGGTTTAGGTTTATGGTTAGGCTAGTCTTAAGTTTAAGGTTAATGTTAGGGTTAGGATTAGATTAGGGTTACTCTTCGTGTTAGAGTTAGGGTTAGGGATAAGTTTAGGGATAGCATTAGGTTTAGGGTTGGGGACACGGTTAAGGGTTAGGGTGTGTGTTAGTGTTAGGTTTACCGTTAAGGAGAGGGTTTAGGTTAATTGTTATGGTTAGGGTTAGAGTTAGAGTTAGGGTTAGGGTTAGGGTGAAGTTTCAGTTAATAGTGAGGGTTAGGGTTAAGGTTAGAGTTAGGGTTAAGGTTAGTGTCAGGGTTAGGTTTAGGGTTAGGGTTACGGTAGGGGTAAGGTTACTGTGAAGGTTAGGTTTACAGTAAAGGGTAGTGCTGGGTTAGGGTTAGGGTTACGTTTAGAGTTATTGTTAGGCTTAAGTTTAGGGTTAGGGTAGAGTTCATGTTAGGGTTAATTTTAGGGTTAGGGTAAGGGTTAGGTTTAGTTCAGGGTTAGGGCTAGGATTAGGGATAGGGTTAGGATTGGGGGATGGGTTAGGGATTCGTGTGAGGGTTAGTGTCAGGTTTACAGTTAAGCTGATGTTTTAGGGTGTTACAGTTAGCGTTAGGGTTAGGGTTAGAGTTAGGGTTAGGATTAGGTTTATGCTTAGGTTTAGGGTTAGGGTTAGGGTCAGGGTTAGGTGGAGATTTAGTGTCATGTTTAGGTTGTTTTTTTAGTTTTAGGGTTAGGCTTAGTGTGAAGTTTATTTTAATTATGAGGTTTAGGGTTAGGGGTTAGGGTTAGGTCATGTTTAGTTTTAGGTTTGGGGTTAGTGTTAGCGTTAGGGTTAGTTTTAGTTTTGGTTAGGGTTTGAATGAATTTAAGGTAGGTTTAGCGTTCTGGTTAGGGTGAAATTTTGGTTAAGGGTGAGGGTTTGTTTTAGGTTTAGGGTTAGGGTTAGAGTTAGGGTGAGTGTTTAGGTTTAGGTTTAAGGTTAAGTTTAGGTTTAGGCTAATGATTAGGTTTAGAGTTAGGGTTAGGGGTTATTGTTTCGGTAAGGTTTAGGGTAGGGTTCTGTTTAGGGTTAAGTATAGTGTTAGGGTAAGAGTTAGAGTTCCATTTACAGTTGAGTGTTTTGGGTGTTACTGTTAGGGTTAGGGCTAGGGTTACAGTTAGAGTTAGGGTTAGAGGTTAGGGTTAGGTGTAAGTTTATGGTAGCCTTAATGTTAGGTTAAGGTTAGGTTAGGGTTAGGGTCAGGGTTAGGATTAGGTTTAGGGTCAGGGTTAGGGTCAGAGATATTGTAAGGGTTAGGTTTAGGGTTACAAGTGGGCCATGGTTAAGGTTAGGGTTAGGTTTAGGGTTAAAGTTAGGGTTAGCTTTAGGTTAGGGATAGGATGAAGTTTAAGATAGGGTGAGGGTTAGGGTTATGGCTAAGGTTTGGGTTAGTTTTCAGGTTAGTGTTAAGGTTATGTTTAGGGTTAGGGTTAAGTTTATGGGTTGTGTTTAGTTTTAGGGTTAGGGTTAAGTTTAGTGTAACAGTTAAGGTTACGGTTTGTGTTAGGCATTGTGGTTGGGGTGAGGTTTAGGTTTAGGGTTAGGGTTGTGTATGCTTAGGATTATGGTTATGGTAAGGTGTTAGGGGTTAGAAGTGTAGTTTAGGGTTAGGGGTGGGTGAGGGTTCTGGTAAAGCATTGTGGTTCTGACCATGGTTGGGTTTGGTTTAGGGTTACGGTTAGGTTTATGATTAGGTTTCAGGTTAGTGTTCGAGTTAGAGTTAAGGTTTGG
Source organism: Loxodonta africana (assembly GCF_030014295.1). Lineage (NCBI taxonomy): Eukaryota > Metazoa > Chordata > Mammalia > Proboscidea > Elephantidae > Loxodonta > Loxodonta africana. The sequence goes on from NC_087348.1 coordinate 134,399,211, forward strand.
GTTAGGCTTTGGTGTTAGGGGTTAGGGTTTGGGTTAGGGTTAGGGTTATTTTTAGGGCTCAGGGGTTCAGGTTAGTGTTAGGGTTAGGGTTACGGATAGCATTAGGGTTAGGGTTGGGGATACGGTTAGGGGTTAGGGTGAGGGTTACGGTTACTTTTACAGTTTAGGTGAGGGTTTAGGTTAAGTGTCATCATTAGGGTTAGAGTTAGGGTTATGGTTAGCTGTAGAGCAATATTTAGGTTTAGGTGCCGGTTTAGTGTTAGAGTCAGTGTTCAATTTAGGGTCAAGGTTAGATTTAGGGTTAGGGTTAGGTTTAGGTCTAGGGTTAGGATTAGGTTTAGGGTTAGGTTCAGGGCTATTGTAAGGGTTAGGTTTAGGGTTACATTTGGACTAGCATTATGGTTAGAGTTATGTTCAAGGATAGGGTTTGGGTTAGGTTTAGGTTTAGGGTTAGGGTTTGGATGAAGTTTAGGATAGGGTGAGGGTTATTTTTATGGTTTGGGCTAAAGTTTGGTTTTGTGTTCAGCTTAGTGTTAAGGTTAGGTTTAGGTTTCGGTTTTGGGTTAGGGGTTATGTTTAGGGTTTGGGTTACGCTTTGGTTTAGGGTTAGTGTGAAGTTTAGGTTAAGGGTGAGGGTGAGGATAAAGGTTAGGATTAGGTTTATGGTAAGGTGTTAGTGGTTAGAGGTGTAGTTTAGGGTTAGGGTTTGGGTGAGGGTTTCGGTTAGGCATTGTGGTTCTGGTCATGGTTAAGTTTGGTTCAGTGTTAGGGTTAGGTTTATGATTAGGTTTCGGGTTAGTGTTAGAGTTAGGGTGAGGGATAGTGTTAAGGTTTAGGTTAGGTTTTGGTGTTACGGGTTAGGGTTTGCGTTAGGGTTAGTGTTATCTTTATGGCTTAGGGGTTTCAGGTTAGTGTTGTGGTTAGGGCTAGGGTTAGCATTAGGGTTAGGCTTGTGGGCTACGGTTAGGGGTTAGAGTGAAGGCTACGGTTAGTTTTACAGTTAAGGTGAGGGTTTAGGGTAAGTGTTATGATTAGGGTTAGAGTTCGAGTAAGGGTTAGGTTTAGGGTTAGGGTTAGGTGTAGGGTAATATTTAGGTTTACGTCCAAGTTTAGGGTTAGAGTTAGTGCTGTATTTAGGGTCAGAGCTAGTGTTCTATTTAGGGTCAAGTTTAGAGTTAGGGTTAGGTTTAGGATTAGGATTATGTTTAGGGTTAGGGTTAGGTTCAGGGCTATCGTAAGGGTTAGGTTTAGGGTTTCGGATGGACTAGTGTTATGGTTAGAGTTAGGTTTAAGGTAAGGGTTTTGCTTAGGTTTAGGTTAGGGCTAAGGTTAGGGTTAGGGTTTGGATGATGTTTAGGCTAGGGTGAGGGTTATTTTTATGGTTAGGGCTGGAGTTTGGGTTTGTGCTCACGTTACTTTTAAGGTTAGGTTTAGGGTTTGGATTAGGGTTAGGGGTTATGTTTAGGGTTAGATTTACGAACAGGGTTAGTATTAGTGTGAAGTTCAGGTTAAGTGGGAGGGTTAGGATAAGGGTAGGATTAGGGTTAGAATTATAATGTTAGACATTCGGTTTAGGGTGTTAGGTTTAGGTTTATGGTTAGGCTAGTCTTAAGTTTAAGGTTAATGTTAGGGTTAGGATTAGATTAGGGTTACTCTTCGTGTTAGAGTTAGGGTTAGGGATAAGTTTAGGGATAGCATTAGGTTTAGGGTTGGGGACACGGTTAAGGGTTAGGGTGTGTGTTAGTGTTAGGTTTACCGTTAAGGAGAGGGTTTAGGTTAATTGTTATGGTTAGGGTTAGAGTTAGAGTTAGGGTTAGGGTTAGGGTGAAGTTTCAGTTAATAGTGAGGGTTAGGGTTAAGGTTAGAGTTAGGGTTAAGGTTAGTGTCAGGGTTAGGTTTAGGGTTAGGGTTACGGTAGGGGTAAGGTTACTGTGAAGGTTAGGTTTACAGTAAAGGGTAGTGCTGGGTTAGGGTTAGGGTTACGTTTAGAGTTATTGTTAGGCTTAAGTTTAGGGTTAGGGTAGAGTTCATGTTAGGGTTAATTTTAGGGTTAGGGTAAGGGTTAGGTTTAGTTCAGGGTTAGGGCTAGGATTAGGGATAGGGTTAGGATTGGGGGATGGGTTAGGGATTCGTGTGAGGGTTAGTGCCAGGTTTACAGTTAAGCTGATGTTTTAGGGTGTTACAGTTAGCGTTAGGGTTAGGGTTAGAGTTAGGGTTAGGATTAGGTTTATGCTTAGGTTTAGGGTTAGGGTTAGGGTCAGGGTTAGGTGGAGATTTAGTGTCATGTTTAGGTTGTTTTTTTAGTTTTAGGGTTAGGCTTAGTGTGAAGTTTATTTTAATTATGAGGTTTAGGGTTAGGGGTTAGGGTTAGGTCATGTTTAGTTTTAGGTTTGGGGTTAGTGTTAGCGTTAGGGTTAGTTTTAGTTTTGGTTAGGGTTTGAATGAATTTAAGGTAGGTTTAGCGTTCTGGTTAGGGTGAAATTTTGGTTAAGGGTGAGAGTTTGTTTTAGGTTTAGGGTTAGGGTTAGAGTTAGGGTGAGTGTTTAGGTTTAGGTTTAAGGTTAAGTTTAGGTTTAGGCTAATGATTAGGTTTAGAGTTAGGGTTAGGGGTTATTGTTTCGGTAAGGTTTAGGGTAGGGTTCTGTGTAGGGTTAAGTATAGTGTTAGGGTAAGAGTTAGAGTTCCATTTACAGTTGAGTGTTTTGGGTGTTACTGTTAGGGTTAGGGCTAGGGTTACAGTTAGAGTTAGGGTTAGAGGTTAGGGTTAGGTGTAAGTTTATGGTAGCCTTAATGTTAGGTTAAGGTTAGGTTAGGGTTAGGGTCAGGGTTAGGATTAGGTTTAGGGTCAGGGTTAGGGTCAGAGATATTGTAAGGGTTAGGTTTAGGGTTACAAGTGGGCCATGGTTAAGGTTAGGGTTAGGTTTAGGGTTAAAGTTAGGGTTAGCTTTAGGTTAGGGATAGGATGAAGTTTAAGATAGGGTGAGGGTTAGGGTTATGGCTAAGGTTTGGGTTAGTTTTCAGGTTAGTGTTAAGGTTATGTTTAGGGTTAGGGTTAAGTTTATGGGTTGTGTTTAGTTTTAGGGTTAGGGTTAAGTTTAGTGTAACAGTTAAGGTTACGGTTTGTGTTAGGCATTGTGGTTGGGGTGAGGTTTAGGTTTAGGGTTAGGGTTGTGTATGCTTAGGATTATGGTTATGGTAAGGTGTTAGGGGTTAGAAGTGTAGTTTAGGGTTAGGGGTGGGTGAGGGTTCTGGTAAAGCATTGTGGTTCTGACCATGGTTGGGTTTGGTTTAGGGTTACGGTTAGGTTTATGATTAGGTTTCAGGTTAGTGTTCGAGTTAGAGTTAAGGTTTGGGTTAGGCTTTGGTGTTAGGGGTTAGGGTTTGGGTTAGGGTTAGGGTTATTTTTAGGGCTCAGGGGTTCAGGTTAGTGTTAGGGTTAGGGTTACGGATAGCATTAGGGTTAGGGTTGGGGATACGGTTAGGGGTTAGGGTGAGGGTTACGGTTACTTTTACAGTTTAGGTGAGGGTTTAGGTTAAGTGTCATCATTAGGGTTAGAGTTAGGGTTATGGTTAGCTGTAGAGCAATATTTAGGTTTAGGTGCCGGTTTAGTGTTAGAGTCAGTGTTCAATTTAGGGTCAAGGTTAGATTTAGGGTTAGGGTTAGGTTTAGGTCTAGGGTTAGGATTAGGTTTAGGGTTAGGTTCAGGGCTATTGTAAGGGTTAGGTTTAGGGTTACATTTGGACTAGCATTATGGTTAGAGTTATGTTCAAGGATAGGGTTTGGGTTAGGTTTAGGTTTAGGGTTAGGGTTTGGATGAAGTTTAGGATAGGGTGAGGGTTATTTTTATGGTTTGGGCTAAAGTTTGGTTTTGTGTTCAGCTTAGTGTTAAGGTTAGGTTTAGGTTTCGGTTTTGGGTTAGGGGTTATGTTTAGGGTTTGGGTTACGCTTTGGTTTAGGGTTAGTGTGAAGTTTAGGTTAAGGGTGAGGGTGAGGATAAAGGTTAGGATTAGGTTTATGGTAAGGTGTTAGTGGTTAGAGGTGTAGTTTAGGGTTAGGGTTTGGGTGAGGGTTTCGGTTAGGCATTGTGGTTCTGGTCATGGTTAAGTTTGGTTCAGTGTTAGGGTTAGGTTTATGATTAGGTTTCGGGTTAGTGTTAGAGTTAGGGTGAGGGATAGTGTTAAGGTTTAGGTTAGGTTTTGGTGTTACGGGTTAGGGTTTGCGTTAGGGTTAGTGTTATCTTTATGGCTTGGGGGTTTCAGGTTAGTGTTGTGGTTAGGGCTAGGGTTAGCATTAGGGTTAGGCTTGTGGGCTACGGTTAGGGGTTAGAGTGAAGGCTACGGTTAGTTTTACAGTTAAGGTGAGGGTTTAGGGTAAGTGTTATGATTAGGGTTAGAGTTCGAGTAAGGGTTAGGTTTAGGGTTAGGGTTAGGTGTAGGGTAATATTTAGGTTTACGTCCAAGTTTAGGGTTAGAGTTAGTGCTGTATTTAGGGTCAGAGCTAGTGTTCTATTTAGGGTCAAGTTTAGAGTTAGGGTTAGGTTTAGGATTAGGATTATGTTTAGGGTTAGGGTTAGGTTCAGGGCTATCGTAAGGGTTAGGTTTAGGGTTTCGGATGGACTAGTGTTATGGTTAGAGTTAGGTTTAAGGTAAGGGTTTTGCTTAGGTTTAGGTTAGGGCTAAGGTTAGGGTTAGGGTTTGGATGATGTTTAGGCTAGGGTGAGGGTTATTTTTATGGTTAGGGCTGGAGTTTGGGTTTGTGCTCACGTTACTTTTAAGGTTAGGTTTAGGGTTTGGATTAGGGTTAGGGGTTATGTTTAGGGTTAGATTTACGAACAGGGTTAGTATTAGTGTGAAGTTCAGGTTAAGTGGGAGGGTTAGGATAAGGGTAGGATTAGGGTTAGAATTATAATGTTAGACATTCGGTTTAGGGTGTTAGGTTTAGGTTTATGGTTAGGCTAGTCTTAAGTTTAAGGTTAATGTTAGGGTTAGGATTAGATTAGGGTTACTCTTCGTGTTAGAGTTAGGGTTAGGGATAAGTTTAGGGATAGCATTAGGTTTAGGGTTGGGGACACGGTTAAGGGTTAGGGTGTGTGTTAGTGTTAGGTTTACCGTTAAGGAGAGGGTTTAGGTTAATTGTTATGGTTAGGGTTAGAGTTAGAGTTAGGGTTAGGGTTAGGGTGAAGTTTCAGTTAATAGTGAGGGTTAGGGTTAAGGTTAGAGTTAGGGTTAAGGTTAGTGTCAGGGTTAGGTTTAGGGTTAGGGTTACGGTAGGGGTAAGGTTACTGTGAAGGTTAGGTTTACAGTAAAGGGTAGTGCTGGGTTAGGGTTAGGGTTACGTTTAGAGTTATTGTTAGGCTTAAGTTTAGGGTTAGGGTAGAGTTCATGTTAGGGTTAATTTTAGGGTTAGGGTAAGGGTTAGGTTTAGTTCAGGGTTAGGGCTAGGATTAGGGATAGGGTTAGGATTGGGGGATGGGTTAGGGATTCGTGTGAGGGTTAGTGCCAGGTTTACAGTTAAGCTGATGTTTTAGGGTGTTACAGTTAGCGTTAGGGTTAGGGTTAGAGTTAGGGTTAGGATTAGGTTTATGCTTAGGTTTAGGGTTAGGGTCAGGGTTAGGTGGAGATTTAGTGTCATGTTTAGGTTGTTTTTTTAGTTTTAGGGTTAGGCTTAGTGTGAAGTTTATTTTAATTATGAGGTTTAGGGTTAGGGGTTAGGGTTAGGTCATGTTTAGTTTTAGGTTTGGGGTTAGTGTTAGCGTTAGGGTTAGTTTTAGTTTTGGTTAGGGTTTGAATGAATTTAAGGTAGGTTTAGCGTTCTGGTTAGGGTGAAATTTTGGTTAAGGGTGAGGGTTTGTTTTAGGTTTAGGGTTAGGGTTAGAGTTAGGGTGAGTGTTTAGGTTTAGGTTTAAGGTTAAGTTTAGGTTTAGGCTAATGATTAGGTTTAGAGTTAGGGTTAGGGGTTATTGTTTCGGTAAGGTTTAGGGTAGGGTTCTGTTTAGGGTTAAGTATAGTGTTAGGGTAAGAGTTAGAGTTCCATTTACAGTTGAGTGTTTTGGGTGTTACTGTTAGGGTTAGGGCTAGGGTTACAGTTAGAGTTAGGGTTAGAGGTTAGGGTTAGGTGTAAGTTTATGGTAGCCTTAATGTTAGGTTAAGGTTAGGTTAGGGTTAGGGTCAGGGTTAGGATTAGGTTTAGGGTCAGGGTTAGGGTCAGAGATATTGTAAGGGTTAGGTTTAGGGTTACAAGTGGGCCATGGTTAAGGTTAGGGTTAGGTTTAGGGTTAAAGTTAGGGTTAGCTTTAGGTTAGGGATAGGATGAAGTTTAAGATAGGGTGAGGGTTAGGGTTATGGCTAAGGTTTGGGTTAGTTTTCAGGTTAGTGTTAAGGTTATGTTTAGGGTTAGGGTTAAGTTTATGGGTTGTGTTTAGTTTTAGGGTTAGGGTTAAGTTTAGTGTAACAGTTAAGGTTACGGTTTGTGTTAGGCATTGTGGTTGGGGTGAGGTTTAGGTTTAGGGTTAGGGTTGTGTATGCTTAGGATTATGGTTATGGTAAGGTGTTAGGGGTTAGAAGTGTAGTTTAGGGTTAGGGGTGGGTGAGGGTTCTGGTAAAGCATTGTGGTTCTGACCATGGTTGGGTTTGGTTTAGGGTTACGGTTAGGTTTACGATTAGGTTTCAGGTTAGTGTTCGAGTTAGAGTTAAGGTTTGGGTTAGGCTTTGGTGTTAGGGGTTAGGGTTTGGGTTAGGGTTAGGGTTATTTTTAGGGCTCAGGGGTTCAGGTTAGTGTTAGGGTTAGGGTTACGGATAGCATTAGGGTTAGGGTTGGGGATACGGTTAGGGGTTAGGGTGAGGGTTACGGTTACTTTTACAGTTTAGCTGAGGGTTTAGGTTAAGTGTCATCATTAGGGTTAGAGTTAGGGTTATGGTTAGCTGTAGAGCAATATTTAGGTTTAGGTGCCGGTTTAGTGTTAGAGTCAGTGTTCAATTTAGGGTCAAGGTTAGATTTAGGGTTAGGGTTAGGTTTAGGTCTAGGGTTAGGATTAGGTTTAGGGTTAGGTTCAGGGCTATTGTAAGGGTTAGGTTTAGGGTTACATTTGGACTAGCATTATGGTTAGAGTTATGTTCAAGGATAGGGTTTGGGTTAGGTTTAGGTTTAGGGTTAGGGTTTGGATGAAGTTTAGGATAGGGTGAGGGTTATTTTTATGGTTTGGGCTAAAGTTTGGTTTTGTGTTCAGCTTAGTGTTAAGGTTAGGTTTAGGTTTCGGTTTTGGGTTAGGGGTTATGTTTAGGGTTTGGGTTACGCTTTGGTTTAGGGTTAGTGTGAAGTTTAGGTTAAGGGTGAGGGTGAGGATAAAGGTTAGGATTAGGTTTATGGTAAGGTGTTAGTGGTTAGAGGTGTAGTTTAGGGTTAGGGTTTGGGTGAGGGTTTCGGTTAGGCATTGTGGTTCTGGTCATGGTTAAGTTTGGTTCAGTGTTAGGGTTAGGTTTATGATTAGGTTTCGGGTTAGTGTTAGAGTTAGGGTGAGGGATAGTGTTAAGGTTTAGGTTAGGTTTTGGTGTTACGGGTTAGGGTTTGCGTTAGGGTTAGTGTTATCTTTATGGCTTAGGGGTTTCAGGTTAGTGTTGTGGTTAGGGCTAGGGTTAGCATTAGGGTTAGGCTTGTGGGCTACGGTTAGGGGTTAGAGTGAAGGCTACGGTTAGTTTTACAGTTAAGGTGAGGGTTTAGGGTAAGTGTTATGATTAGGGTTAGAGTTCGAGTAAGGGTTAGGTTTAGGGTTAGGGTTAGGTGTAGGGTAATATTTAGGTTTACGTCCAAGTTTAGGGTTAGAGTTAGTGCTGTATTTAGGGTCAGAGCTAGTGTTCTATTTAGGGTCAAGTTTAGAGTTAGGGTTAGGTTTAGGATTAGGATTATGTTTAGGGTTAGGGTTAGGTTCAGGGCTATCGTAAGGGTTAGGTTTAGGGTTTCGGATGGACTAGTGTTATGGTTAGAGTTAGGTTTAAGGTAAGGGTTTTGCTTAGGTTTAGGTTAGGGCTAAGGTTAGGGTTAGGGTTTGGATGATGTTTAGGCTAGGGTGAGGGTTATTTTTATGGTTAGGGCTGGAGTTTGGGTTTGTGCTCACGTTACTTTTAAGGTTAGGTTTAGGGTTTGGATTAGGGTTAGGGGTTATGTTTAGGGTTAGATTTACGAACAGGGTTAGTATTAGTGTGAAGTTCAGGTTAAGTGGGAGGGTTAGGATAAGGGTAGGATTAGGGTTAGAATTATAATGTTAGACATTCGGTTTAGGGTGTTAGGTTTAGGTTTATGGTTAGGCTAGTCTTAAGTTTAAGGTTAATGTTAGGGTTAGGATTAGATTAGGGTTACTCTTCGTGTTAGAGTTAGGGTTAGGGATAAGTTTAGGGATAGCATTAGGTTTAGGGTTGGGGACACGGTTAAGGGTTAGGGTGTGTGTTAGTGTTAGGTTTACCGTTAAGGAGAGGGTTTAGGTTAATTGTTATGGTTAGGGTTAGAGTTAGAGTTAGGGTTAGGGTTAGGGTGAAGTTTCAGTTAATAGTGAGGGTTAGGGTTAAGGTTAGAGTTAGGGTTAAGGTTAGTGTCAGGGTTAGGTTTAGGGTTAGGGTTACGGTAGGGGTAAGGTTACTGTGAAGGTTAGGTTTACAGTAAAGGGTAGTGCTGGGTTAGGGTTAGGGTTACGTTTAGAGTTATTGTTAGGCTTAAGATTAGGGTTAGGGTAGAGTTCATGTTAGGGTTAATTTTAGGGTTAGGGTAAGGGTTAGGTTTAGTTCAGGGTTAGGGCTAGGATTAGGGATAGGGTTAGGATTGGGGGATGGGTTAGGGATTCGTGTGAGGGTTAGTGTCAGGTTTACAGTTAAGCTGATGTTTTAGGGTGTTACAGTTAGCGTTAGGGTTAGGGTTAGAGTTAGGGTTAGGATTAGGTTTATGCTTAGGTTTAGGGTTAGGGTTAGGGTCAGGGTTAGGTGGAGATTTAGTGTCATGTTTAGGTTGTTTTTTTAGTTTTAGGGTTAGGCTTAGTGTGAAGTTTATTTTAATTATGAGGTTTAGGGTTAGGGGTTAGGGTTAGGTCATGTTTAGTTTTAGGTTTGGGGTTAGTGTTAGCGTTAGGGTTAGTTTTAGTTTTGGTTAGGGTTTGAATGAGTTTAAGGTAGGTTTAGCGTTCTGGTTAGGGTGAAATTTTGGTTAAGGGTGAGGGTTTGTTTTAGGTTTAGGGTTAGGGTTAGAGTTAGGGTGAGTGTTTAGGTTTAGGTTTAAGGTTAAGTTTAGGTTTAGGCTAATGATTGGGTTTAGAGTTAGGGTTAGGGGTTATTGTTTCGGTAAGGTTTAGGGTAGGGTTCTGTTTAGGGTTAAGTATAGTGTTAGGGTAAGAGTTAGAGTTCCATTTACAGTTGAGTGTTTTGGGTGTTACTGTTAGGGTTAGGGCTAGGGTTACAGTTAGAGTTAGGGTTAGAGGTTAGGGTTAGGTGTAAGTTTATGGTAGCCTTAATGTTAGGTTAAGGTTAGGTTAGGGTTAGGGTCAGGGTTAGGATTAGGTTTAGGGTCAGGGTTAGGGTCAGAGATATTGTAAGGGTTAGGTTTAGGGTTACAAGTGGGCCATGGTTAAGGTTAGGGTTAGGTTTAGGGTTAAAGTTAGGGTTAGCTTTAGGTTAGGGATAGGATGAAGTTTAAGATAGGGTGAGGGTTAGGGTTATGGCTAAGGTTTGGGTTAGTTTTCAGGTTAGTGTTAAGGTTATGTTTAGGGTTAGGGTTAAGTTTATGGGTTGTGTTTAGTTTTAGGGTTAGGGTTAAGTTTAGTGTAACAGTTAAGGTTACGGTTTGTGTTAGGCATTGTGGTTGGGGTGAGGTTTAGGTTTAGGGTTAGGGTTGTGTATGCTTAGGATTATGGTTATGGTAAGGTGTTAGGGGTTAGAAGTGTAGTTTAGGGTTAGGGGTGGGTGAGGGTTCTGGTAAAGCATTGTGGTTCTGACCATGGTTGGGTTTGGTTTAGGGTTACGGTTAGGTTTATGATTAGGTTTCAGGTTAGTGTTCGAGTTAGAGTTAAGGTTTGGGTTAGGCTTTGGTGTTAGGGGTTAGGGTTTGGGTTAGGGTTAGGGTTATTTTTAGGGCTCAGGGGTTCAGGTTAGTGTTAGGGTTAGGGTTACGGATAGCATTAGGGTTAGGGTTGGGGATACGGTTAGGGGTTAGGGTGAGGGTTACGGTTACTTTTACAGTTTAGGTGAGGGTTTAGGTTAAGTGTCATCATTAGGGTTAGAGTTAGGGTTATGGTTAGCTGCAGAGCAATATTTAGGTTTAGGTGCCGGTTTAGTGTTAGAGTCAGTGTTCAATTTAGGGTCAAGGTTAGATTTAGGGTTAGGGTTAGGTTTAGGTCTAGGGTTAGGATTAGGTTTAGGGTTAGGTTCAGGGCTATTGTAAGGGTTAGGTTTAGGGTTACATTTGGACTAGCATTATGGTTAGAGTTATGTTCAAGGATAGGGTTTGGGTTAGGTTTAGGTTTAGGGTTAGGGTTTGGATGAAGTTTAGGATAGGGTGAGGGTTATTTTTATGGTTTGGGCTAAAGTTTGGTTTTGTGTTCAGCTTAGTGTTAAGGTTAGGTTTAGGTTTCGGTTTTGGGTTAGGGGTTATGTTTAGGGTTTGGGTTACGCTTTGGTTTAGGGTTAGTGTGAAGTTTAGGTTAAGGGTGAGGGTGAGGATAAAGGTTAGGATTAGGTTTATGGTAAGGTGTTAGTGGTTAGAGGTGTAGTTTAGGGTTAGGGTTTGGGTGAGGGTTTCGGTTAGGCATTGTGGTTCTGGTCATGGTTAAGTTTGGTTCAGTGTTAGGGTTAGGTTTATGATTAGGTTTCGGGTTAGTGTTAGAGTTAGGGTGAGGGATAGTGTTAAGGTTTAGGTTAGGTTTTGGTGTTACGGGTTAGGGTTTGCGTTAGGGTGAGTGTTATCTTTATGGCTTAGGGGTTTCAGGTTAGTGTTGTGGTTAGGGCTAGGGTTAGCATTAGGGTTAGGCTTGTGGGCTACGGTTAGGGGTTAGATTGAAGGCTACGGTTAGTTTTACAGTTAAGGTGAGGGTTTAGGGTAAGTGTTATGATTAGGGTTAGAGTTCGAGTAAGGGTTAGGTTTAGGGTTAGGGTTAGGTGTAGGGTAATATTTAGGTTTACGTCCAAGTTTAGGGTTAGAGTTAGTGCTGTATTTAGGGTCAGAGCTAGTGTTCTATTTAGGGTCAAGTTTAGAGTTAGGGTTAGGTTTAGGATTAGGATCATGTTTAGGGTTAGGGTTAGGTTCAGGGCTATCGTAAGGGTTAGGTTTAGGGTTTCGGATGGACTAGTGTTATGGTTAGAGTTAGGTTTAAGGTAAGGGTTTTGCTTAGGTTTAGGTTAGGGCTAAGGTTAGGGTTAGGGTTTGGATGATGTTTAGGCTAGGGTGAGGGTTATTTTTATGGTTAGGGCTGGAGTTTGGGTTTGTGCTCACGTTACTTTTAAGGTTAGGTTTAGGGTTTGGATTAGGGTTAGGGGTTATGTTTAGGGTTAGATTTACGAACAGGGTTAGTATTAGTGTGAAGTTCAGGTTAAGTGGGAGGGTTAGGATAAGGGTAGGATTAGGGTTAGAATTATAATGTTAGACATTCGGTTTAGGGTGTTAGGTTTAGGTTTATGGTTAGGCTAGTCTTAAGTTTAAGGTTAATGTTAGGGTTAGGATTAGATTAGGGTTACTCTTCGTGTTAGAGTTAGGGTTAGGGATAAGTTTAGGGATAGCATTAGGTTTAGGGTTGGGGACACGGTTAAGGGTTAGGGTGTGTGTTAGTGTTAGGTTTACCGTTAAGGAGAGGGTTTAGGTTAATTGTTATGGTTAGGGTTAGAGTTAGAGTTAGGGTTAGGGTTAGGGTGAAGTTTCAGTTAATAGTGAGGGTTAGGGTTAAGGTTAGAGTTAGGGTTAAGGTTAGTGTCAGGGTTAGGTTTAGGGTTAGGGTTACGGTAGGGGTAAGGTTACTGTGAAGGTTAGGTTTACAGTAAAGGGTAGTGCTGGGTTAGGGTTAGGGTTACGTTTAGAGTTATTGTTAGGCTTAAGATTAGGGTTAGGGTAGAGTTCATGTTAGGGTTAATTTTAGGGTTAGGGTAAGGGTTAGGTTTAGTTCAGGGTTAGGGCTAGGATTAGGGATAGGGTTAGGATTGGGGGATGGGTTAGGGATTCGTGTGAGGGTTAGTGTCAGGTTTACAGTTAAGCTGATGTTTTAGGGTGTTACAGTTAGCGTTAGGGTTAGGGTTAGAGTTAGGGTTAGGATTAGGTTTATGCTTAGGTTTAGGGTTAGGGTTAGGGTCAGGGTTAGGTGGAGATTTAGTGTCATGTTTAGGTTGTTTTTTTAGTTTTAGGGTTAGGCTTAGTGTGAAGTTTATTTTAATTATGAGGTTTAGGGTTAGGGGTTAGGGTTAGGTCATGTTTAGTTTTAGGTTTGGGGTTAGTGTTAGCGTTAGGGTTAGTTTTAGTTTTGGTTAGGGTTTGAATGAGTTTAAGGTAGGTTTAGCGTTCTGGTTAGGGTGAAATTTTGGTTAAGGGTGAGGGTTTGTTTTAGGTTTAGGGTTAGGGTTAGAGTTAGGGTGAGTGTTTAGGTTTAGGTTTAAGGTTAAGTTTAGGTTTAGGCTAATGATTGGGTTTAGAGTTAGGGTTAGGGGTTATTGTTTCGGTAAGGTTTAGGGTAGGGTTCTGTTTAGGGTTAAGTATAGTGTTAGGGTAAGAGTTAGAGTTCCATTTACAGTTGAGTGTTTTGGGTGTTACTGTTAGGGTTAGGGCTAGGGTTACAGTTAGAGTTAGGGTTAGAGGTTAGGGTTAGGTGTAAGTTTATGGTAGCCTTAATGTTAGGTTAAGGTTAGGTTAGGGTTAGGGTCAGGGTTAGGATTAGGTTTAGGGTCAGGGTTAGGGTCAGAGATATTGTAAGGGTTAGGTTTAGGGTTACAAGTGGGCCATGGTTAAGGTTAGGGTTAGGTTTAGGGTTAAAGTTAGGGTTAGCTTTAGGTTAGGGATAGGATGAAGTTTAAGATAGGGTGAGGGTTAGGGTTATGGCTAAGGTTTGAGTTAGTTTTCAGGTTAGTGTTAAGGTTATGTTTAGGGTTAGGGTTAAGTTTATGGGTTGTGTTTAGTTTTAGGGTTAGGGTTAAGTTTAGTGTAACAGTTAAGGTTACGGTTTGTGTTAGGCATTGTGGTTGGGGTGAGGTTTAGGTTTAGGGTTAGGGTTGTGTATGCTTAGGATTATGGTTATGGTAAGGTGTTAGGGGTTAGAAGTGTAGTTTAGGGTTAGGGGTGGGTGAGGGTTCTGGTAAAGCATTGTGGTTCTGACCATGGTTGGGTTTGGTTTAGGGTTACGGTTAGGTTTATGATTAGGTTTCAGGTTAGTGTTCGAGTTAGAGTTAAGGTTTGGGTTAGGCTTTGGTGTTAGGGGTTAGGGTTTGGGTTAGGGTTAGGGTTATTTTTAGGGCTCAGGGGTTCAGGTTAGTGTTAGGGTTAGGGTTACGGATAGCATTAGGGTTAGGGTTGGGGATACGGTTAGGGGTTAGGGTGAGGGTTACGGTTACTTTTACAGTTTAGCTGAGGGTTTAGGTTAAGTGTCATCATTAGGGTTAGAGTTAGGGTTATGGTTAGCTGCAGAGCAATATTTAGGTTTAGGTGCCGGTTTAGTGTTAGAGTCAGTGTTCAATTTAGGGTCAAGGTTAGATTTAGGGTTAGGGTTAGGTTTAGGTCTAGGGTTAGGATTAGGTTTAGGGTTAGGTTCAGGGCTATTGTAAGGGTTAGGTTTAGGGTTACATTTGGACTAGCATTATGGTTAGAGTTATGTTCAAGGATAGGGTTTGGGTTAGGTTTAGGTTTAGGGTTAGGGTTTGGATGAAGTTTAGGATAGGGTGAGGGTTATTTTTATGGTTTGGGCTAAAGTTTGGTTTTGTGTTCAGCTTAGTGTTAAGGTTAGGTTTAGGTTTCGGTTTTGGGTTAGGGGTTATGTTTAGGGTTTGGGTTACGCTTTGGTTTAGGGTTAGTGTGAAGTTTAGGTTAAGGGTGAGGGTGAGGATAAAGGTTAGGATTAGGTTTATGGTAAGGTGTTAGTGGTTAGAGGTGTAGTTTAGGGTTAGGGTTTGGGTGAGGGTTTCGGTTAGGCATTGTGGTTCTGGTCATGGTTAAGTTTGGTTCAGTGTTAGGGTTAGGTTTATGATTAGGTTTCGGGTTAGTGTTAGAGTTAGGGTGAGGGATAGTGTTAAGGTTTAGGTTAGGTTTTGGTGTTACGGGTTAGGGTTTGCGTTAGGGTGAGTGTTATCTTTATGGCTTAGGGGTTTCAGGTTAGTGTTGTGGTTAGGGCTAGGGTTAGCATTAGGGTTAGGCTTGTGGGCTACGGTTAGGGGTTAGATTGAAGGCTACGGTTAGTTTTACAGTTAAGGTGAGGGTTTAGGGTAAGTGTTATGATTAGGGTTAGAGTTCGAGTAAGGGTTAGGTTTAGGGTTAGGGTTAGGTGTAGGGTAATATTTAGGTTTACGTCCAAGTTTAGGGTTAGAGTTAGTGCTGTATTTAGGGTCAGAGCTAGTGTTCTATTTAGGGTCAAGTTTAGAGTTAGGGTTAGGTTTAGGATTAGGATCATGTTTAGGGTTAGGGTTAGGTTCAGGGCTATCGTAAGGGTTAGGTTTAGGGTTTCGGATGGACTAGTGTTATGGTTAGAGTTAGGTTTAAGGTAAGGGTTTTGCTTAGGTTTAGGTTAGGGCTAAGGTTAGGGTTAGGGTTTGGATGATGTTTAGGCTAGGGTGAGGGTTATTTTTATGGTTAGGGCTGGAGTTTGGGTTTGTGCTCACGTTACTTTTAAGGTTAGGTTTAGGGTTTGGATTAGGGTTAGGGGTTATGTTTAGGGTTAGATTTACGAACAGGGTTAGTATTAGTGTGAAGTTCAGGTTAAGTGGGAGGGTTAGGATAAGGGTAGGATTAGGGTTAGAATTATAATGTTAGACATTCGGTTTAGGGTGTTAGGTTTAGGTTTATGGTTAGGCTAGTCTTAAGTTTAAGGTTAATGTTAGGGTTAGGATTAGATTAGGGTTACTCTTCGTGTTAGAGTTAGGGTTAGGGATAAGTTTAGGGATAGCATTAGGTTTAGGGTTGGGGACACGGTTAAGGGTTAGGGTGTGTGTTAGTGTTAGGTTTACCGTTAAGGAGAGGGTTTAGGTTAATTGTTATGGTTAGGGTTAGAGTTAGAGTTAGGGTTAGGGTTAGGGTGAAGTTTCAGTTAATAGTGAGGGTTAGGGTTAAGGTTAGAGTTAGGGTTAAGGTTAGTGTCAGGGTTAGGTTTAGGGTTAGGGTTACGGTAGGGGTAAGGTTACTGTGAAGGTTAGGTTTACAGTAAAGGGTAGTGCTGGGTTAGGGTTAGGGTTACGTTTAGAGTTATTGTTAGGCTTAAGATTAGGGTTAGGGTAGAGTTCATGTTAGGGTTAATTTTAGGGTTAGGGTAAGGGTTAGGTTTAGTTCAGGGTTAGGGCTAGGATTAGGGATAGGGTTAGGATTGGGGGATGGGTTAGGGATTCGTGTGAGGGTTAGTGCCAGGTTTACAGTTAAGCTGATGTTTTAGGGTGTTACAGTTAGCGTTAGGGTTAGGGTTAGAGTTAGGGTTAGGATTAGGTTTATGCTTAGGTTTAGGGTTAGGGTTAGGGTCAGGGTTAGGTGGAGATTTAGTGTCATGTTTAGGTTGTTTTTTTAGTTTTAGGGTTAGGCTTAGTGTGAAGTTTATTTTAATTATGAGGTTTAGGGTTAGGGGTTAGGGTTAGGTCATGTTTAGTTTTAGGTTTGGGGTTAGTGTTAGCGTTAGGGTTAGTTTTAGTTTTGGTTAGGGTTTGAATGAGTTTAAGGTAGGTTTAGCGTTCTGGTTAGGGTGAAATTTTGGTTAAGGGTGAGGGTTTGTTTTAGGTTTAGGGTTAGGGTTAGAGTTAGGGTGAGTGTTTAGGTTTAGGTTTAAGGTTAAGTTTAGGTTTAGGCTAATGATTGGGTTTAGAGTTAGGGTTAGGGGTTATTGTTTCGGTAAGGTTTAGGGTAGGGTTCTGTTTAGGGTTAAGTATAGTGTTAGGGTAAGAGTTAGAGTTCCATTTACAGTTGAGTGTTTTGGGTGTTACTGTTAGGGTTAGGGCTAGGGTTACAGTTAGAGTTAGGGTTAGAGGTTAGGGTTAGGTGTAAGTTTATGGTAGCCTTAATGTTAGGTTAAGGTTAGGTTAGGGTTAGGGTCAGGGTTAGGATTAGGTTTAGGGTCAGGGTTAGGGTCAGAGATATTGTAAGGGTTAGGTTTAGGGTTACAAGTGGGCCATGGTTAAGGTTAGGGTTAGGTTTAGGGTTAAAGTTAGGGTTAGCTTTAGGTTAGGGATAGGATGAAGTTTAAGATAGGGTGAGGGTTAGGGTTATGGCTAAGGTTTGAGTTAGTTTTCAGGTTAGTGTTAAGGTTATGTTTAGGGTTAGGGTTAAGTTTATGGGTTGTGTTTAGTTTTAGGGTTAGGGTTAAGTTTAGTGTAACAGTTAAGGTTACGGTTTGTGTTAGGCATTGTGGTTGGGGTGAGGTTTAGGTTTAGGGTTAGGGTTGTGTATGCTTAGGATTATGGTTATGGTAAGGTGTTAGGGGTTAGAAGTGTAGTTTAGGGTTAGGGGTGGGTGAGGGTTCTGGTAAAGCATTGTGGTTCTGACCATGGTTGGGTTTGGTTTAGGGTTACGGTTAGGTTTATGATTAGGTTTCAGGTTAGTGTTCGAGTTAGAGTTAAGGTTTGGGTTAGGCTTTGGTGTTAGGGGTTAGGGTTTGGGTTAGGGTTAGGGTTATTTTTAGGGCTCAGGGGTTCAGGTTAGTGTTAGGGTTAGGGTTACGGATAGCATTAGGGTTAGGGTTGGGGATACGGTTAGGGGTTAGGGTGAGGGTTACGGTTACTTTTACAGTTTAGGTGAGGGTTTAGGTTAAGTGTCATCATTAGGGTTAGAGTTAGGGTTATGGTTAGCTGCAGAGCAATATTTAGGTTTAGGTGCCGGTTTAGTGTTAGAGTCAGTGTTCAATTTAGGGTCAAGGTTAGATTTAGGGTTACGGTTAGGTTTAGGTCTAGGGTTAGGATTAGGTTTAGGGTTAGGTTCAGGGCTATTGTAAGGGTTAGGTTTAGGGTTACATTTGGACTAGCATTATGGTTAGAGTTATGTTCAAGGATAGGGTTTGGGTTAGGTTTAGGTTTAGGGTTAGGGTTTGGATGAAGTTTAGGATAGGGTGAGGGTTATTTTTATGGTTTGGGCTAAAGTTTGGTTTTGTGTTCAGCTTAGTGTTAAGGTTAGGTTTAGGTTTCGGTTTTGGGTTAGGGGTTATGTTTAGGGTTTGGGTTACGCTTTGGTTTAGGGTTAGTGTGAAGTTTAGGTTAAGGGTGAGGGTGAGGATAAAGGTTAGGATTAGGTTTATGGTAAGGTGTTAGTGGTTAGAGGTGTAGTTTAGGGTTAGGGTTTGGGTGAGGGTTTCGGTTAGGCATTGTGGTTCTGGTCATGGTTAAGTTTGGTTCAGTGTTAGGGTTAGGTTTATGATTAGGTTTCGGGTTAGTGTTAGAGTTAGGGTGAGGGATAGTGTTAAGGTTTAGGTTAGGTTTTGGTGTTACGGGTTAGGGTTTGCGTTAGGGTTAGTGTTATCTTTATGGCTTAGGGGTTTCAGGTTAGTGTTGTGGTTAGGGCTAGGGTTAGCATTAGGGTTAGGCTTGTGGGCTACGGTTAGGGGTTAGATTGAAGGCTACGGTTAGTTTTACAGTTAAGGTGAGGGTTTAGGGTAAGTGTTATGATTAGGGTTAGAGTTCGAGTAAGGGTTAGGTTTAGGGTTAGGGTTAGGTGTAGGGTAATATTTAGGTTTACGTCCAAGTTTAGGGTTAGAGTTAGTGCTGTATTTAGGGTCAGAGCTAGTGTTCTATTTAGGGTCAAGTTTAGAGTTAGGGTTAGGTTTAGGATTAGGATCATGTTTAGGGTTAGGGTTAGGTTCAGGGCTATCGTAAGGGTTAGGTTTAGGGTTTCGGATGGACTAGTGTTATGGTTAGAGTTAGGTTTAAGGTAAGGGTTTTGCTTAGGTTTAGGTTAGGGCTAAGGTTAGGGTTAGGGTTTGGATGATGTTTAGGCTAGGGTGAGGGTTATTTTTATGGTTAGGGCTGGAGTTTGGGTTTGTGCTCACGTTACTTTTAAGGTTAGGTTTAGGGTTTGGATTAGGGTTAGGGGTTATGTTTAGGGTTAGATTTACGAACAGGGTTAGTATTAGTGTGAAGTTCAGGTTAAGTGGGAGGGTTAGGATAAGGGTAGGATTAGGGTTAGAATTATAATGTTAGACATTCGGTTTAGGGTGTTAGGTTTAGGTTTATGGTTAGGCTAGTCTTAAGTTTAAGGTTAATGTTAGGGT